>NC_092759.1:48957020-49298678 GCF_047496795.1 Chiloscyllium punctatum | reverse complement strand
AGAGAGAGAGGGGTGCATGAGAGAGGGGGCAGAGAGAGAGGGGGACAGAGAGAGAGGGGCAGAGAGAGGGGGAAAGAGAGAGGGGAACACAGAGACAGGGAACAGAGAGAGGGGGGACAGAGAGAGAGGGGGGCATAGCGAGACGGGGCAGAGAGAGAGAGAGGGAGAAAGAGAGAGAGGGGGCAGAGAGAGAGGGGGCAGAGAGTGGGGTGACAGAGAGAGAAGGGAATAGAGAGAGAAGGGGACAGAGAGATGGCGACATAGAGAGGATGACGGAGAGAGAGGGGGATAGAGAGAGAGGGGGAGAGAGAGAGAGGGTGAGAGAGAGAGAGGGTGAGCGGGGGGTAACAGAGAGGGGGCAGAGAGAGAGGGGGACAGAGAGAGGGAACAGAGAGAGAGGGGACAGAGAGAGAGAGGGGGGCATGAGAGAGAGGGGCAGAGAGTGAGGGGGACAGAGAGAGGGGAACACAGATACAGGGTACAGAGAGAGAGGGGACAGAGAGAGAGGGGGGTCAGAGAGAGAGGGGGGGCAGAGAGAGAGAGGGGGAAAGAGAGAGAGGGGACAGAGAGAGAGGGAGACAGAGAGAGAGGGACAGAGCGAGGGGGGACAGAGAGAGGGGGAACAGAGAGAGGTGGGGCAGAGCGACGGGGGGAAAAGAGAGGGGGGACAGATAGAGAGAGAGGGGGTACAGAGAGAGAAGCGGACAGAGAGAGAGGGGGTCAGAGAGAGAGAGGGGGTACGGAGAGAGAAGCGGACAGAGAGAGTGGGGGTCAGAGAGAAAGGGAGACAGAGAGAGATGAACAGAGGGGGGTGGGGATAGAGAGAGAGGGGGACAGACAGAGAGGGGTCAGAGAGAGATGGGTGCATGAGAGAGGGTTAGAGAGAGAGAGGGACAGACAGAGGGGGGCAGAGAGAGAGGGGGACAGAGAGAGGAACACAGAGACAGGGAACAGAGAGAGAGGAGACAGAAAGAGAGAGGGGGTACAGAGAGAGAAGCGGACAGAGAGAGTGGGAGTCAGAGAGAGAGGGGTCAGAGAGAGAGGGGGACAGAGAGAGGGGAACACAGAGACAGGGAACACAGAGAGAGGGGACAGAGAGAGAGGGGGGAAGAGAGACGGGGCAGAGAGAGAGAGGGGGAAGAGAGAGAGGGGGCAGAAAGAGAGGGAGACAGAGAGAGGGGGGGCAGAGAGAGAGGGGAACAGAGAGAGAGGGAGATAGAGGGAGAGGGGAACAGAGAGAGAGGGAGACAGAGAGAGAGGGACAGAGCGAGGGGGGACAGAGAGAGGGGGGACAGAGAGAAGTGGGGCAGAGCGACGGGGGGAAAAGAGAGGGGGGACAGAGAGAGAGAGAGAGAGAGGGGTACAGAGAGAGAAGCGGACAGAGAGAGTGGGGGTCAGAGAGAGAGAGGGGGTACGGAGAGAGAAGCGGACAGAGAGAGTGGGGGTCAGAGAGAGAGGGAGACAGAGAGAGATGAACAGAGGGGGAGGGGGATAGAGAGAGAGGGGGACAGAGAGAGAGGGGTCAGAGAGAGAGGGGTGCATGAGAGAGGGTTAGAGAGAGAGAGGGGACAGACAGAGGGGGGCAGAGAGAGAGGGGGGACAGAGAGAGAGGGAGACAGAGAGAGGGGGAACAGAGAGAGAGGGGTCAGAGAGAGGGGGACAGAGCGAGGGGCAGAGAGAGAGTGGAGCAGAGAGAGGGGGCAGACAGAGGGTGACAGAGAGAGGGGGGACAGAGAGAGGGGGACAGAGAGACGGAGGACAAAGAGACGGGGTGTCACAGAGAGTGGGGGCAGAGAGAGGGGGGACAGAGAGAGAGGGGCAACAGGGAGGGGGTCAGCGAGAGGGGGCGACAGAGAGGGAGGGGGTCAGAGAGAGAGGGGCACACAGAGAGGGGGTCAGAGAGAGGGGGCAACAAAGAGAGGGAAGGATATATAGAGAGGGGGCAGAGAGAGTGGGGGACAGAAAGAGAGGGGGACAGAGAGAGAGGGGGACAGAGAGAGAGGGGTGCATGAGAGAGATTGCAGAGAGAGACAGGGGGACAGAGAGAGAGGGGCAGAGAGAGAGAGGGACAGAGAGAGTGGGGACAGAGAGAGGGGGCACGGAGAGAGTGGGGAGAGAGAGGGGGGAGAGAGAGAGAGGGGAGAGAGAAAGGGGGGGAGACAGAGTGAGAGGGAGACAGAGAGAGATGAACAGAGGGAATGGGGGACAGAGAGAGAGGGGCAAAGAGAGAGGGGGCCAGAGAGAGAAGGGCCAGAGAGAGAAGGGAACACAGAGAGAGGGGAACACAGAGAGAGTGAGTCAGAGAGAGGAGGGACAGAGAGAGGGGGATAGAGAACGGGGGTACGGAGAGAGTGGGGGGACAGAGAGAGGGAGGACAGAGAGGGGGGAAAAGAGAGGGGGGACAGAGAACGGGGGGACGGAGAGAGTGGGGGGACAGAGAGAGTGGGGACAGAGAGAGGGGGGACAGAGAGAGTGGGGACAGAGAGAGGGGGGACAGAGAGAGAGGGGATTAGAGAGAGAGGGAGACAGAGAGACGGGGGAACGGAGAGAGGGGGGACAGAGAACGGGGGTACAGAGAGAGTGGGGGACAGAGAGAGTGGTGTCAGAGAGAGAAGGGGATAGAGAGAGAAGGGGACAGAGAGATGGCGACATAGAGAGGATGACAGAGAGAGGGGGGGACAGAGAGAGAGGGGAGAGAGAGGGGGGGAGAGAGAGAGGGGGGAGCGGGGGGAAAGAGAGAGGGGGGCAGAGAGAGATGGGGACAGAGAGAGAGGGGGACAGAGAGAGAGGGAACAGAGAGAGAGGGGACAGAGAGAGAGGGGTGCATGAGAGAGATTGCAGAGAGAGACAGGGGGACAGAGAGAGAGGGGCAGAGAGAGAGGGGGACAGAGAGAGTGGGGACAGAGAGAGGGGGCACGGAGAGAGTGGGGGGACAGAGAGAGTGGGGAGAGAGAGATGGGGGACCGAGAGAGTGGGGACAGAGAGAGGGGGGACAGAGAGAGAGGGGGACAGAGAGAGAAAGAACAGAGAGAGAGGGGACAGAGAGAGAGGGGTGCATGAGAGAGATTGCAGAGAGAGACAGGGGGACAGAGAGAGAGGGGCAGAGAGAGAGGGGGACAGAGAGAGTGGGGACAGAGAGAGGGGGCACGGAGAGAGTGGGGAGAGAGAGGGGGGGAGAGAGAGAGAGGGGAGAGAGAGGGGGGTAGAGAGAGAGGGGGGAGCGGGGGGAAAGAGAGAGGGGGCAGAGAGAGATGGGGACAGAGAGAGAGGGGGACAGAGAGAGACGGAACAGAGAGAGAGGGGACAGAGAGAGAGGGGTGCATGAGAGAGATTGCAGAGAGAGACAGGGGGACAGAGAGAGAGGGGCAGAGAGAGAGGGGGACAGAGAGAGTGGGGACAGAGAGAGGGGGCACGGAGAGAGTGGGGGGACAGAGAGAGTGGGGAGAGAGAGGGGGGGGGGACAGAGAGAGTGGGGACAGAGAGAGGGGGACAGAGACAGAGGGGGTTAGAGAGAGAGGGAGACAGAGAGAGGGGGAACACAGAGAGAGGGATCAGAGAGAGGGGGACAGAGCGAGGGGCAGAGAGAGAGTGGAGCAGAGAGAGGGGGCAGACAGAGGGTGACAGAGCGAGGGGGGACAGAGAGAGGGGGAACAGAGAGAAGTGGGGCAGAGCGATGGGGGGAAAAGAGAGGGGGGACAGAGAGAGAGAGGGGGGACAGAGAGAGAAGCGGACAGAGAGAGTGAGGGTCAGAGAGAGAGGGAGACAGAGAGAGATGAACAGAGGGGGTGGGGGATAGAGAGAGAGGGGGACAGAGAGTGAGGGGGAGAGAGAGAGAGGGGTCAGAGAGAGGGGGGTGCATGAGAGAGGGGTAGAGAGAGAGAGAGGGGGACAGAGAGAGAGGGGCAGAGAGAGAGGGGCACAGAGAGAGGGGAACACAGAGACAGGGAACAGAGAGAGGGGACAGAGAGAGAGGGGGGCAGTGAGAGACGGGGCAGAGAGAGAGGGGGGAAAGAGAGAGAGGGTGCAGAAAGAGAGGGAGACAGAGAGAGAGAGAGGGGGCAGAGAGAGAGGGGGACAGAGAGAGAGGGAGACAGAGGGAAAGGGGAACAGAGAGAGAGGGAGACAGAGAGAGGGGGAACAGAGAGAGAGGGGTCAGAGAGAGGGGGACAGAGCTAGGGGCAGAGAGAGAGTGGAGCAGAGAGAGGGGGCAGACAGAGTGTGACAGAGAGAGGGGGGACAGAGAGAGGGGGACCAGAGAGAAAGGGGGCAGAGCGATGGGGGAAAAGAGAGAGGGGGACAGAGAGAGGGAGGACAAAGAGACGGGGTGTCACAGAGAGTGGGGGCAGAGAGAGGGGGGACAGAGAGAGAAGGGCAACAGAGAGGTGGTCAGAGAGAGAGGGCGACAGAGAGGGAGGGGGTCAGAAAGAGAGGGGCACACAGAGAGGGGGTCAGAGAGAGGGGGCGACAAAGAGAGGGAAGGATATAGAGAGAGGGGGCAGAGAGAGAGGGGGACAGAAAGAGAGGGGGACAGAGAGAGTGGGGGACAAAGAGAGAGGGAGACAGAGAGAGAGGGACAGAGAGAGGGGGGACAGAGAGAGGGGGAACAGAGAGAAGTGGGGCAGAGCGACGGGGGGAAAAGAGAGGGGGGGACAGAGAGAGAGAGAGAGAGGGGTACAGAGAGAGAAGCGGACAGAGAGAGTTGGGGTCAGAGAGAGAGAGGGGGTACGGAGAGAGAAGCGGACAGAGAGAGTGGGGGTCAGAGAGAGAGGGAGACAGAGAGAGATGAACAGAGGGGGTGGGGGATAGAGAGAGAGGGGGACAGAGAGAGAGGGGTCAGAGAGAGAGGGGTGCATGAGAGACGGTTAGAGAGAGAGAGGGGACAGACAGAGGGGGGCAGAGAGAGAGGGGGACAGAGAGAGAGGGAGACAGAGAGAGGGGGAACAGAGAGAGATGGGTCAGAGAGAGGGGGACAGAGCGAGGGGCAGAGAGAGAGTGGAGCAGAGAGAGGGGGCAGACAGAGGGTGACAGAGAGAGGGGGGACAGAGAGAGGGGGACAGAGAGACGGAGGACAAAGAGACGGGGTGTCACAGAGAGTGGGGGCAGAGAGAGGGGGACAGAGAGAGAGGGGCAACAGAGAGGGGGTCAGAGAGAGGGGGCGACAGAGAGGGAGGGGGTAAGAGAGAGGGGGCAACAAAGAGAGGGAAGGATATATAGAGAGGGGGCAGAGAGAGTGGGGGACAGAAAGAGAGGGGGACAGATAGAGAGGGGGACAGAGAGAGAGGGGTGCATGAGAGAGATTGCAGAGAGAGACAGGGGGACAGAGAGAGAGGGGCAGAGAGAGAGGGGGACAGAGAGAGTGGGGACAGAGAGAGGGGGCACGGAGAGAGTGGGGAGAGAGAGGGGGGAGAGAGAGAGAGGGGAGAGAGAAAGGGGGGGAGACAGAGTGAGAGGGAGACAGAGAGAGATGAACAGAGGGAATGGGGGACAGAGAGAGAGGGGGGCAAAGAGAGAGGGGGCCAGAGAGAGAAGGGCCAGAGAGAGAAGGGAACACAGAGAGAGGGGAACACAGAGAGAGTGAGTCAGAGAGAGGAGGGACAGAGAGAGGGGGATAGAGAACGGGGGTACGGAGAGAGTGGGGGGACAGAGAGAGGGAGGACAGAGAGGGGGGAAAAAGAGAGGGGGGACAGAGAACGGGGGGACGGAGAGAGTGGGGGGACAGAGAGAGTGGGGACAGAGAGAGGGGGGACAGAGAGAGTGGGGACAGAGAGAGGGGGGACAGAGAGAGAGGGGATTAGAGAGAGAGGGAGACAGAGAGACGGGGGAACGGAGAGAGGGGTGACAGAGAACGGGGGTACAGAGAGAGTGGGGGACAGAGAGAGTGGTGACAGAGACAGAAGGGGATAGAGAGAGAAGGGGACAGAGAGATGGCGACATAGAGAGGATGACAGAGAGAGGGGGGGACAGAGAGAGAGGGGAGAGAGAGGGGGGGAGAGAGAGAGGGGGGAGCGGGGGGAAAGAGAGAGGGGGGCAGAGAGAGATGGGGACAGAGAGAGAGGGGGACAGAGAGAGAGGGAACAGAGAGAGAGGGGACAGAGAGAGAGGGGTGCATGAGAGAGATTGCAGAGAGAGACAGGGGGACAGAGAGAGAGGGGCAGAGAGAGAGGGGGACAGAGAGAGTGGGGACAGAGAGAGGGGGCACGGAGAGAGTGGGGGGACAGAGAGAGTGGGGAGAGAGAGAGGGGGGACCGAGAGAGTGGGGACAGAGAGAGGGCGGACAGAGAGAGAGGGGGACAGAGAGAGAAAGAACAGAGAGAGAGGGGTGCATGAGAGAGATTGCAGAGAGAGACAGGGGGACAGAGAGAGAGGGGCAGAGAGAGAGGGGGACAGAGAGAGTGGGGACAGAGAGAGGGGGCACGGAGAGAGTGGGGAGAGAGAGGGGGGAGAGAGAGAGAGGGGAGAGAGAGGGGGATAGAGAGAGAGGGGGGAGCGGGGGGAAAGAGAGAGGGGGCAGAGAGAGATGGGGACAGAGAGAGAGGGGGACAGAGAGAGACGGAACAGAGAGAGAGGGGACAGAGAGAGAGGGGTGCATGAGAGAGATTGCAGAGAGAGACAGGGGGACAGAGAGAGAGGGGCAGAGAGAGAGGGGGACAGAGAGAGTGGGGACAGAGAGAGGGGGCACGGAGAGAGTGGGGGGACAGAGAGAGTGGGGAGAGAGAGGGGGGGACAGAGAGAGTGGGGACAGAGAGAGGGGGGACAGAGACAGAGGGGGTTAGAGAGAGAGCGAGACAGAGAGAGGGGGAACACAGAGAGAGGGATCAGAGAGAGGGGGACAGAGCGAGGGGCAGAGAGAGAGTGGAGCAGAGAGAGGGGGCAGACAGAGGGTGACAGTGCGAGGGGGGACAGAGAGAGGGGGAACAGAGAGAAGTGGGGCAGAGCGATGGGGGGAAAAGAGAGGGGGGACAGAGAGAGAGAGGGGCTACAGAGAGAGAAGCGGACAGAGAGAGTGAGGGTCAGAGAGAGAGGGAGACAGAGAGAGATGAACAGAGGGGGTGGGGGATAGAGAGAGAGGGGGACAGAGAGTGAGGGGGAGAGAGAGAGAGGGGTCAGAGAGAGGGGGTGCATGAGAGAGGGGTAGAGAGAGAGAGAGGGGGACAGAGAGAGAGGGGCAGAGAGAGAGGGGCACAGAGAGAGGGGAACACAGAGACAGGGAACAGAGAGAGGGGACAGAGAGAGAGGGGCAGAGAGAGAGGGGGACAGAGAATGGGGACAGAGAGAGGGGGCACGGAGAGAGTGGGGAGAGAGAGGGGGGAGAGAGAGAGAGGGGAGAGAGAAAGGGGGGAGACAGAGTGAGAGGGAGACAGAGAGAGATGAACAGAGGGAATGGGGGACAGAGAGAGAGGGGGGCAAAGAGAGAGGGGGCCAGAGAGAGAAGGGCCAGAGAGAGAAGGGAACACAGAGAGAGGGGAACACAGAGAGAGTGAGTCAGAGAGAGGAGGGACAGAGAGAGGGGGATAGAGAACGGGGGTACGGAGAGAGTGGGGGGACAGAGAGAGGGAGGACAGAGAGGGGGGAAAAAGAGAGGGGGGACAGAGAACGGGGGGACGGAGAGAGTGGGGGGACAGAGAGAGTGGGGACAGAGAGAGGGGGGACAGAGAGAGTGGGGACAGAGAGAGGGGGGACAGAGAGAGAGGGGATTAGAGAGAGAGGGAGACAGAGAGACGGGGGAACGGAGAGAGGGGTGACAGAGAACGGGGGTACAGAGAGAGTGGGGGACAGAGAGAGTGGTGACAGAGACAGAAGGGGATAGAGAGAGAAGGGGACAGAGAGATGGCGACATAGAGAGGATGACAGAGAGAGGGGGGGACAGAGAGAGAGGGGAGAGAGAGGGGGGGAGAGAGAGAGGGGGGAGCGGGGGGAAAGAGAGAGGGGGGCAGAGAGAGATGGGGACAGAGAGAGAGGGGGACAGAGAGAGAGGGAACAGAGAGAGAGGGGACAGAGAGAGAGGGGTGCATGAGAGAGATTGCAGAGAGAGACAGGGGGACAGAGAGAGAGGGGCAGAGAGAGAGGGGGACAGAGAGAGTGGGGACAGAGAGAGGGGGCACGGAGAGAGTGGGGGGACAGAGAGAGTGGGGAGAGAGAGAGGGGGGACCGAGAGAGTGGGGACAGAGAGAGGGCGGACAGAGAGAGAGGAGGACAGAGAGAGAAAGAACAGAGAGAGAGGGGACAGAGAGAGAGGGGTGCATGAGAGAGATTGCAGAGAGAGACAGGGGGACAGAGAGAGAGGGGCAGAGAGAGAGGGGGACAGAGAGAGTGGGGACAGAGAGAGGGGGCACGGAGAGAGTGGGGAGAGAGAGGGGGGAGAGAGAGAGAGGGGAGAGAGAGGGGGATAGAGAGAGAGGGGGGAGCGGGGGGAAAGAGAGAGGGGGGCAGAGAGAGATGGCGACAGAGAGAGAGGGGGACAGAGAGAGACGGAACAGAGAGAGAGGGGACAGAGAGAGAGGGGTGCATGAGAGAGATTGCAGAGAGAGACAGGGGGACAGAGAGAGAGGGGCAGAGAGAGAGGGGGACAGAGAGAGTGGGGACAGAGAGAGGGGGCACGGAGAGAGTGGGGGGACAGAGAGAGTGGGGAGAGAGAGGGGGGGACAGAGAGAGTGGGGACAGAGAGAGGGGGGACAGAGACAGAGGGGGTTAGAGAGAGAGGGAGACAGAGAGAGGGGGAACACAGAGAGAGGGATCAGAGAGAGGGGGACAGAGCGAGGGGCAGAGAGAGAGTGGAGCAGAGAGAGGGGGCAGACAGAGGGTGACAGTGCGAGGGGGGACAGAGAGAGGGGGAACAGAGAGAAGTGGGGCAGAGCGATGGGGGGAAAAGAGAGGGGGGACAGAGAGAGAGAGGGGCTACAGAGAGAGAAGCGGACAGAGAGAGTGAGGGTCAGAGAGAGAGGGAGACAGAGAGAGATGAACAGAGGGGGTGGGGGATAGAGAGAGAGGGGGACAGAGAGTGAGGGGGAGAGAGAGAGAGGGGTCAGAGAGAGGGGGTGCATGAGAGAGGGGTAGAGAGAGAGAGAGGGGGACAGAGAGAGAGGGGCAGAGAGAGAGGGGCACAGAGAGAGGGGAACACAGAGACAGGGAACAGAGAGAGGGGACAGAGAGAGAGGGGGGCAGTGAGAGACGGGGCAGAGAGAGAGGGGGGAAAGAGAGAGAGGGTGCAGAAAGAGAGGGAGACAGAGAGAGAGAGAGGGGGCAGAGAGCGAGGGGGACAGAGAGAGAGGGAGACAGAGGGAAAGGGGAACAGAGAGAGAGGGAGACAGAGAGAGGGGGAACAGAGAGAGAGGGGTCAGAGAGAGGGGGACAGAGCTAGGGGCAGAGAGAGAGTGGAGCAGAGAGAGGGGGCTGACAGAGAGTGACAGAGAGAGGGGGGACAGAGAGAGGGGGACCAGAGAGAAAGGGGGCAGAGGGATGGGGGAAAAGAGAGAGGGGGACAGAGAGAGGGAGGACAAAGAGACGGGGTGTCACAGAGAGTGGGGGCAGAGTGAGGGGGGACAGAGAGAGAAGGGCAACAGAGAGGTGGTCAGAGAGAGAGGGCGACAGAGAGGGAGGGGGTCAGAAAGAGAGGGGCACACAGAGAGGGGGTCAGAGAGAGGGGGCGACAAAGAGAGGAAAGGATATAGAGAGAGGGGGCAGAGAGAGAGGGGCACAGAAAGAGAGGGGGACAGAGAGAGTGGGGGTCAGAGAGAGAGGGGGCAGAGAGAAATGGTCAGAGAGAGGGGGAGACAGAGAGAGGGATGGATATAGAGAGAGAGGGGACAGAGAGAGGGGGGGCACAGAGAGAGAGGGGGTACAGAGAGAAGCGGACAGAGAGAGTGGGGGGACAGAGAGAGAGGGAGACAGAGAGAGATGAACAGAGGGAATGGGGGCCAGACAGAGAGGGGCAAAGAGAGAGGGGGCCAGAGAGAGAAGGGCCTGAGAGAGAAGGGAACACAGAGAGAGAGGAACACAGAGACGGGGGAAAAAGAGAGGGGGGACAGAGAACGGGGTTATGGAGAGAGTGGGGGGACAGAGAGAGAGGGGCAGAGAGAGAGTGGGGCAGAGAGAGGGGGGACAGAGAGACGGGGGAAAAAGAGAGGGGGGACAGAGAACGGGGTTATGGAGAGAGTGGGGGGACAGAGAGAGTGGGGACAGAGAGAGGGGGGACAGAGAGAGGGGGAACAGAGAACGGGGGTACAGAGAGAGTGGGGGACAGAGAGAGTGGTGACAGAGAGAGTGGGGACAGAGAGAGTGGTGCAGAGAGAGAGGGGGACAGACAGAGAGTGGGACAGAGAGGGGGCGGACAGAGAGAGGCGGGGACAGAGAGAGGGGTGACAGAGAGAGAAGGGGATAGAGAGAGAAGGGGACAGAGAAATCGCGACATAGAGAGGATGACAGAGGGGGGGGGGACAGAGAGAGATGGGGACAGAGAGAGAGGGGGACAGAGAGAGAGGGAACAGAGAGAGAGGGGACAGAGAGAGAGGGGTGCATGAGAGAGGTTGCAGAGAGAGACAGGGGGACAGAGAGATAGGGGCAGAGAGAGAGGGGAACAGAGAGAGGGGAACACAGAGACAGGGAACAGAGACAGAGGGGACAGAAAGAGGGGGGGACAGACAGAGAGGGGGCAGAGAGAGAGAGAGGGGAAAGAGAGAGAGGGGGCAGAGAGAGAGGGAGATAGAGAGAGAGGGGGCAGAGAGAGAGGGGAACAGAGAGAGATGGAGACAGAGAGAGGGGGAACAGAGAGAGAGGGGTCAGAGAGAGGGGGACAGAGAGAGAGGCAGAGAGAGAGTGGAGCAGAGAGAGGGGGCAGACAGAGGGTGACAGAGAGAGGGGGGACAGAGAGAGGTGGAACAGAGAGAAGGGGGGCAGAGCGATGGGGGGGAAGAGAGAGGGGGACAGACAGAGTGAGGACAAAGAGACGGGGTGTCAGAGAGAGTGGGGGCAGAGAGAGAGGGGGCAGAGAGAGCGGGGCAATAGAGAGGGGGTCAGAGAGAGGGGGGCGACAGAGAGGGAGGGTGTCAGAGAGAGAGCGGCACACAGAGAGGGGGTCAGAGAGAGGGGGCGACAGAGAGAGGGAAGGATATAGAGAGAGGGGGGCAGAGAGAGAGGGGGACAGAGAGAGAGTGGGACAGAGAGAGAGGGGGCAGAGAGAGGGGGTCAGAGAGAGATGGGGACAGAGAGAGAGGGGGACAGAGAGAGGGGGGACAGAGAGAGAGGGGTGCATGAGAGAGGTTGCAGAGAGAGACAGGGGGACAGAGAGAGAGGGGCAGAGTGAGGGGGACAGAGAGAGGGGAACACAGAGACAGGAAATAGAGAGAGGGGGGACAGAGAGAGGGGGGCAGAGAGAGAGGGGGCAGAGAGAGAGGGGGCAGAGAGAGAGGGGAACAGAGAGAGAGGGAGACAGAGAGAAGGGGAACAGAGAGAGAGGGGTCAGAGAGAGGGGGACAGAGCGAGGGGCAGAGAGAGAGTGGAGCAGAGAGAGGGGGCAGACAGAGGGTGACAGAGAGAGGGGGGACAGAGAGAGGGGGAACAGAGAGAAGGGGGGCAGAGCGATGGGGGGGAAAGAGAGAGGGGGACAGAGAGAGTGAGGACAAAGAGACGGGGTGTCAGAGAGATTGGGGGCAGAGAGAGAGAGGGGACAGAGAGAAGGGGAACAGAGAGAGAGGGCAGAGAGAGAGGGGGACAGAGAGAGGGGGTCAGAGAGAGGGGGCGACAGAGAGTGGGAAGGATATAGAGAGAGAGGGGACAGAGAGAGAGGGGGGACAGAGAGAGAGGGGGTACAGAGAGAGAAGCGGACAGAGAGAGAGAGGGGGGACAGAGAGAGAGGGAGACAGAGAGAGATGAACAGAGGGAGTGCGGGACAGAGAGAGAGGGGCAATGAGAGAGGGGCAGAGAGAGTGGGGGCCAGAGAGAGAGGGGGCCAGAGAGAGAGGGGGGCAGAGAGAGAGGGGGGCAGAGAGAGAGGGGGCCAGAGAGAGAGGGGGGCAGGGAGAGAAGGGAACACAGAGCTAGGGGAACACAGAGAGTGGGGGTCAGAGAGAGGAGGACAGAGAGAGGGGGGATAGAGAGAGGGGCAGAGAGAGAATGGGGCAGAGAGAGGGGGTCAGAGAGAGGGGGACAGAGAGAGAGGGGGTCAGAGAGGGGGGATCCGAGAGACGGGGGAACAGAGAGAGGGGGGACAGAGAACGGGGGTACGGAGAGAGTGGGGGGACAGAGAGAGTGGGGACCGAGAGAGGGGGGACAGAGAGAGTGGGGACAGAGAGAGGGGGACAGAGAGAGAGGGGTCAGAGAGAGAGGGACAGAGCGAGAGGCAGAGAGAGAATGGAGCAGAGAGAGGGGGCAGACAGAGGGTGACAGAGAGAGGGGGGACAGAGAGAGGGGGAACAGAGAGAGAGGGGACAGAGAGAGAGGGGGTTAGAGAGAGAGGAGGACAGAGAGACGGGTGAATGGAGTGAGGGAGGACAGAGAACGGGGGTACAGAGAGAGTGGGGGACAGAGAGAGTGGGGACAGAGAGAGTGGGGACAGAGAGAATGGGGCAGAGAGAGAGGGGGACAGACAGAGAGTGGGACAGAGAGGGGGCGGACAGAGAGAGAGGGGGGGACAGAGAGAGGGGTGAC
Source organism: Chiloscyllium punctatum (assembly GCF_047496795.1). Taxonomy (NCBI): domain Eukaryota; kingdom Metazoa; phylum Chordata; class Chondrichthyes; order Orectolobiformes; family Hemiscylliidae; genus Chiloscyllium; species Chiloscyllium punctatum. The sequence continues at coordinate 49,286,036 of NC_092759.1, read as the reverse complement.
AGAGAGAGAAGGGGATAGAGAGAGAAGGGGACAGAGAGATGGCGACATAGAGAGGATGACAGAGAAAGGGGGGACAGAGAGAGAGGGGGAGAGAGAGAGAGGGGGAGAGAGAGAGAGGGGGGAGCAGGGGGAAAGAGAGAGGGGGCAGAGAGAGATGGGGACAGAGAGAGAGGGGGACAGAGAGAGAGGGAACAGAGAGAGAGAGGGGACAGAGAGAGAGGGTTGCATGAGAGAGGGGGCAGAGAGAGAGAGGGGGACAGAGAGAGAAAGGGATAGAGAGAGAAGGAGACAGGGAGATGGCGACATAGAGAGGATGACAGAGAAAGGGGGGACAGAGAGAGACGGGGAGAGAGAGAGATGGGGGAGAGAGAGAGGGGGGAGCGGGGGGAAAGAGAGAGGGGGTCAGAGAGAGATGGGGACAGAGAGAGAGGGGGACAGAGAGAGGGGGGACAGAGAGAGAGGGGTGCATGAGAGAGGTTGCAGAGAGAGACAGGGGGTCAGAGAGAGAGGGGCAGAGTGAGGGGGACAGAGAGAGGGGAACACAGAGACAGGAAATAGAGAGAGGGGGGACAGAGAGAGGGGGGCAGAGAGAGAGGGGGCAGAGAGAGAGGGGGCAGAGAGAGAGGGGAACAGAGAGAGAGGGAGACAGAGAGAAGGGGAACAGAGAGAGAGGGGTCAGAGAGAGGGGGACAGAGCGAGGGGCAGAGAGAGAGTGGAGCAGAGAGAGGGGGCAGACAGAGGGTGACAGAGAGAGGGGGGACAGAGAGAGGGGGAACAGAGAGAAGGGGGGCAGAGCGATGGGGGGGAAAGAGAGAGGGGGACAGAGAGAGTGAGGACAAAGAGACGGGGTGTCAGAGAGATTGGGGGCAGAGAGAGAGAGGGGACAGAGAGAAAGGGGCGACAGAGAGGGGGTCAGAGAGAGGGGGGCGACAGAGAGGGGGGGTGTCAGAGAGAGAGCGGCACACAGAGAGGGGGTCAGAGAGAGGGGCCGACAGAGAGAGGGAAGGATATAGAGAGAGGGGGGCAGAGAGAGAGGAGGGCAGAGAGAGAAGGGGGGAGAGAGAGAGGGGAACAGAGAGAGAGGGAGACAGAGAGAGTGGGGGACAGTGAGAGTGGGGACAGAGAGAGAGGGGACAGAGAGAGTGGGGCAGAGAGAGAGGGACAGACAGAGAGTGGGACAGAGAGGGGGCGGACAGAGAGAGGGGGGACAGAGAGAGGGGGAACAGAGAGAGAGGGGTCAGAGAGAGGGGGACAGAGCGAGGGGCAGAGAGAGAGTGGAGCAGAGAGAGGGGGCAGACAGAGGGTGACAGAGAGAGGGGGAACAGAGAGAAGGGGGGCAGAGCGATGGGGGGAAAGAGAGAGGGGGACAGACAGAGTGAGGACAAAGAGACGGGGTGTCAGAGAGAGTGGGGGCAGAGGGAGAGGGGACAGAGAGAGATGGGCAACAGAGAGGGGGTCAGAGAGAGGGGGGCGACAGAGAGGGAGGGTGTCAGAGAGAGAGCGGCACGCAGAGAGGGGGTCAGAGAGAGGGGGCGACAGAGAGAGGGAAGGATATAGAGAGAGGGGGCAGAGAGAGAGGGGGACAGAGAGAGAGGGGGCAGAGAGAGAGGGTCAGGGAGAGGGGGCGACAGAGAGAGGGAAGGATATAGACAGAGTGGGGACAGAGAGAGAGGGGGAACAGAGAGAGAGGGGGTAAAGAGAGAGAAGCGGACAGAGAGAGAGAGGGTACAGAGAGAGTGGGGGGACAGAGAGAGTGGGGACAGGCAGAGGGGGACAGAGAGAGAGGGGGCCAGAGAGAGAGGGGGCCAGAGAGAGAGGGGGGCAGAGAGAGAAGGGAACACAGAGAGAGGGGAACACAGAGAGAGAGGGTCAGAGAGAGGAGGTCAGAGAGAGGGGGAACAGAGAGAGAGTGCCAGAGAGAGAAGGGGATAGAGAGAGACGGGGGAAAGAGAGAGGGGGGCAGAGAACGGGGGTACAGAGAGAGTGGGGGGACAGAGAGAGTGGGGAGAGAGAGAGGGGGACAGAGAGAGAGGGGGTCAGTTAGGGGGGGAACAGAGAGACGGGGGAACAGAGAGAGGGGGTACAGAGAACGGGGATATGGAGAGAGTGGGGCGACAGAGAAAGTGGGGACATAGAGAGGGGGGACAGAGAGAGAGGGGCTTAGAGTGAGAGGAGGACAGAGAGAGGACAGAGAGACGTGGGAACGGAGAGAGGGAGGGCAGAGAACGGGGGTACAGAGAGAGTGGGGGACAGTGAGAGTGGGGACAGAGAGAGAGGGGACAGAGAGAGTGGGGCAGAGAGAGAGGGACAGACAGAGAGTGGGACAGAGAGGGGGCGGACAGAGAGAGGGGGGACAGAGAGAGGGGGAACAGAGAGAGAGGGGTCAGAGAGAGGGGGACAGAGCGAGGGGCAGAGAGAGAGTGGAGCAGAGAGAGGGGGCAGACAGAGGGTGACAGAGAGAGGGGGAACAGAGAGAAGGGGGGCAGAGCGATGGGGGGAAAGAGAGAGGGAGACAGACAGAGTGAGGACAAAGAGACGGGGTGTCAGAGAGAGTGGGGGCAGAGAGAGAGGGGACAGAGAGAGATGGGCAACAGAGAGGGGGTCAGAGAGAGGGGGGCGACAGAGAGGGAGGGTGTCAGAGAGAGAGCGGCACGCAGAGAGGGGGTCAGAGAGAGGGGGCGACAGAGAGAGGGAAGGATATAGAGAGAGGGGGCAGAGAGAGAGGGGGACAGAGAGAGAGGGGGCAGAGAGAGAGGGTCAGAGAGAGGGGGGGACAGAGAGAGGGAAGGATATAGACAGAGTGGGGACAGAGAGAGAGGGGGAACAGAGAGAGAGGGGGTAAAGAGAGAGAAGCGGACAGAGAGAGAGAGGGTACAGAGAGAGTGGGGGGACAGAGAGAGTGGGGACAGGCAGAGGGGGACAGAGAGAGAGGGGGCCAGAGAGAGAGGGGGCCAGAGAGAGAGGGGGGCAGAGAGAGAAGGGAACACAGAGAGAGGGGAACACAGAGAGAGAGGGTCAGAGAGAGGAGGTCAGAGAGAGGGGGAACAGAGAGAGAGTGCCAGAGAGAGAAGGGGATAGAGAGAGACGGGGGAAAGAGAGAGGGGGGCAGAGAACGGGGGTACAGAGAGAGTGGGGGGACAGAGAGAGTGGGGAGAGAGAGAGGGGGACAGAGAGAGAGGGGGTCAGTTAGGGGGGGAACAGAGAGACGGGGGAACAGAGAGAGGGGGTACAGAGAACGGGGATATGGAGAGAGTGGGGCGACAGAGAGAGTGGGGACATAGAGGGGGGGACAGAGAGAGAGGGGGTTAGAGAGAGAGGAGGACAGAGAGAGGACAGAGAGACGTGGGAACGGAGAGAGGGAGGGCAGAGAACGGGGGTACAGAGAGAGTGGGGGACAGTGAGAGTGGGGACAGAGAGAGAGGGGACAGAGAGAGTGGGGCAGAGAGAGGGGGACAGACAGAGAGTGGGACAGAGAGGGGGCGGACAGAGAGAGGGGGGACAGAGAGAGGGGTGCCAGAGAGAGAAGGGGATAGAGAGAGAAGGGGACAGAGAGAGAGAGGGGGAGAGAGAGAGGGGGAGAGAGAGAGAGGGGGAGCGGGGGGAAAGAGAGAGGGGGGCAGAGAGAGATGGGGACAGAGAGAGAGGGAGACAGAGAGAGAGGGGGACAGAGAGAGAGGGAACAGAGAGAGAGAGGGGACAGAGAGAGAGGGTTGCATGAGAGAGGGGGCACAGAGAGAGGTGGACAGAGCGAGGGGCAGAGAGAGAGTGGAGCAGAGAGAGGGGGCAGACAGAGGGTGACAGAGAGAGGGGGGACAGAGAGAGAGGCGGGTGGGAGAGAGAGGGTGTTAGAGAGAGGCGGGTGGGAGAGAGGGGGACAGAGAGAGGGGCAAAGAGAGTGGGGGAGATAGAGGGGGTCAGAGAGAGAGGGGACAGAGAGAGAGGAGGACAGAGAGAGAGGGGACATAAAGAGAGGGGGACATAGCGATGGGGACAGAGAGAGAGATGGGTGCAGAGAGAGGGGTACAGAGTGAGGGGCGAAAGAGAAAGGCGGGGTGGGATGGAGAGGGGGCAGAGAGAGGGCGACAGAGACAGCGGCACAGAGAGTGGGGGAGATAGAGGGTGTCAGAGAGAGGGGGACAGAGAGTGCGGGATATAGAGGGGGACAGAGGGAGGGGGACAGAGAGTGGGGGTCCGAGAGAGGGGTACAGAGTGGGGGAGAGAGGGGGTGTCAGAGAGAGGGGGACAGAGAGAGAGGGGGACAGAGAGAGGAGGCCAGAGAGAGGGGGGGATAGAGGGGTTCAGAGGGAGAGGGACAGAGAGTGGGGCACAGAGAGTGGGGGAGATAGAGGGAGACAGAGAGAGGGGGACATAAAGAATGGGAGATAAACGGTGTCAGAGAGAGGGGTAATAGAGAGGGGCATAGAGAGAGTGAGGGGACAGAGAGAGGGGGGACAGAGAGAGAGGGAGACAGAGAGAGAGGAGGGCAGAGAGAGAGGAGGGCAGAGAGAAGGCGAGAGAGAAATGAGGACAGAGAGAGAAGGGGAAAGAAAGTGAGGAGGACAGAGAGAGGGGGAGAGAGAGGGGTAGAGAGAGAGGGGGACAGAGAGAGTGGGGAACAGAGAGAGAGGGGGACAGAGATAGTGGGGGACAGAGAGAGAGAGGGGGACAGAGAGAGGGGAGAGAGAGAGAGGTGTGGAGCGCGGGGGAAAGAGAGAGGGGGAACAGAGAGGGGGGGACAGAGAGAGAGGCGGGTGGGAGAGAGAGGGGGTTAGGGAGAGACGGGTGGGAGAGAGGGGGACAGAGAGAGGGGCAAGGAGAGTGGGGGACATAGAGGGGGTCAGAGAGAGAGGAGACAGAGAGAGAGGAGGACAGAGAGAGAGGGGACAGAAAGAGAGGGAGACAGAGAGATGGGGACAGAGAGAGTGATGGGGGCAGAGAGAGGGGGACAGAGTGAGGGGCGAAAGAGAAAGGCGGGGTGGGATGGAGAGGGGGCAGAGAGAGGGCGACAGAGACAGCGGCACAGAGAGTGGGGGAGATAGAGGGTGTCAGAGAGAGGGGGACAGAGAGTGCGGGAGATAGAGGGGGACAGAGGGAGGGGGACAGAGAGTGGGGGTCAGAGAGAGGGATACAGAGTGGGGGAGAGAGGGGCGGTCAGAGAGAGGGGGACAGAGAGAGAAGTGGACAGAGAGAGGGGAGGACAGAGAGAGAGGGGACAGAGAAAGGGGACACAGAGAGAGAGGGGGACAGAGTGAGTGGGGACAGAGAGAAGGCGACAGAGAGAGGGGGGACAGTGAGAGAGAGGGGGGACAGAGAGAGGGGGAAAGGGAGAGGGGTGAGAGAGAGAGAAGGGGATAGAGAGAGAAGGGGACAGAGAGATGGCGACAGAGAGAGGATGACAGAGAGAGGGGGGACAGAGAGGGAGGGGGAGAGAGAGAGAGGGGGAGCGGCGGGGGAAGAGAGAGGGGTCAGAGAGAGGGGGGAACAGAGAGAAGGTGCACAGTGAGAGAGGCGGGTGGCAGAGAGAGGGGTTAGAGAGAGGCGGGTGGGAGAGAGGGGGGACAGAGAGAGGGGGACAGAGAGAGAGAGAGATAGAGGGGTCAGAGAGAGGAGGTCAGAAAGAGAGGGTGACAGAGAGAGAGGGGGACAGGGAGAGTGGGGGACAGAGAGAGTGGGGGACAGAGTGAGTGGGGGACAGAGAGAGAGGAGGGCAGAGAGAAGGCAAGAGAGAGATGAGGACAGAGAGAGAAGGGGACAGAAAGGGAGGCGGACAGAGAGAGGGAGAGAGAGGGGGGGACAGAGAGAGGGGGGGACAGAGAGAGTGGGGGACAGAGAGAGGGGGGTACAGAGAGAGAGGGGGACAGAGAGAGGGGAGCGAGAGAGAGGGGGAGCGGGGGGAAAGAGAGAGGGGGCAGAGAGAGAGAGGAGGGAACAGAGAGAGGGGGGTACAGAGAGAGAGGCGGGTGGGAGAGAGAGTGGGTTAGAGAGAGGCGGGTGGGAGAGAGGGGGTCAGAGGGAGGGGCAAAGAGAGTGGGGGAGATAGAGGGGATCAGAGAGAGAGGGGACAGAGAGAGAGGAGGACAGAGATAGAGGGGACAGAAAGAGAGGGGGACAGAGAGAGACGGGGAAGAGAGAGATGGGTGCAGAGAGAGGGGGACAGAGTGAGAGGCGAAAGAGAAAGGCGGGTGGGATGGAGAGGGGGCAGAGAGAGGGCGACAGAGACAGGGGCACAGAGAGTGGGGGAATAGAGGGTGTCAGAGAGAGGGGGACAGAGAGAGAGGGGGAGATAGAGGGGGACAGAGAGAGGAGGACAGAGAGTGGGGTTCAGAGAGAGGGGTACTGAGTGGGGGAGAGAGGGGGGGGTCAGAGAGAGGGGGACAGAGAGAGAAAGGGACAGAGAGAGTGGGTGAGAGAGAGAGAGGGGGACAGAGAGAGTGGGTGAGAGAGGGGGGAACGGGGGGGAGAGGGGGCAGAGAGAGGGGGGAACATTGAGAGGGGGACAGAGAGAGAGGCAGGTGTGAGAGAGGGGGGGTTAGAGAGAGGGAGAGACAGAGGGGTCAGAGAGAGACGGACAGAGAGAGGCGGGTGGGAGGGAGAGGGGGTTAGGGAGAGGGGGACAGAGAGTGGGGAAGATGTGGGGTCAGAGAGAGAGGAGGACAGAGAGAGAGAGGGGGCAGAGAGATGGCGACAGAGAAATTGCGACAGAGAGAGGGTGACAGAGAGGGGGGCAGAGAGCAGAGGAGAGTGAGGGGGATAGAGAGAGGGAGAAAGAGGGAGGGGGACAGAGAGAGGCGCGTGGAAGATAGAGGGGTTAGAGAGAGGCGGGTGGGAGAGAGAGGGGGACAGAGAGAGGGGGACAGAGAGAGGGGGAGATAGAGGGGACAGAGAGAGGAGGACAGAGAGTGGTGGACAGAGAGAGGGGTACAGAGTGGGGGAGAGAGTGGGGGTCAGAAAGAGGATGACCGAGAGAGAGGGGGACAGTGAGGGAGGGGGAGAGAGAGAGAGGGGGAGACGGGGGGAAAGAGAGAGGGGGCCAGAGAGAGGGGGGAACAGTGATAGGTGGACAGAGAGAGGGGGACAGAGAGAGGGAGAGATAGAGGTCTCAGAGAGAGGGTGACAGAGAGAGAGAGGGTGATAGAGAGAGAGGGGACAGAGAGAGGCGGGTGGGAGGGAGAGGGGGTTTGAGAGAGGGGGGCAGAGAGATGGCGACAGAGAAATTGCGACAGAGAGGGTGACAGAGAGGGGGGCAGAGATCAGAGGAGAGTGAGAGGGGACAGAGAGAGGGAGAAAGAGGGAGGGGGACAGAGAGAGAGGCGCGTGGAAGAGAGAGGGGGTTAGAGAGAGGCGGGTGGAAGAGAGAGGGCGACAGAGAGAGGGGGACAGAGAGAGGTGGAGATAGGGGGGACAGTTAGAGGAGGACTGAGAGTGGGGGTCAGAGAGAGGGGTACAGAGTGGGGGAGAGAGGGGGGGGTTAGAGAGAGGGGGACAGAGAGAGAGGGGGAGAGAGAGAGAGTGGAGAGCGGGAGGGAAAGTGAGAGGGGGCAGAGAGAGTGGGGAACAGTGAGAGGGGGACAGAGAGAGAGGCAGGTGTGAGGGGGGGGTTAGAGGGAGGCGGGTGGGAGAGAGAGGGGGACAGAGAGAGGGGGACAGAGAGAGGGAGAGATAGAGGGGTCAGAGAGAGGGTGACAGAGAGAGAGGGTGATAGAGAGAGAGGGGACAGAGAGAGGCGGGTGGGAGGGAGAGGGGATTAGAGAGAGGTGAACAGAGAGAGGGGGACAGAGAGTGGGGGAGATGTGGGGGTCAGAGAGAGAGGGGACAGAGAGAGAGGGGACAAAGAGAGGCGGGAAGAGAGAGGGGGGAAAGAAAGAGGGGGGAAAGAGAGAGGGGGAAAGAGACGGGGCGAAAGAGAGGGGGCGGAGAGAGGGCGAGAGAGAGAGAGGGCCACAGAGAGTGGGGGAGATCGAGGTGTTCAGGGAGAGGTAGACACAGAGAAAGGGGGAGATAGAGGGAGACAGAGAGAGGGGTACAGAGAGTGGGGGTCAGAGAGAAGGGTACAGAGTTGGGGAGAGAGTGGGGGTCAGAAAGAGGATGACCGAGAGAGAGGGGGACAGTGAGGGAGGGGGAGAGAGAGAGAGGGGGAGACGGGGGGAAAGAGAGAGGGGGGCAGAGAGAGGGGGGAACAGTGATAGGTGGACAGAGAGAGGGGGACAGAGAGAGGGAGAGATAGAGGTCTCAGAGAGAGGGTGACAGAGAGAGAGAGGGTGATAGAGAGAGAGGGGACAGAGAGAGGCGGGTGGGAGGGAGAGGGGGTTTGAGAGAGGGGGGCAGAGAGATGGCGACAGAGAAATTGCGACAGAGAGGGTGACAGAGAGGGGGGCAGAGATCAGAGGAGAGTGAGAGGGGACAGAGAGAGGGAGAAAGAGGGAGGGGGACAGAGAGAGAGGCGCGTGGAAGAGAGAGGGGGTTAGAGAGAGGCGGGTGGAAGAGAGAGGGCGACAGAGAGAGGGGGACAGAGAGAGGTGGAGATAGGGGGGACAGTTGGAGGAGGACTGAGAGTGGGGGTCAGAGAGAGGGGTACAGAGTGGGGGAGAGAGGGGGGGTTAGAGAGAGGGGGACAGAGAGAGAGGGGGAGAGAGAGAGAGGGGAGAGCGGGAGGGAAAGTGAGAGGGTGCAGAGAGAGTGGGGAACAGTGAGAGGGGGACAGAGAGAGAGGCAGGTGTGAGGGGGGGGTTAGAGGGAGGCGGGTGGGAGAGAGAGGGGGACAGAGAGAGGGGGACAGAGAGAGGGAGAGATAGAGGGGTCAGAGAGAGGGTGACAGAGAGAGAGGGTGATAGAGAGAGAGGGGACAGAGAGAGGCGGGTGGGAGGGAGAGGGGATTAGAGAGAGGTGAACAGAGAGAGGGGGACAGAGAGTGGGGGAGATGTGGGGGTCAGAGAGAGAGGGGACAGAGAGAGAGGGGACAAAGAGAGGCGGGAAGAGAGAGGGGGGAAAGAAAGAGGGGGGAAAGAGAGAGGGGGAAAGAGACGGGGCGAAAGAGAGGGGGCGGAGAGAGGGCGAGAGAGAGAGAGGGCCACAGAGAGTGGGGGAGATCGAGGTGTTCAGGGAGAGGTAGACACAGAGAAAGGGGGAGATAGAGGGAGACAGAGAGAGGGGTACAGAGAGTGGGGGTCAGAGAGAAGGGTACAGAGTTGGGGAGAGAGAGGGGGTCAGAGAGAGGGGGACAGAGAGAGGGGGACAGAGAGAGGGGGAGATAGAGGGGTTCAGAGCAAGGTGGACAGAAAGAATGGGAGATAGAGGGTGTCAGAGAGAGGGAGACATAGAGACGGGCATAGAGAGAGAGAGTGGACTGAGAGAGGGAGGGACAGAGAGAGAGGGGACAGAGAGAGAGGGGACAGAGAGAGGGGGACAATGAGAGAGGGTACAGCGAGAGAGGGGACAGAGAGAGAGGGGACAGAGAGTGGGGGAGATAGAGGGGGTAAGAGAGAGGGGGAAAGAAAGAATGGGAGGTAGAGGGGGTCAGAGAGAGGGGGATAGAGAGAGGGGCACAGAGAGAGGGGTGACAGAGATAGGGGGTCAGAGAGAGGCGTCAGAGAGAGGAGGACAGATAGTGGGGGAGATAAAGGGAGTCAGAGAGAGGGGGACAGAGAGAGGGACACAGAGAGAGAGTGGGGGACAGGGAGAGGGGGACAGAGAGAGAGGGACAGAGAGAGAGGGGGGAAGAGAGAGATGGAGGCAGAGAGAGGGAACAGAGAGAGAGGGGTTCAGAGAGAGAGGGGGCAGAGAGAGGAGTGACAGAGAAAGGGGGACAGAGAGAGGGGGACAGACACAGAGTGGACAGAGAGTGATGGAGATAGAGGGGGTCAGAGAGAGGGGAACAGAGGGGGGTAGCAAAGAGAGGGGGAAAGAGAGAGAGGGGACATAAAGAGAGGGGGGACAGTGAGGAGGTACAGAGAGAGGCGGGTGGGAGGGACAGGGGGTCAGAGAGAGGGGGACAGAGAGTGGGGGAGATGGGGGGTCAGAGAGAGAAGGGGACAGAGAGAGAGGGGACAGAGAGATGGCGACAGAAAAATGGCGACAGAGAGAGAGGGTGACAGAGAGGGGGGCAGAGAGCAGAGGAGAGTGAGAGGGGATAGAGAGACGGAGAAAGAGGGAGGGGGAAAGAGAGAGGCGGGTGGGAGAGAGAGGGGGTTAGAGAGAGGTGGGTGGGAGAGAGAGGGGGACAGAGAGACAGGGACAGAGAGAGGGGGAGATAGATGGGTTCAGAGGGATGGGTACAGAGAGAGGGGCACATAAAAATGGGGGAGATAGAGGGGATCAGCGAGAGGGGGACAGAAAGAATGGGAGGTAGAGGGGGTCAGAGAGAGGGGGACAGAGAGAGAGGCACAGAGAGTGGGGGGAAAGAGAGAGGGCAGAAAGAGAGAGGGGGGGAGAGACTGGGGGACAGAGAGGCACAGAGAGAGAGAGAGTGGCACAGAGAGAGAGGGAGCCACAGAGAGAGGGGGGCAAAGAGAGAGGGGGGCAAAGAGAGAGTGGGGTAGAGAGAGAGGGGGGTAGAGAGAGTGGTGACAGAGAGAGGGCGACAGAGAGAGGGGAGAGAGAGAGGAGGACAGATAGTGGGAGAGATAGAGGGCTACTGAGAGAGGGGCACAGAGAGAGATATGGCCACAGAGAGAGAGGGGCACAGAGAGAGAGAGAGGGGGGCAGAGAGAGAGGGGGGTAGAGAGAGAGGGGGGCAGAGAGAGAGGTGGAGATAGAGGGGTTCAGAAGGAGAGGGACAGAGAGAGGTGCACAGAGAGTGGGGGAGATAGAGGGGATCAGAGAGAGAGGGGACAGAGAGAGAGGAGGACAGAGAGAGGGGGACAGAAAGAGAGGGGGCATAGAGAGATGGGGGCAGAGAGAGATAGGGGCAGAGAGAGATGGACAGAGTGAGGGGCGAAAGAGAAAGCCGGGGTGGGAGGGAGAGGGGGCAGAGAGAGGGCGACAGAGACACCGGCACAGAGAGTGGCGGAGATTGAGTGTGTCAGAGAGAGGGGGGCAGAGAGAGGGGGAGATAGAGGGGAGTCAAAGAGAGTGGGACAGAGAGAGGTGCACATAAAGTGGGGGAGATAGAGGGGGTCAGAGAGAGGGGGACAGTGAGGGAGGGGGACAGAGAGAGAGGGCCAGTGAGAGGGGGAGATAGAGGGGTTCAGAGGGAGAGGGACAGAGAGAGAGGCACAGAGAGAGAAGCAGATACAGTGTGTCAAGAGAGAGGGGGGCATAGAGAGGGTCATAGAGAGAGTGAGGGGACAGAGAGAGAGAGGAGACAGAGAGAGACGGAGACAGAGAGAGAGGAGAACACAGAGAGAGGGGAACACCGAGAGAGGGGGTGAGAGAGAGGGGGTCAGAGAGAGGGGGGAATGAGAGATGGGGCAGAAAGAGGAGGACAGAGAGAGAGGGGGACAGAGAGAGAGGGGGGGAGAGAGAGAAGGGGAGCGTGGGGGGAAAGAGAGAGGGAGGGAGAGAAAGGGGGTAACAGAGAGAGGGGGGACAGAGAGAGAGGCGGGTGGGAGAGAATGGTGGTTAGAGAGAGGCGTATGAGAGAGAGGGGGACAGAGAGAGAGGCGGACAGAGAGAGGTAGAGATAGAGGGGGTCAAAGAGAGTGGGACAGAGATAGGTGAACAGAGAGTGGGGCAGTTGGAGGGGATTAGAGAGAGAGTGGAGAGAGAGAGAGGAGGACAGAGAGAGAGAGAGGGGACAGAAAGAGAGGGGGACAGAGAGAGTGGGAGATAGAGGGGTACAGAGAGAGGGGTACAGAGAGTGGGGGTCAGAGAGAGGGGTATAGAGTGGGGGAGAGAGAGGGGGTCAGTTAGAGGGGGACAGAGAGAGAGGGGCCAGAGAGAGGGGGAGATCGAGGGGTTCAGAAGGAGAGGGACAGAGAGAGGGGCACAGAGAGTGGGGGAGATAGAGGGGGTCAGACAGAGGGGGACGTAAAGAATGGGAGATAGAGGGTGTCAGAGAGAGGGGGACATAGAGAGTGGCATATAGAGAGTGAGGTGACAGAGAGAGAGGGGAACACAGAGAGAGGGGACCACAGAGAGAGGGGATCAGAGAGAGGGGGTCAGAGAGGGGGTGACAGAGAGAGAGGGTCAGAGAGAGAGTGGGGAAGAGAGATGGGGCAGTCAGAGGGGGCAGAGAGAGAGGGGACAGAGAGAGGGGTGGACAGAGAGAGAGGGGCAGAGATAGGGGTGGTCAGAGAGAGGGGGGTGACTGAGAGAGGGAAGGTCAGAGAGAGAGGGGGACAGAGAGAGACGTGCACAGAGTGAGAGGGGGACCGAGAGAGAGGGGACAGAGAGAGCGGTGTGCAGAGAGAGGGGGTAGAGAGAGGGGACAGAGAGAGAGGGGGACCGAGAGAGAGGGGGACAGAGAGAGGGGGACAGAGAGAGACTGGGGCAGAGAGAGAGGGAGACAGAGAGAGAGGGGGATAGAGAGGGGGGGACAGATAGAAGCCGACAGAGGGGGCGGACAGAGGGCGGGGGAACAGAGACGGGGGACAGAAAGGGGGAGGCAGAGAGAGGGGGGACGGAGAGGGAGGGACAGACGGGGCGGACAGAGGGGGGAACAGAGACGGGGGACAGAGAAGGGGGTTCAGAGAGAGAGGGACAGAGAGAGAAGTGGACAGAGAGAGGGCAGGACAGAGAGAAGGGACAGAGAGAGGGGGTACAGAGAGAGAGGGGGACAGAGTGAGTGGAGTCAGAGAGAAGGCGACAGAGAGAGGGGGGACAGTGAGAGAGAGGGGAGACAGAGAGAGGTGGGACAGAAAGAGGGGTGACAGAGAGAGAAGGGGATAGAGAGAGAACGGGACAGAGAGATGGCGACAGAGAGAGGATGACAGAGAGAGAGGGGGACAGAGGGATAGGGGGACAGAGAGAGAGGGGGAGCGGGGTGGGAAAGAGAGTTGGGGGCAGAGAGAGAGGGGGGAACAGACAGAGAGGAGGAGAGAGAGAGAGAGAGAGGGGGACCGGGGGGAAAGAGAGAGGGGGACAGAGAGAGACAGGCGGGTGGTAGAGAGAGGGGGTTATTGAGAGGTTGGTGGGAGAGGGGGGGGACAGAGAGAGGCGTGTGGGAGAGAGGGGGATAGAGAGAGGCGCACAGAGAGAAGTAGAGATAGAGGGGGTCAAAGAGAGTGGGACAGAGAGAGGTGCACAGAGAGTGGGGCAGATAGAGTAGGTCAAAGAGAGAGTGGACAGAGAGAGTGGGACAGAGAGAGGGGGAGATAGAGGGTGACAGAGAGAGGGAAACAGAGAGTGGGGGTCAGAGAGAGGGGTATAGAGTGAGGGAGAGAGAGGGGGTCAGTTAGAGGGGGACAGAGAGAGAGGGGGACACAGAGAGAGGGCCAGAGAGAGAGGTGGAGATAGAGGGGTTCAGAAGGAGAGGGACAGAGAGAGGTGCACAGGGAGTGGGGGAGATAGAGGAGATCAGAGAGAGAGAGTGGACAGAGAGAGAGGAGGACAGAGAGAGGGGGACAGAAAGAGAGGGGGCATAGAGAGATGGGGGCAGAGAGAGATAGGGGCAGAGAGAGATGGACAGAGTGAGGGGCGAAAGAGAAAGGCGGGGTGGGAGGGAGAGAGGGCAGAGAGAGTGCGACAGAGACACCGGCACAGAGAGTGGCGGAGATTGAGTGTGTCAGAGAGAGGGGGGCAGAGAGAGGAGGAGATAGAGGGGAGTCAAAGAGAGTGGGACAGAGAGAGGTGCACATAAAGTGGGGAAGATAGAGGGGGTCAGAGAGAGGGGGACAGTGAGAGAGGGGGACAGAGAGAGAGGGCCAGTGAGAGGGGGAGATAGAGGGGTTCAGAGGGAGAGTGACAGAGAGAGAGGCACAGAGAGAGAAGCAGATACAGTGTGTCAAGAGAGAGGGGGGCATAGAGAGGGTCATAGAGAGAGTGAGGGGACAGAGAGAGAGAGGAGACAGAGAGAGAGGGAGACAGAGAGAGAGGAGAGCACAGAGAGAGGGGAAAACAGAGAGAGGGGGTGAGAGAGAGGGGGTCAGAGAGAGGGGGGAATGAGAGATGGGGCAGAAAGAGGAGGACAGAGAGAGAGGGGGACAGAGAGAGAGGGGGGGAGAGAGAGAAGGGGAGCGTGGGGGGAAAGAGAGAGGGAGGCAGAGAGAGGGGGGGAACAGAGAGAGGGGGGACAGAGAGAGAGGCGGGTGGGAGAGAATGGTGGTTAGAGAGAGGCGTATGAGAGAGAGGGGGACAGAGAGAGAGGCGGACAGAGAGAGGTGGAGATAGAGGGGGTCAAAGAGAGTGAGACAGAGATAGGTGAACAGAGAGTGGGGCAGTCGGAGGGGATTAGAGAGAGAGTGGAGAGAGAGAGAGGAGGACAGAGAGAGAGAGAGGGGACAGAAAGAGAGGGGGACAGAGAGAGTGGGAGATAGAGGGGTACAGAGAGAGGGGGGACAGAGAGTGGGGGTCAGAGAGAGGGGTATAGAGTGGGGGAGAGAGAGGGGGTCAGTTAGAGGGGGACAGACAGAGAGGGGCCAGAGAGAGGGGGAGATCGAGGGGTTCAGAAGGAGAGGGACAGAGAGAGGGGCACAGAGAGTGGGGGAGATAGAGGGGGTCAGACAGAGGGGGACGTAAAGAATGGGAGATAGAGGGTGTCAGAGAGAGGGGGACATAGAGAGTGGCATATAGAGAGTGAGGTGACAGAGAGAGAGGGGAACACAGAGAGAGGGGACCACAGAGAGAGGGGATCAGAGAGAGGGGGTCAGAGAGGGGGTGACAGAGAGAGAGGGTCAGAGAGAGAGTGGGGAAGAGAGATGGGGCAGTCAGAGGGGGCAGAGAGAGGGGGGACAGAGAGAGGGGTGGACAGAGAGAGAGGGGCAGAGAGAGGGGTGGTCAGAGAGAGGGGGGTGACTGAGAGAGGGAAGGTCAGAGAGAGAGGGGGACAGAGAGAGACGTGCACAGAGAGAGAGGGGGACAGAGAGAGAGGGGACAGAGAGAGAGGTGTGCAGAGAGAGGGGGTAGAGAGAGGGGACAGAGAGAGAGGGGGACCGAGAGAGAGGGGGACAGAGAGAGGGGGACAGAGAGAGACTGGGGCAGAGAGAGAGGGAGACAGAGAGAGAGGGGGATAGAGAGGGGGGGACAGATAGAAGCCGACAGAGGGGGCGGACAGAGGGCGGGGGAACAGAGACGGGGGACAGAAAGGGGGAGGCAGAGAGAGGGGGGACGGAGAGGGAGGGACAGACGGGGCGGACAGAGGGGGGAACAGAGACGGGGGACAGAGAAGGGGGTTCAGAGAGAGAGGGACAGAGAGAGAAGTGGACAGAGAGAGGGCAGGACAGAGAGAAGGGACAGAGAGAGGGGGGACAGAGAGAGAGGGGGACAGAGTGAGTGGAGTCAGAGAGAAGGCGACAGAGAGAGGGGGACAGTGAGAGAGAGGGGAGACAGAGAGAGGTGGGACAGAAAGAGGGGTGACAGAGAGAGAAGAGGATAGAGAGAGAACGGGACAGAGAGATGGCGACAGAGAGAGGATGACAGAGAGAGAGGGGGACAGAGGGATAGGGGGACAGAGAGAGAGGGGGAGCGGGGTGGGAAAGAGAGTTGGGGGCAGAGAGAGAGGGGGGAACAGACAGAGAGGAGGAGAGAGAGAGAGAGAGAGGGGGACCGGGGGGAAAGAGAGAGGGGGACAGAGAGAGACAGGCGGGTGGTAGAGAGAGGGGGTTATTGAGAGGTGGGTGGGAGAGAGGGGGGACAGAGAGAGGGCTACAGAGAGAGGAGGGCAGAGAGAAGGCAAGAGAGAGATGAGGACAGAGAGAGAAGGGGACAGAAAGTGAGGAGGACAGAGAGAGGGGGAGAGAGATGGGGGAGAGAGAGTGGGGGACAGAGAGAGAGGGGGAACAGAGAGAGAGGGGGCCAGAGAGAGAGGGGGAGAGAGAGAGAGAGAAGGAGTGTGGGGGGGGGGGGGAGAGAGAGGGGGGCAGAGAGAGTGGGGGTAACAGAGAGAGGGGGGGACAGAGGGAGAGGGACAGAGAGAGTGGGACAGAGAGAGGGAGAGATAGAGGGGGTCAAAGAGAGTGGGACAGAGAGAGGTGCACAGAGAGTGGGGGATATAGAGTGGATCAGAGAGAGAGTGGACAGAGAGGGAGGAGGACAGAGAGACAGGGGACAGAAAGAGAGGGGGGCAGAGAGAGATGGGGGACAGAGAGAGGGGGACAGAGTGAGGGGCGAAAGAGAAAGGCGGGGTGGGAGGGAGAGGGGGCAGAGAGTGGGCGACAGAGACAGCGGCACAGAGAGTGGGGGAGATAGAGGGGGTCAGAGAGAGGGGGGCAGAGAGAGGGGGAGATAGAGGGGGACAGAGAGAGGGGGACAGAGAATGGGTGTCAGAGAGAGGGGTACAGATTGGGGGAGAGAGAGGGGGTCAGAGAGAGAGGGACAGAGAGAGAGGGGGACAGAGAGAGGGGGCCAGTGAGAGGCGGAGATAGAGGGGTTCAGAGGGAGAGAGACAGAGAGAGGGGCACAGAGAGTGGGGCAGATAGAGGGTGTCAGAGAGAGGGGGACATAGAGAGGGGCATAGAGAGAGTGAGGGGACAGAGAGAGAGAGGAGACGGAGAGAGAGGGAGACAGAGAGAGAGGGGAACACAGAGAGAGGGGAACACAGAGAGAGGGGGTGAGAGAGAGGGGGTCAGAGAGTGGGGGGACAGAGAGAGAGGGGCAGAGAGAGAGTGGGGCAGAGAGATGGGGCAGACAGGGGGGGGGCAGAGAGAGGGGGGATAGAGAGAGAGGGGGACAGAGCGAGAGGGGGAGAGAGAGAGAGAAGGGGAGCGTGGGGGGAAAGAGAGAGGGAGGCAGAGAGAGAGGGGGAACAGAGAGGGGGGGACAGAGAGAAGCGGGTGGGAGAGAGAGGGGATTAGAGAGAGGCGTGTGGGATAAAGGGGGACAGAGAGAGACGCTCAGAGAGAGGTAGAGATAGAGGGGGTCAAAGAGAGTGGGACAGAGAGAGGTGCACAGAGAGTGGGGCAGATAGAGGAGGTCAGAGAGAGAGTGGACAGAGAGAGTGGACAGAGAGAGGGGGAGATAGAGGGGACAGAGAGAGGGGAACAGAGAGTGGGGGTCAGAGAGAGGGGTATAGAGTGGGGGAGAGAGAGGGGGTCAGTTAGAGGGGGACAGAGAGAGAGGGGGACAGAGAGAGAGAGGGCCAGAGAGAGTGGTGGAGATAGAGGGGTTCAGAACGAGAGGGACAGAGAGAGAGGTGCACAGAGGGTGGGGGAGATAGAGGGGGTTAGAGAGAGAGGGACGTAAAGAATGGGAGATAGAGGGTGTCAGAGAGAGGGGGACATAGAGAGAGGCATAGAGAGAGTGAGGGGACAGAGAGAGATGGGGCAGAGAGAGATTGGGGCAGAGAGAGGGTTACAGAGTGTGGGACGAAAGAGAAAGGCGGTGTGAGAGGGAGAGCGGGCAGAGAGAGGGCGACAGAGACAGCGGCACAGAGAGTGGGGGAGATAGAGGGGGACAGAGAGAGAGGGACAGAGAGTGAGGGTCAGAGAGAGGGGGACAAAGAGAGAGGGGTACAGAGAGAGAGGGGGACAGAGAGAGGGTGCCAGAGAGAGGGGGAGATAGAGAGTTTCAGAGGGAGAGGGACGGAGAGAGGGGCACAGAGAGTGGGGGAGGTAGACGGGGTCAGAGAGAGTGGGACAGATAGAATGGGAGATAGAGGGTGTCAGAGAGTGGGGGACAGAAAGAATGGGAGATAGAGGGTGACAGAGAGAGGGGGACATAGAAAGGGGCATAGAGAGAGAGAGGGGACAGAGAGAGAGAGGAGACAGAGAGGGGGGGACAGAGAGAGAGGGGACAGAATGAGAGGGGACAGAGTGAGGGGGCAGAGAGAGGGGTGACAGAGAGAGGGGGACAGAGAGAGAGGGGACAGAGAGAGAGGGGACAGAGTGTGGGGGAGATAGAGGGGGTGAGAGAGAGGGGGAACAGAGACTGGGGGCAGAGAGAGAATGACAGTGAGGATTGACAGAGAGAGGCCGGTTGGAGGTAGACGGGGTGAGAGAGAGAGCGACAGAGAGGGGTCAGAGAGTGGGGGAGATGGGGGGTGTCAGAGAGAGAGTGCGACAGAGATAGAGGGGGAAGAGAGATGGCAACAGGGAGAGGGTGACATAGAGAGGGTGTGGCAGAGAGAGAGGGGGCAGAGAGAGGGTGACAAAGAGGGGGAGAGAGAGAGGGGACAGAGAGAAGGGGACAGAGAGAAGGGGACAGAGGGAGGAGGACAGAGGGAGGAGGACAGAGAGAGAGGGGACTGAGAGAGAGGGGACCGAGAGTGGGGGATATAGAGAGGGTCACAGAGAAGGGGAATAGAGAAGGGGGCAGAGAGATGTGAACAGAGAGAGTGGGGAGAGAGAGAGAGGGGGACAGTGAGGAGGTAGAGAGGGACGTGGGTGGGACAGAGAGTGGGGGTTAGAGAGAGGGGGGCAGAGAGAGAGGGGGACAGAGAGAGAGGGACAAAGAGAGGGGGAGATAGAGGGTGTCAGAGAGAGGGGGACAGAAAGAATGGGAAGTAGAGGGAGTCAGAGAGAGGGGGATAGAGAGAGGAGGACAGAGAGTGGGGGAGATAGAGGGGATCAGAGAGAGGGGGACAGAAAGAATGGGAGGTAGAGGGGGTCAGAGAGAGAGGGACAGAGAGAGGAGGACATATAGTGGGGGAGATAGATGGCGTCAGAGAGAGGGGCACAGAGAGAGAGTGGGGGACAGAGAGAGAGGGGTCAGAGAGAGGGAAGAAGAGAGAGATGGGGCCAGAGAGAGAGGGGGGCAGAGAGAGAGGGGGAGAGAGAGAGGGGGTTAGAGAGAGGCGGGTGGGAGAGAGAGGGGCACAGAGAGAGGGGGACAGAGAGCGGGGGAGATAGATGGTTTCAGAGGGGGGGGACAGAGAGAGGGGCACAGAGAATGGGGGAGATAGAGGGGGTCAGAGACAGGGGGACAGAAATAATGGGAGGTAGAGGGGGTCAGAGAGAGGGGGACAGAGAGAGGGACACAGAGAGTGGGGAGATAGAGGGGCTCAGAGACAGAGGGGCCAGAGAGAGAGGGGAAAGAGAGAGGGGGTAAAGAGAGAGGGGGAAAGAGAGGGGGCAGAGAAAGGGCGAGAGAGAGAGGGCCACAGAGAGTGGGGGAGATAGAGGTGGTCAGAGAGAGGTAGACAGAGAGAGAGGGGGAGATAGAGGGGGACAGAGAGAGGGGGTCAGAGAAAAGGGTACAGAGTGGGGGAGAAAGAGGGGACACAGAGAGGGGGGGCACAGAGAGGGGGGCAGAGTGAGAGGGGGCAGAGAGACGGCGACAGAGTTGGGGGAAGAAAGCGGGGGAGAGAGAGAGGAGGACAGATACTGGGGGAGATAAAGGGCGTCAGAGAGAGGGGCACAGAGTGAGAGAGGGGCAGAGAGAGAGGGGGGTAGAGAGAGAGAGGGGCCAGAGAGAGAGGGGGGTAGACAGAGAGGGAGCAGAGAAAGAGGGGGGGCAGAGAGAGGGGTGAAAGAGAGGGGGGGACAGAGAGAGGGGGAGAGAGAGAGGAGGACAGATAGTGGGGGAGATAGAGGGCGTCAGAGAGATGGGCACAGAGAGAGAGGGGCACAGAGAGAGAGGGGGCAGAGAGAGAGGGGGTAGAGAGAGAGGGGGCAGAGAGAGAGGGGGCAGAGAGAGGGGTGACAGAGAGAGCGGGACAGAGAGAGAGGAACAGAGAGAGGGGAACAGAGAGAGAGGGAGACAGAGAGAGAGGGGGACAAAGATGGGGTAGAGAGAGGGCGACAGAGAGAGGGGGCAGAGAGAGTGGGGGAGAAAGAGAGGCGGGTTCGAGAGAGTGGGGGTCAGAGAGAGGAGGACAGAGAGAGAGGGGGACAAAGAGAGAGGGGCAGAGAGAGAGGCGACAGAGAGAGGGGCGGCAGAGAGAGGGGGACAGAGAGAGAGAGGGGAACAGAGAGAGAGGGGGACAGAAAGAGTTGCAGATAGTGGGGGTAAGAGGGAGGAGGAAAGAGGGAGGGGCACCGAAAGAGCGGGAGGTAGAGGGTGTCAAAGAGAGGGGGACAGAGAGAGGGGCACAGAGAGAGTGGCACAGACAGTGGGGGAGATAGAGGGGGACAGAGAAAGAGGAATCAGAGAGAGAGGGGCAGAGAGAGAGTGGGGCAGTGAGAGTGGGACAGAGTGAGGGGGACAGAGTGAGGGAGACAGAGTGGGGGGGCAGAGAGAGGGGGGAGGAGAGAGTGGGGCGGAGCGTGGGGGGGGCGGAGAGAGGAGGGCAGAGAGAGGAGGGAACAGAGAGAAGGAGAAAGAGAGAGGTAGTTGGGATGGAGAGGGGGGCAGAGAGGGGGCGACTGAAAGAGGGGCAGATAGTGGGGTTCAGAGAGAGAGGGAAAGAGAGAGGGGCACAGAGAGTGGGGTGATAGAGGGAGACAGAGAGAGAGGGGCAGAGACAGATTGGGCAGAGAGAGTGGGACAGAGTGAGAGGGTCAGAGAGAGGGGGGACAGAGTGGGGGGGCATTGAGAGAGAGGGGACAGAGAGAGGGGGACAGAGAGAGGGGCACAGAGAGTGGGAGAGATAGAGGAGGACAGAGAGAGAGGGGCAGAGAGAGATTGGGGCAGAGAGAGTGGGACAGAGTGAGAGGGTCAGAGAGAGAGGGGGACAGAGAGGGGGCATTGAGAGAGAGGGGACAGAGAGAGAGGGACAGAGAGTGGGAGAGATAGAGGGGGTCAGAGAGAGAGGAGCAGAGAGAGATCCGGGCAGAGAGAGTGGAACAGAGTGAGGGTGTCAGAGAGTGAGGTGGACAGGGAGAGGGGGCACAGAGAGAGGGGCTCAGAGAGGGAGGGGAACAGAGAGAGGGGGAAAGATAGAGGCGGGTGGGAGGGTGTGGGGGGGCAGAGAGAGGGCGAGAGATAGAGGGGGAGATAGAGAGGGCAGAGGGTGGGGGACAGAGGGAGGGAAAGAGAAAGAGGGGATAGAGAGAGAGGGGGGCTGAGAGAGAGTGGGGAAGAGAGAGGGGGCAGAGAGGGGGCGATAGAGCGAGGGGGGCAGCGAGAGAGGGACAGAGAGAGAAGGGGACAGAGAGAGAGGGGGACAGAGAGAGAGGGTGGCAGAGAGAGAGGAGGAAGAGAGAGAGTAGGGCAGAGAGTGTGGGGGCAGAGAGAGAGGTACAGAGAGAGGGGGGACAGAGAGAGGGGGAACAGAGAGAGTGGGGACAGAGAGAGGGGGGACAGAGAGAGAGGGGCAACAGAGAGAGGGAAGGCCAGAGAGAGAGGGGGACAGAGAGAGGGGGGGGCAGAGAGAGAGGGGCTGAGAGAGAGGGGGCAGAGAGAGGGGGGCAGAGAGAGACGGCAGAGACAGAGGTGACAGAGAGAGAGAGAGGGGGGACAGAGAGAAAAGGAGACAGATAGAGTGGGGGACAGAGCGAGGGGGAACAGAGAGAGAGGGGGGCGGAGGGAGTGGGGGACAAAGAGAGAGGGGGACAGAGAGATGGGGGTCGGAGAGAGAGGGGGACAGAGAGCGCGAGAGAGAGGGGAACAGAGAGAGAGGGGTCAGAGAGAGGGGGGCAGAGAGAGAGGGAGACAGAGAGATGGGAACAAAGAGAGAGGGGGGACAGAGAGAAAAGGAGACAGATAGAGTGGCGGAGAGAGCGAGGGGGGACAGAGAGAGAGGGGGGCAGAGGGAGTGGGGGACAAAGAGAGAGGGGGACAGAGAGATGGGGGTCGGAGAGAGAGGGGGACAGAGAGCGCGAGAGAGAGGGGAACAGAGAGAGAGGGGTCAGAGAGAGGGGGGCAGAGAGAATGGGGACAGAGAGAGGGGGGACAGAGAGGGGGGACAGAGAGACGGGGGAACAGAGAGAGTGGGGGGATAGAGAGTGGGGACAGAGAGAGGGGGGACAGAGAGAGAGGGGCACACAGAGAGGTGGTCAGAGAGAAGGGGGCGACAGTGAGAGGGAAGGACAGAGAGAGGGGGGGACAGAGAGAATGGGGGCAGAGAGAGAGGGGCAGAGAGAGGGGCAGAGAGAGAGGGGGCAAAGAGAGAGGGGGTCAGAGGGAGAGGGGGCAGAGAGAGGGGTCAGAGACAGAGAGAGAGGGGAACAGAGAGAGAGGGGGCAGAGAGAGAGGGGCAGAGAGAGAGGGGACAAAGAGAGAGTGGGTCAGAGGGAGACGGGGGCAGAGAGAGGGGTCAGAGAGAGGGGGGACAGAGAGAGAGGGAGGACAGAGAGGGAGGGGACAGAGAGCGCCGACAGAGAGAGGGGGGACAGAGAGGGGGGTGGACAGAGAGGGGGAGGCAGGGGGGGGACAGAAAGGGTTGGACAGAGAGCGGGAGGCAGAGAGGGGGGCAGAGAGGGGGGGTTCAGAGAGTGGTGGACAGAGAGGGGGGAATGACGGGGTAGGACAGAGGGCGGGACAGAGAGGGGGATAGAGGAGGGGGACAGAGAGAGGGGGACAGACAGAGAAGTGGACAGAGAGAGTGCGGTACAGAGAGAGAGGGGACAGAGAGAGGGGGGACAGAGAGAGAGGGGGACAGAGAGAGAGTGGTCAGGGGGAAGGCGACAGAGAGAGTGGGGCAGTGAGAGAGAGAGGGACAGAGAGAGGGGGACAGGGAGAGGGGGGACAGAGAGAGAGGGGAACGGAGAGAGGGGGAAAGATAGAGGCGGGTGGGAGGGTGTGGGGGCAGAGGAGGGCAGAGAGAAGGCGATAGAGAAATGAGGACAGAGAGAGAAGGGGACAGAAAGTGAGGAGGACAGAAAGAGGGAAGAGAGAGGAGGGGAGAGAGGAGGGAACAGAGAGAAGGAGAAAGAGAGAGGCGGGTGGGAGGGAGGGGGGCAGAGAGAGGGCGACAGAAAGAGGGGCAGGTAGTGGGGGTCAGAGAGAGGGGGAAAGCGAGAGGGGCGCAGAGAGTGGGGGAGATAGAGGGGTACAGAGAGAGGGGGATAGAAAGAGTGAGAGGTAGAGGGCGTCAGAGAGAGAGGGACAGATAGATGGGAACAGAGAGAGGGGCCCAGAGAGTGGGGGAGATAGAGGGGGACAGAGAGAGAGGGACAGAGAGAGAGGGGGCAGAGAGAGAGGGGGGCAGAGAGGGGGGACAGAGAGAGGGGGACAGAGAGAGGGGGACAGAGAGAGAGGGGCACAGAGAGTGGGAGAGATAGAGGGGGTCAGAGAGAGAGGGGCAGAGAGAGATTGGGGCAGAGAGAGTGGGACAGAGTGAGGTGGTCAGAGAGAGGGGGACAGAGAGAGGGGGGACAGAGAGAGGGGAACAGAGAGAGGGGAAAAGATAGAGGCGGGTAGGAGGGTGTGGGGGCAGAGAGAGGGCGACAGACAGAGAGGGAGATAGAGGGGGACAGAGGGAGGTGGTCAGAGAGAGATAGACAGACAGAGTGGAACAGAGAGAGTGCACAGAGAGTGGGAGAGAGAGGGGATCAGAGAGAGGGGGTCGGAGAGAGGAGGAGATAGAGGGGGCAGAGGGAGGGGGACAGAGGGAGGGGAACAGAAAGAGGGGGACAGAGAGAGAGGGGGCAGAGAGAGAGGGGGGCAGAGAGAGAGGGGGCAGAGAGAGATGGGCATGGAGAGAGGGACAGATAGAGAAGGGGACAGAGAGAGAGGGGATAGAGAGAGAGGGGGTCAGAGTGAGTGGGGTCAGAGAGAAGGCGACAAAGAGAGTGGGGGACAGTGGGAGAGAGGGAAACAGAGAGAGGGGGTCAGAGAGAGAAGGGGATAGAGAGAGATGGGGCAGAGAGAGTGGGGGGAACAGAGAGAGGGGGACAGAGAGAGAGGCGGGTGGGAGAGAGTGGGGACAGAGAGAGGGAGAGATAGTGGGGGTCAGAGAGAGCGGGATAGAGAGAGAGGAGGACAGAGAGCGCGAGAGAGAGGGGGCAGAGAGAGAGGGGGAGACAGAGAGAGAGGGGAACAAAGAGAGAGGGGGGATAGAGAGAGGGGGGAGACAGAGAGAGGGGGGACAGAGAGAGGGGGGACAGAGAGGGGGGACAGAGAGACGGGGGAACAGAGAGAGTGGGGGGATAGAGATTGGGGACAGAGAGAGGGGGGACAGAGAGAGAGGGGCACACAGAGAGGTGGTCAGAGAGAAGGGGGCAACAGTGAGAGGGAAGGACAGAGAGAGAGTGGTCAGAGGGAAGGCGACAGAGAGAGTGGGGGCAGTGAGAGAGAGAGGGACAGAGAGAGGGGGACAGAGAGAGGGGGGACAGAGAGAGAGGGGAACAGAGAGAGGGGGAAAGATAGAGGCGGGTGGGAGGGTGTGGGGGCAGAGGAGGGCAGAGAGAAGGCGATAGAGAAATGAGGACAGAGAGAGAAGGGGACAGAAAGTGAGGAGGACAGAAAGAGGGAAGAGAGAGGAGGGGAGAGAGGAGGGAACAGAGAGAAGGAGAAAGAGAGAGGCGGGTGGGAGGGAGGGGGCAGAGAGAGGGCGACAGAAAGAGGGGCAGGTAGTGGGGTCAGAGAGAGGGGGAAAGCGAGAGGGGCGCAGAGAGTTGGGGAGATAGAGGGGTACAGAGAGAGGGGGATAGAAAGAGTGAGAGGTAGAGGGCGTCAGAGAGAGAGGGACAGATAGATGGGAAACAGAGAGAGGGGCCCAGAGAGTGGGGGAGATAGAGGGGGACAGAGAGAGAGGGACAGAGAGAGAGGGGGCAGAGAGAGAGGGGGGCAGAGAGGGGGGACAGAGAGAGGGGGACAGAGAGACGGGACAGAGAGAGAGGGGCACAGAGAGTGGGAGAGATAGAGGGGGGTCAGAGAGAGAGAGGCAGAGAGAGATTGGGGCAGAGAGAGTGGGACAGAGTGAGGTGGTCAGAGAGAGAGGGACAGAGAGAGGGGGGACAGAGAGAGGGGTGAAAGAGAGGGGGGGACAGAGAGAGGGGGAGGGGAGAGAGAGGAGGACAGATAGTGGGGGAGATAGAGGGCGTCAGAGAGATGGGCACAGAGAGAGAGGGGCACAGAGAGAGAGGGGGCAGAGAGAGAGGGGGTAGAGAGAGAGGGGGCAGAGAGAGAGGGGGTAGAGAGAGGGGTGACAGAGAGAGGGGGACAGAGAGAGAGGAACAGAGAGAGGGGAACAGAGAGAGAGGGAAGACAGAGAGAGAGGGGGACAAAGATGGGTAGAGAGAGGGCGACAGAGAGAGGCGGCAGAGAGAGTGGGGGAGAAAGAGAGGCGGGTTCGAGAGAGTGGGGCTCAGAGAGAGGAGGACAGAGAGAGAGGGGGGACAAAGAGAGAGGGGCAGAGAGAGAGGCGACAGAGAGAGGGCGGCAGAGAGAGAGGGGGACAGAGAGAGAGAGGGGAACAGAGAGAGAGGGGGACAGAAAGAGTTGCAGATAGTGGGGGGTAAGAGGGAGGAGGAAAGAGGGAGGGGCACCGAAAGAGCGGGAGGTAGAGGGTGTCAAAGAGAGGGGGACAGAGAGAGGGGCACAGAGAGAGTGGCACAGACAGTGGGGGAGATAGAGGGGGACAGAGAAAGAGGAATCAGAGAGAGGGGGGCAGAGAGAGAGAGTGGGGCAGTGAGAGTGGGACAGAGTGAGGGGGACAGAGTGAGGGAGACAGAGTGGGGGGGCAGAGAGAGGGGGGAGGAGAGAGAGTGGGGCGGAGCGTGGGGGGGGCGGAGAGAGGAGGGCAGAGAGAGGAGGGAAACAGAGAGAAGGAGAAAGAGAGAGGTAGTTGGGATGGAGAGGGGGGCAGAGAGGGGGCGACTGAAAGAGGGGCAGATAGTGGGGGTCAGAGAGAGAGGGAAAGAGAGAGGGGCACAGAGAGTGGGGGTGATAGAGGGAGACAGAGAGAGAGGGGCAGAGAGAGATTGGGGCAGAGAGAGTGGGACAGAGTGAGAGGGTCAGAGAGAGGGGGGGACAGAGTGGGGGGGCATTGAGAGAGAGGGGACAGAGAGAGGGGGACAGAGAGAGGGGCACAGAGAGTGGGAGAGATAGAGGGGGACAGAGAGAGAGGGGCAGAGAGAGATTGGGGCAGAGAGAGTGGGACAGAGTGAGGGGGTCAGAGAGAGAGGGGGACAGAGAGGGGGCATTGAGAGAGAGGGGACAGAGAGAGGGGGACAGAGAGAGGGGAACAGAGAGAGGAGCACAGAGAGTGGGAGAGATAGAGGGGGTCAGAGAGAGAGGAGCAGAGAGAGATCCGGGCAGAGAGAGTGGAACAGAGTGAGGGTGTCAGAGAGTGAGGTGGACAGGGAGAGGGGGCACAGAGAGAGGGGCTCAGAGAGGGAGGGGAACAGAGAGAGGGGGAAAGATAGAGGCGGGTGGGAGGGTGTGGGGGGGCAGAGAGAGGGCGAGAGATAGAGGGGGAGATAGAGAGGGCAGAGGGTGGGGGACAGAGGGAGGGAAAGAGAAAGAGGGGACAGAGAGAGAGGGGGGCTGAGAGAGAGTGGGGAAGAGAGAGGGGGCAGAGAGGGGCGATAGAGCGAGGGGGGGCAGCGAGAGAGGGACAGAGAGAGAAGGGGACAGAGAGAGAGGGGGACAGAGAGAGAGGGTGGCAGAGAGAGAGGAGGAAAGAGAGAGAGTAGGGCAGAGAGTGTGGGGGCAGAGAGAGAGGTACAGAGAGAGGGGGACAGAGAGAGGGGGAACAGAGAGAGTGGGGACAGAGAGAGGGGGGACAGAGAGAGAGGGGCAACAGAGAGAGGGAAGGCCAGAGAGAGAGGGGGACAGAGAGAGGGGGGGGGCAGAGAGAGAGGGGCTGAGAGAGAGGGGGCAGAGAGAGGGGGGCAGAGAGAGACGGCAGAGACAGAGGTGACAGAGAGAGAGAGAGGGGGGACAGAGAGAAAATGGAGACAGATAGAGTGGGGGACAGATCGAGGGGGGACAGAGAGAGAGGGGGGCGGAGGGAGTGGGGGACAAAGAGAGAGGGGGACAGAGAGATGGGGGTCGGAGAGAGAGGGGGACAGAGAGCGCGAGAGAGAGGGGAACAGAGAGAGAGGGGTCAGAGAGAGGGGGGCAGAGAGAGAGGGAGACAGAGAGATGGGAACAAAGAGAGAGGGGGGACAGAGAGAAAAGGAGACAGATAAGAGTGGCGGAGAGAGCGAGGGGGGACAGAGAGAGAGGGGGGCAGAGGGAGTGGGGGACAAAGAGAGAGGGGGACAGAGAGAATGGGGGTCGGAGAGAGAGGGGGGACAGAGAGCGCGAGAGAGAGGGGAACAGAGAGAGAGGGGTCAGAGAGAGGGGGGCAGAGAGAATGGGGACAGAGAGAGG
This sequence comes from Chiloscyllium punctatum, assembly GCF_047496795.1. Classification (NCBI taxonomy): domain Eukaryota; kingdom Metazoa; phylum Chordata; class Chondrichthyes; order Orectolobiformes; family Hemiscylliidae; genus Chiloscyllium; species Chiloscyllium punctatum. The sequence goes on along the minus strand of NC_092759.1, from coordinate 49,258,865 downwards.
GGGGACAGAGAGGGGGGACAGAGAGACGGGGGAACAGAGAGAGTGGGGGCATAGAGAGTGGGGACAGAGAGAGGGGGGACAGAGAGAGAGGGGCACACAGAGAGGTGGTCAGAGAGAAGGGGGCGACAGTGAGAGGGAAGGACAGAGAGAGGGGGGACAGAGAGAATGGGGGCAGAGAGAGAGGGGCAGAGAGAGGGGCAGAGAGAGAGGGGGCAAAGAGAGAGGGGGTCAGAGGGAGAGGGGGCAGAGAGAGGGGGTCAGAGACAGAGAGAGAGGGGAACAGAGAGAGAGGGGGCAGAGAGAGAGGGGGCAGAGAGAGAGGGGACAAAGAGAGAGTGGGTCAGAGGGAGACGGGGGCAGAGAGAGGGGTCAGAGAGAGGGGGGACAGAGAGAGAGGGGGGACAGAGAGGGAGGGGACAGAGAGCGCCGACAGAGAGAGGGGGGACAGAGAGGGGGGTGGACAGAGAGGGGGAGGCAGAGGGGGGGGACAGAAAGGGTTGGACAGAGAGGGGAGGCAGAGAGGGGGGCAGAGAGGGGGGTTCAGAGAGTGGTGGACAGAGAGGGGGGGAATGACGGGGTAGGACAGAGGGCGGGACAGAGAGGGGGATAGAGAAGGGGGACAGAGAGAGGGGGACAGACAGAGAAGTGGACAGAGAGAGTGCAGGACAGAGAGAGAGGGGACAGAGAGAGGGGGGACAGAGAGAGAGGGGGGACAGAGAGAGAGTGGTCAGGGAGAAGGCGACAGAGAGAGTGGGGCAGTGAGAGAGAGAGGGACAGAGAGAGGGGGACAGAGAGAGGGGGAAAGATAGAGGCGGTGGGAGGGTGTGGGGGCAGAGGAGGGCAGAGAGAAGGCGATAGAGAAATGAGGACAGAGAGAGAAGGGGACAGAAAGTGAGGAGGACAGAAAGAGGGAAGAGAGAGGAGGGGGAGAGAGGAGGGAACAGAGAGAAGGAGAAAGAGAGAGGCGGGTGGGAGGGAGGGGGCAGAGAGAGGGCGACAGAAAGAGGGGCAGGTAGTGGGGGTCAGAGAGAGGGGGAAAGCGAGAGGGGCGCAGAGAGTTGGGGAGATAGAGGGGTACAGAGAGAGGGGGATAGAAAGAGTGAGAGGTAGAGGGCGTCAGAGAGAGAGGGACAGATAGATGGGAACAGAGAGAGGGCCCAGAGAGTGGGGGAGATAGAGGGGGACAGAGAGAGAGGGACAGAGAGAGAGGGGGCAGAGAGAGAGGGGGGCAGAGAGGGGAGACAGAGAGAGGGGGACAGAGAGACGGGGACAGAGAGAGAGGGGCACAGAGAGTGGGAGAGATAGAGGGGGTCAGAGAGAGAGAGGCAGAGAGAGATTGGGGCAGAGAGAGTGGGACAGAGTGAGGTGGTCAGAGAGAGAGGGACAGAGAGAGGGGGGACAGAGAGAGGGGTGAAAGAGAGGGGGGGGACAGAGAGAGGGACAGAGAGAGAGGGGGCAGAGAGAGAGGGGGGCAGAGAGGGGGACAGAGAGAGTGGGACAGAGAGACGGGGACAGAGAGAGAGGGGCACAGAGAGTGGGAGAGATAGAGGGGGTCAGAGAGAGAGAGGCAGAGAGAGATTGGGGCAGAGAGAGTGGGACAGAGTGAGGAGGTCAGAGAGAGAGGGACAGAGAGAGGGGGGACAGAGAGAGGGGAACAGAGAGAGGGGAAAAGATAGAGGCGGGTGGGAGGGTGTGGGGGCAGAGAGAGGGCGACAGACAGAGAGGGAGATAGAGGGGGACAGAGGGAGGTGGTCAGAGAGAGATAGACAGAGAGAGTGGGAACAGAGAGAGTGCACAGAGAGTGGGAGAGAGAGGGGTTCAGAGAGAGGGGGTCGGAGAGAGGAGGAGATAGAGGGGCAGGGGGAGGGGGACAGAGGGAGGGGAACAGAAAGAGGGGGACAGAGAGAGAGGGGGCAGAGAGAGATGGGCATGGAGAGAGGGACATATAGAGAAGGGGACAGAGAGAGAGAGGGGATAGAGAGAGAGGGGGTCAGAGTGAGTGGGGTCAGAGAGAAGGCGACAAAGAGAGTGGGGGACAGTGGGAGAGAGGGAAACAGAGAGAGGGGGGACAGAGAGAGAAGGGGGATAGAGAGAGATGGGGCAGAGAGAGTGGGGGGAACAGAGAGAGGGGGACAGAGAGAGAGGCGGGTGGGGAGAGAGGGGGGCAGAGAGAGGGGGACAGAGAGAGGGAGAGATAGTGGGGGTCAGAGAGAGGGGGATAGAGAGAGAGGGGAACAGAGAGCCCGAGAGAGAGGGGGCAGAGAGAGAGGGGGAGACAGAGAGAGAGGGGAACAGAGAGAGAGGGGTCAGAGAGAGAGAGGGGGCAGAGAGAGAGGGAGACAGAGAGAGGGAACAAAGAGAGAGGGGGGATAGAGAGAGAGGGGAGACAGAGAGAGGGGGGACAGAGAGAGGGGGACAGAGAGGGGGGACAGAGAGACGGGGGGAACAGAGAGAGTGGGGGGATAGAGATTGGGGACAGAGAGAGGGGGGACAGAGAGAGAGGGGCACACAGAGAGGTGGTCAGAGAGAAGGGGCGACAGTGAGAGGGAAGGACAGAGAGAGGGGGGTCAGAAAGAGAGGGGGCAGAGAGAGAGGGGCAGAGAGGAGAGGGGCAGAGAGAGAGGGGGCAAAGAGAGAGGGGGTCAGAGGGAGAGGGGGCAGAGAGAGGGGTCAGAGACAGAGAGAGGGGGGGACAGAGAGAGAGGGGGACAGAGGGAGACAGGGGACAGAGGGGGGGCAGAGAGGGCCGACAGAAGAGAGGGGGACAGAGAGGGGGGTGGACAGAGAGGGCGAAGCAGAGGGGGGGACAGAGAGGGGGCAGAGAGGGGGGTTCAGAGAGTGGTGGGCAGAGAGGGGGAAAGACGGGGTAGGACAGATGGCGGGACAGAGAGAGGGATAGAGAGGGGGGACAGAGAGAGGGGGACAGACAGAGAAGTGGACAGAGAGAGTGGGGGACAGTGAGAGAGAGAGGGACAGAGAGAGGGGGGACAGAGAGAGGGGGACAGAGAGAGAGGGGAACAGAGAGAGGGGAAAGATAGAGGCGGGTGGGAGGGTCTGGGGGCAGAAGAGGGCAGAGAGAAGGCGATAGAGAGATGAGGACAGAGAGAGAGGGCGGCAGAGAGAGGGGGGACAGAGAGAGGGGGGACAGAGAGAGAGGGAAAGAGAGAGAGGGGAACAGACAGAGAGGGGGCAGGGAGAGAGGGAGACAGAGAGAGGGGAACACAGAGAGAGGGGAACACAGAGACAGGGGGTCAGAGAGAGGGGGGTCGGAGAGAGGAGGGCCAGAGAGAGGGGCAGAGAGAGAGGGGGGCAGAGAGATGGGGCAGACAGAGGGGGGCAGAGAGAGAAGGAGACAGAGAGAGAGGGGGACAGTCAGGGGGAACAGAGAGAGGGGTCTACAGAGAGTTGGAGGCAGAGGGGGGGGCAGAGAGGGGGGACAGAGAGGGGGGGTCAGTGGGGGGACAGAGAGGGGGGGTCAGAGAGGGGGGGACAGAGAGGGGGGGAAGAGGGGGGTGGAGAGGAGGGACAGAGAGGGGGGTACAGAGAGGGGGGACGGAGAGGAGGGGACAGAGAGGCGATAGAGAGATGAGGACAGAGAGAGAGGGCGGCAGAGAGAGGGAGACAGAGAGAGAGGGGAACAGAGAGAGAGAGTGTTCAGAGAGAGAGGGGGCAGAGAGAGAGAGAGACAGAGAGAGGGGAACATAGAGAGAGGGGGGACAGAGAGGGGGGAAGAGGGGGTACGACAGAGGGGAGATAGAGGAGGGACAGAGAGGGGGGACAGAGAGGGGGGACAGAGAGGGGGGACAGAGAGGCGATAGAGAGATGAGGACAGAGAGAGAAGTGGACAGAGAGAGTGCAGGACACAGAGAGAGGGGACAGAGAGAGGGGGGACAGAGAGAGAGGGGGTCAGAGTGAGAGGGGTCAGAGAGAAGGCGACAGAGATATTGGGGGACAGTGAGAGAGAGGGGAACCGAGAGAGGGGGGGCAGAGAGAGGAGGGACAGAGAGAGAAGGGGACAGAGAGATGTCGACAGAGAGAGGATGACAGATAGAGGGGGGGACAGAGAGAGAGGGGGCAGAGAGAGAGGCGGGTGGGAGAGAGAGGGGGTTAGAGAGAGGCGGGTGGGAGAAAGGGGGTATAGAGAGAGGGAGACAGAGAGAGGGAGAGATAGTCGGGGTCAGAGAGAGGTGGGATAGAGAGAGAGGGGGACAGGGAGAGTGGGGGACAGAGAGAGTGCGGGACAGAAAGGGGTGGACAGAAAGGGGGGGCAGAGATAGTGGGGGACAGAGAGAGAGGGGGACAGAGAGAGAGGAGGGCTGAGAGGGAGGAGGGCAGAGAGAAGGCGAGAGAGAGATGAGGACAGAGAGAGAAGGGGACAGAAAGTGAGGAGGACAGAGAGAGAGGGAGAGAGAGAGGGGGAGAGAGAGGGGGGACAGAGAGAGTGGGGGACAGAGAGAAAGGGGGGAGGGGAGGGAGGGGAGGGAAAGAGAGAGGGGGCAGAGAGAGAGTGGGGAACAGAGAGAGGGGGATAGAGAGAGAGAGGCGGTTGGGAGAGAGAGGGGGTTAGAGAGAGGCGGGTGGGAGAAAGGGGGACAGAGAGCGGGGGACAGAGAGAGGGAGAGATGGGGGGGTCAGAGAGAGGGGGACAGAGAGAGGGTGACAGAGGGAGGGGGACAGAGGGAGGGGGACAGAGAGAGAGGGGACAGAGAGAGGGTAACAGAGAGTGTGGGATATAGAGGGGGTCAGAGAGAAGGGGAATAGAGAGGGGGCATAGAGAGGTGATCAGAGAGAGAATGGGGACAGAGAGAGAGTGGGACAGTGAGGAGAGACAGAGGGACGTGGGTGGGGGCGAGAGGGGGTCAGAGAGAGGTGGACAGAGAGGGGGGAGACAGAGGGGACAGACAGTGGGGGTTAGAGAGAGGGGTACAGAGTGGGGGAGAGAGAGGAGGTCAGAGGGAGTGGGAGAGAAAGAATGGGAGGTAGAGGGGGTCAGAGAGAGAAGGACAGATAGTGGGGGAGATAGAGGGTGTCAGAGAGAGGGGGACAGAAACAATGGGAGGTAGAGGGGGTCAGAGAGAGGAGGACAGATAGTGGGGGAGATAGAGGGCGTCAGAGAGAGGGGGACAGAGAGAGGAGCCCAGAGAGTGGGGGAGATAGAGGGGGTCAGAGAGAGCGGGACAGAAAGAATGGGAGGTAGGGGGGTCAGACAGAGGGGGACAGAGAGTGGAGGACAGATAGTGGGGGAGATAGAGGGCATCAGAGAGAGGGGGACAGAGAGAGAGGCACAGAGAGAGAGTGGGGACAGAGAGAGAGAGGGGCACAGAAAGAGAGGGGGTAAGAGTGAGATGGGGGCAGAGAGAGAGGGGGCAGAGAGAGGGGGGCAGAGAGAGGGGGACAGAGAAAAGGGCACAGAGAGAGGGGGACAGAGAGAGAGGGGACAGAGAGTGAGGGAGATGTGTGCGTTAGAGAGAGAAGGGGACAGAGAGAGAGGGGGCAGAGAGATGGCGACAGAGAAATGGCGACAGAGAGAGGGTGACAGAGAGGGGGGCAGAGAGCAGAGGAGAGTGAGAGGGGACAGATAGAGGGAGAAAGAGGGAGGGGGACATAGAGAGAAGCTGGTGGGAGAGAGAGGGGGTTAGAGAGAGAGGCGGGTGGGAGAGAGAGGGGGACAGGGAGAGGGGGACAGAGAGAGGGAGAGATAGATGGGTTCAGAGGGAGGGGGCAGAGAGAGGAGCACAGAGAATGAGGGAGATAGAGGGGGTCAGAGAGAGAGGGACAGAAAGAATTGGAAGTAGAGGGGGTCAGAGAGAGGGGGACAGAGAGAGGGGCACAGAGAGTGGGGGAGATAGAGGGGACAGAAAGAGGGGCACAGAGAGAGAGGGGACTGAGAGGGGGGGGGAAGAGAGGGGGGGAAAGAGAGAGGGGGGAAAGAGAGAGGGGGAAGAGAGGGGGCAGAGAGAGAGGGCGAGAGAGAGAGGGCCACAGAGAATGAGGAAAATAGAGGTGGTCAGAGAGAGGTAGACAGAGAGAGAGGGGGGAATAGGGTGGACAGAGAGCGCGGGACAGAGAGTGGGGCTCAGAGAGAAGGCTACAGAGTGGGGGAGGGAGAGGGTACACAGAGTTTGGGGGCATGGAGAGGGGGCAGAGTGAGAGGGGGCAGAGAGACTGCGAAAGAGAGGTGGGAAGAGAGCGGTGGAGAGAGAGAGGAGGACAGATAGTCGGGGAGATAGAGGGCGTCAGAGAGAAGGGCACAGAGAGGGAGAGGGGCACAGAGAGAGAGGGGGACAGAGAGAGAGGGGGGCAGAGAGAGCGGTGACAGAGAGAAGGGGGAATAGAGAGAGAGGGGCAGAGAGAGAGGTGACAGAGAGAGGGGGACAGAGAGAGGGAGAGAGAGAGAGGATGACAGATAGTGGAGGACATACAGGGCGTCAGAGAGAGGGGCACGGAGAGAGAGGCAGACAGAGAGAGAGGGGGCAGAGAGTGAGGGGGGCAGAGAGATGGGGACAGAAAGAGGGGGGACAGAGAGAGAGGGAGATAGAGGGGTTCAGAGAGAGAGGGACAGAGAGAGGGCACAGAGAGTGGGGGAGATAGTGGGGGTCAGAGAGAGGGGACCAGAAAGAATGCGAGATAGAGGGTGTCAGAGAGAGGCGGACATAGAGAGCGGCACAGAGATAGAGGGGACAGAGAGAGAGAGGGGGACAGAGAGAGAGGGGACAGAGAGTGGTGGTGATAGAGGGGGTCAGAGAGAGGGGGAACAGAGGGGGTCAGAGAGAGGGGGAGATAGAGGGGGTCAGAGAGAGGGAGACAGAAAGAATGGGAGATAGAGGGTTTCAGAGAGAGGGGGACATAGAGAGGGGAATAGGAGAGAGAGGGGACAGAGAGAGGGGGAGATATAGGAGGTCAGAGAGAGGGGGAACAGAGACGGGGGGCAGAGAGAGGGGAACAGTGAGGAGGTACAGAGAGAGGCGAGTGGGAGGGAGAAGGGTTGAGAGAGAGGGCGACAGAGAGAGGGGGGCAGAGAGTGGGGGAGATGGGGGGTGTCAGAGAGAGAGAGAGCGACAGAGAGAGAGGGGGCAGAGAGTTGGCGACAGAGAGAGGATGACAGAGAGAGGGTGGGGCAGAGAGAGAGGGGGCAGAGAGATGGCGACAGAGAGGGGGAGACAGAGAGAGGGGCAGAGAGGGGGACAGAGAGAGGAGGACAGAGGGAGAGGGACAGAGAGAGGGGCACAGAGAGTGCGCATATAGAGGGGGTCAGAGAGAGTTGGGACAGAGGGAGAGGGGACAGAGAGTGGGGGAGATATAGGGGGTCAGAGAGAGGGGGAACAGAGACGGGGGGCAGAGAGAGGGGTACAGTGAGGAGGTACAGAGAGAGGCGAGTGGGAGGGAGAGGGGGTGAAAGAGAGGTCGACAGAGAGAGAAGGACAGAGAGTGGGGGAGATGGGGAGTGTCAGAGAGAGAGAGCGACAAGAGAGAGGGGGCAGAGACATGGCGACAGAGAGAGGATGACAGAGAGAGGGTGGGGCAGAGAGAAAGGGTGCAGAGAGATGGCGACAGAGAGGGGGAGAGAGAGAGGGGACAGAGAGAGGGGGACAGAGAGAGGGGGACTGAGGGAGGGGGACAGAGAGAGAGGGGACAGAGAGAGAGGGGACAGAGAGTGAGGGATATAGAGAGGGTCAGAGAGATGGGTAATAGAGAGGGGGGCAGAGTGAGGCGAACAGAGAGAGTGGGGCCAGAGAGAGGGGGACAGAGGGAGGTGTACAGAGGGTGGGGGACAGTGAGGAGGTACAGAGAGAGGTGCGTGGGAGAGAGAGGGGGTCAGAGAGAGGGCGACAGAGAGAGGGGGACAGAGAGAGGGGGACAGGTCGTGGGGAGAGAGGGGGTCAGAGAGAGCGGGACAGATAGAGAGGGGGACAGAGAGAGCGGGACAGAGAGAGGGGTAGATAGAAGGCGTCAGAGGGAGAGGGACAGAGAGAGGTCCACAGAGAGTGGGGAGATAGAGGGTGACAGAGAGAGGGGGCAGAAAGAATGGGAGGTAGAGGGGGACAGAGAGAGGGGCACAGAGAGAGAGAGTGGGGTACAGAGAGAGAGGGGGACAGAGAGAGGGGCAGAGGGAGGGTAACAGAGGGAGGGGGACAGAGAGAGAGGGGACTGAGAGAGAGGGAACAGAGAGTGGGAGATATAGAGGGTGTCAAAGAGAGGGGGAATATAGAGGGGGGCAGAGAGAGGTGAACAGAGAGGTTGGGGACAGAGAGGGGGGTAAAAAGAGAGGGGGAAAGAGGGAGGGGACAGTGAGGAGGCACAGAGAGAGGTGGGTGGGAGAGAGAGGGGGTCAGAGAGAGGGCGACAGAGAGAGGGGGTCAGAAAGGGAGGAGATGGGGTTCAAAGAGGGGGAGACAGAAGGGGACAGAGAGTGGGGTCAGAGAGAGAGGTACAGAGTGGGGGAGAGAGAGGGGGTCAGAGAGAGGTGGACAGAGAGAATGGGGGACAGATAGAGGTGGACAGAGAGAGGGGGAGATAGAGGGTGTCAGAGAGAGGGGGACAGAAAGAATGGGAGGTAGGGGTGTCAGAGAGAGGGGGACAGAGTGGAGGACAGATAGTGGGGGAGATAGAGGGCGGCAGTGAGAGAGGGACAGAGAGAGGGCCACAGAGTGAGAGTGGGGACAGAGAGAGAAGGGGACAGAAAGAGAGGGGGAAGAGAGAGATTGGGGCAGAGAGAGAGAGGGGGCAGAGAGTGGGAGGAAGAGAGAGAGGGGACAGAGAGTGGGGGAGATATAGGGGGTCAGAGAGAGGGGGAACAGAGACGGGGGGCATAGAGAGGGGGACAGTGAGGAGGTACAGAGAGAGGGCGAGTGGGAGGGAGAGGGGGTGAGAGAGAGGGCGACAGAGAGAAGGGGACAGAGAGAGCGGGAGATGGGGGGTGTCAGAGAGAGAGAGCGACAGAAAGAGAGGGGGCAGAGAGATGGCGACAGAGAGAGGGTGGGGCAGAGAAAGAAGGGGCAGAGAGATGGCGACAGAGAGGGGGAGAGAGAGAGGGGACAGAGAGATGGTGACAGAGAGAGGGGGACAGAGGGAGAGGGACAGAGAGAGGGCCACAGAGAGTGGGGGATATAGAGGGGGTCAGAGAGATGGGGACAGAAAGAATGGGAGAAAGAGGGTGTCAGAGAGAGGGGGACATAGATAGTGGCATAGAGAGAGAGAGGGGACAGAGAGAGAAGGGTGACAGAGACAGGGGGACAGAGAGAGTGGGGTCAGAGAGAGAGGGGGACAGAAAGAGGTGGAGTTAGAGGGGGTCAGAGGGAGGGGGACAGAGGGAGGGGCACAGAGAGTGGGGATAATAGAGGGGTTCAGAGAGAGGGGGACAGAAAGAGCGGGAGGTTTAGGGTGTCAAAGAGAGGGGGACAGAGAGAGGGGGAGATAGAGGGGGACAAAGAGAGGGGGACAGAGAGTGGGGGTCAGAGAGAGGGGTACAGAGTGGGGGAGAGAGAGGGGATCACAGAAAGGGGGACAGACAGAGAGGGGGACAGAGAGAGGGGACCAGAGAGAGGGGGAGATAGAGGGGTTCAGAGGGAGAGGGACAGAGAGAGGCGCACAGAGAGTGGGGGAGCTAGAGGGAGTCAGAGAGAGAGGAACAGAAAGAATGGGAGATAGAGGGAGTCAGAGAGAGGGGAACATAGAGAGGGGCATAGAGAGTGAGGGGGGACAGAGAGAGAGAGGGGACAGAGAGAGAAGGGACAGAGAGAGAGGGGACACAGTGAGAGTGGACAGAGTGAGGGGGCAGAGAGAGGGTGACAGAGAGAGGCGGACAGAGAGAGAGGGGACAGAGAGAGAGGGGACAGAGAGTGGGGGAGATAGAGGAGGTGAGAGAGAGGGGAAACAGAGACGGGGAGAAGAGAGAGGGGGAAAGTGAGGAGGTACAGAGAGATGCGTTTGGGAGGGAGACGGGGCGAGAGAGAGGGCGACAGAGAGGGGTCAGAGTGTGGGGGAGATGAGGGGTGCGACAGAGATTGAGGGGACAGAGAGATGGCGACAGAAAGTGGGTGAGAGAGAGAGGTTGGGGCAGAGAGAGAGGAGGAAGAGAGAGAGTGACAGAGAGGGGGAGAGAGAGAGCGGACAGAAGGATGGGGACAGAGAGAGGGGGACAGAGGGAGCGGGACAGAGGAAGGGGGAAAGGGAGAGAGAGGGGACAGAGAGAGAGGGGACAGAAAGTGGGGGACATAGAGGGGGTCAGAGAGAAGGGGAATAGAGAGGGGGGCAGAGAGAGGTGAACAGAGAGAGTGGGGACAGAGAGAGAGGGGGACAGTGAGGAGGTACAGAGGGACGTGGGTGGGAGGGAGAGGGGGCAGAGAGAGGTCGACAGAGAGAGAGGAGGACAGAGAGAGGGGGAGATGGGGGGTAAGAGAGAGGTGGACAGAGAGAGGGGAAGACAGAGGGAGACAGAGAGTGGGGGTCAGAGAGAGGGGTACAGAGTGAGGGCGACAGAGAGGGTCAAGAGAGAGGGGGAGATAGAGGGGGTCAGAGAGAGGGGACAGAAAGAATGGGAGGTAGAGGGGGTCAGAGAGAGGGGGACAGAGAGAGGAGGACAGATAGTGGGGGAGATAGAGGGCGTCAGAGAGATGGGGACAGAGATAGGGGCACAGAGAGAGAGTGGGGGACAGAGAGAGAGGGGGACAGAGAGAGAGGGGGAAGAGAGAGATGGGGCAGAGAGAGAGAGGGGGGCAGAGAGAGAGGGGGCAGAGAGAGGGGTGACAGAGAGAGGTGCACAGAGAGAGGGGGACAGAGACAGAGGGGACAGAGAGTGGGGGAGATAGAGAGAGGGAGATAGATGGGTTCAGAGGGAAGGGGACAGAGAGAGGGGCACAGAGAATGGGGGAGATAGAGGGGGTCAGAGAGAGGAGGACAGAAAGAATGGGAAGTAGAGGGGGTCAGAGAGAGTGGGACAGAGAGAGGGGCACAGAGAGTGGGGGAGATAGAGGGTGTCAGAGGGAGGGGACAGAGAGAGGGGCACAGAGAGTGGGGGAGATAGAGGGGGTCAGAGAGAGAGGGGACAGAGAGAGAGGGGACAGAGAGAGGGGGAAAGAGAGAGGGGGAAAGAGAGAGGGGGGAAAGAGAGGGGGAAAGAGAGGGGGCAGAGAGAGGGCGAGAGAGAGAGGGCCAAAGAGCGTGGGGGAGATAGAGGTGGTGAGAGAGAGGTAGACAGAGAGAGAGGGGGAGATAGGGGGGACTGAGAGAGGGGGACAGAGAGTGGGGGTCAGAGAGAAGGGTACAGAGTGGGGGAGGGAGAGGGGACACAGAGTTTGGGGGCACAGAGAGGGGGGCAGAGTGAGTGGGGGCAGAGAGACGGCGACAGAGAGGGGGCAAGAGCGTGGGGGAGAGATAGAGGAGGACAGATAGTCGGGGAGATAGTGGGCTTCAGAGAGAGGGGCACAGAGAGAGAGAGAGGGGCAGAGAGAGATGGGGCAGACGGAGGGGGACAGAGTGAGAGGGGCAGAGAGAGACGGGGCAGAGAGAGAGGGGAAAGAGAGGGGGTGAAGAGAGAGGTGGGGGGACAGAGAGAGGGGGAGACAGAGAGAGAGGGGACAGAGAGGGGGGGACAGAGAGAGAGGGCAGAGAGAGAGGGGCACAGAAAGAGGGGCACAGAGAGGGGGCACAGAGAGGGGAACAGAGTGTGACAGAGAGGGGGCTACTGAGAGTGGGGGAGATAGAGTGGGACAAAAAGAGAGGGGACAAAAAGAGGGGGAGGTAGACGGGGTTAGAGGGAGGGGGACAAAGAGTAGGGTACTGAGAGTGGGGCAAAAAGAGAGGGAACAAAAAGAGGCGGACGTAGAGGGGGTCAGAGGGAGGGGTAGAGAGAGGGGGGTACAGAGAGTGGGGGAGATAGAGGGGAACAAAAACAGGGGACAAAAAGATGCGGAGGTAGAGGGGGTCAGAGGGAGGGGGACAGATAGTGGGGCACAGAGAGTGGGGGTCATAGAGGGGGACAGAGAGAGGGGGGACAGAGAGAGGGGGGACAGAGAGAGAGAGGGGGACAGAGAGAGAGAAAGGGGGACAGAGTTAAAGAGGGGGACAGAGAGTGGAAGGGACAGGGAGGGGGGGCAGAGAGAGACGGGACAGAGTGTAGAGGAGATCGAGGGAGTCAGAGAGAGGGGGGTCAGAGAGAGGGGGAACAGAGAGGGGGGCCAGAGAGAGGGGGACAGAGAGAGGGGGGCAGAGGGGTGGGCGCAGTGAGGGGGTACAGAGAGAGGCGGGTGGGACAGAGTGGGGACAGAGAGAGGGAGACAGAGAGAGAGGGGGACAGAAAGATGGGGCGACAGAGAGAGGGGGGGACAGAGAGAGACGGGTGACAAAGGGTGAGACAGGAGGTGGGTCAGGGGGGACAGGGGTAGACATGGGGGGACAGAGGGGGAATAGATGGGGGACAGAGAAGTGGGGACAGAAAAGGGGGGCAGATAAGGGGGGATAGAGAGAGGCGGACAGAGGGGGAGGACAGAGGGGGGCAGAGTGGGGTGTACAGAGAGGGGGGTACAGAGATGGGGGTACAGAGATGGGGGGTTCAGAGAGGGAGGACAAAGAGAGGGGGGACAGAGAGAGGGGGACAGAGAGAGGGTGGGACGGGGGCACAGGAGTGGTGTCGGGGGGTACAGGGGGGGGGACAGAGGGTGGGGGGACACAGAAGGGGAGACAGAGAAGAGGGGACAGAGAAGGGAGTACAGAGAGAGGGGTACAGAAAGGGAGTACAGAGAGGGGGTACAGAGAGGGGGGACAGAGAGAGAGGGGGGACAGAGAGACAGGGGCACAGAGAGAGAGAGAGCGGGACAGAGAGAGGGCGGGACAGAGAGAGAGAGGAGCAGAGAGAGATGGGGGCAGACGGAGGGGACAGAGTGAGAGGGGCAGAGACAGGAGGGACAGGGGGGACACAGACAGAGAGAGAAGGGGGGACAGAGAGAGAGAGCGGGACAGATTGAGGGGGCAGAGATAGAAGGGGCAGAGAGAAAGCGGAAAGCGGAGAGGGGACAGAGAGAGAGAGAGAGGTGGGACAGAGTGAGGGGGGCAGAGAGAGAGGGGGACAGAGAGAGAAAGGGGGGGACAGAGAGAAAAGGAGATAGTGAGAGAGGGGGCACAGAGAGAGGGGGGGACGGGGGGGTCAGAGAGAGGGGGGACAGAGAGAGAGAGAGAGAGGGGTGAAGAGAGAGAGAGTGACAGAGAGAGGCGGGTACAGAGAGAGGGGAGACAGAGGGTGGGGGGCAGAGAAGGGGACAGAGAAGGGGGGACAGAGAGGGGGGGACAGAGAGGGGGGTACAGAGAGAGCGGGACAGAGAGAGAGAGGACAGAGAGAGTGAGGCACAGAGAGAGAGAGCGGGACAGAGAGAGAGAGGGGACAGAGAGAGAGAGGGGCAGAGAGAGATGGGGGCAGACGGCGGGGGACAGAGTGAGAGGGGCAGAGAGAGACGGGGAAGAGAGAGAGGAGAAAGAGGAGAGGGGGACAGACAGAGAGAGGAGGGGACAGATTGAGGGGGCAGTGAGAGTTGGGGACAGAGAGAGAGGGGGACAGATAGAGAAGGAGATAGAGAGAGAGAGTGTGACAGAGAGGGGGGACAGAGAGAGGCAAGACAGAGGGGGGGACAGAGAGAGGGGACTGAGAGAGAGGGGGCAGAGAGTGGGGGAGATAGAGGGAGTCAAAGAGAGGGAGGTCAGAGAGAGGGGGAACAGAGAGGGGGGCCAGAGAGACGGGGACAGAGAGAGGGGGGACACCGGGGGGGGGGCGTAGGCGCAGTGAGGGGGCACAGAGAGAGGCGGGTGGGACAGAGTGGTAACCGAGAGATGGAGACAGAGAGAGAGGGGGACAGAAGAGGCGGGGACAGAGAATGGGGGACAGAGAGAGGGGGGCGACAGAGAGAGACGGGCGACAGATGTGGAGACAGGAGGGGGGTCGGGGGGACAGGGGTAGACAGGGGTGACAGAGGGGGGACAGAGGGGGGACAGAGAAGGGGTGTCAGAGAAGGGGGGGCAGAGAAGGGGGGAAAGAGAGAGGGGGACAGAGGGGGGCAGAGTGGGGGGTACAGAGAGGGGGGTACAGAGAGGGGGGTACAGAGAAGGGCTGTACAGAGAGGGGGTACAGAGAGAGGGGGACAGAGAGAGGGGGCAGAGAAGGGGGGACAGACAGAGGGGGACGGGGTGGGGACAGAGAGAGGGGGGCGACAGAGAGAGACGGGCGACAGAGGGGGAGACAGGAGGGGGGTCAGGGGGGACAGGGGTAGACAGGGGGACAGAGGGGGGACAGAGAAGGGGTGTCAGAGAAGGGGGGCAGAGAAGGGGGGAAAGAGAGAGGGGGACAGAGGGGGGCAGAGTGGGGGGTAAAGAGAGGGGGTTACAGAGAGGGCGGTACAGAGAAGGGGGGTACAGAGAGGGGGTACAGAGAGAGGGGGACAGAGGGTGGGTGGACAGAGAAGGGGTCGGACAGAGAAGTGGGTACAGAGAGGGGTGTACAGAGAGGGGGGTACAGAGGGGGGTACAGAGAGGGGAGACAGAGAGAGAGGGGGGACAGAGAGAGGGGCACAGAGAGAGAGCGGGACAGAGAGAGAGCGGGACAGAGAGAGAGGAGCAGAGAGAGTTGGGGGCAGACGGAGGAGGACAGAGCAAGAGGGGCAGAGAGAGGGGGGAAAGAGGGGGGGACAGAGAGAGAGAGAGCGGGACAGAGTGAGGGGGCAGAGAGAGGGGGGACAGAGAGACAGGGGGCGACAGAGAGAGAAGGAGATAGAGAGAGAGGGGGGACAGAGAGGGGGGTACAGAGAGAGGGGGGTCAGGGAGAGTGAGGACAGCGAGAGATGGGCACAGAGAGAGAGAGGGGGGGACAGAGAGAGGGGGGTCAGAGAGAGGGGGGTCAGAGAGAGGGGGGACAGAGAGAGCGGGACAGAGAGAGGGGGGCAGAGAGATAATTGGGCGGACGGAGGGGGACAGAGTGAGAGGGGCAGAGAGAGACGGGGCAGAGAGAGAGGAGAAAGAGGAGAGGGGACAGACAGAGAGAGAGAGGGGGGACAGAGTGAGGGGGCAGAGAGAGTTGGGGACAGAGGGAGAGGGGGACAGATAGAGAAGGAGATAGAGAGAGAGAGGGTGACGGGGGGGACAGAGAGAGGGGAGACAGAGGTGGGGGGACAGAGAGAGAGAGGACTGAGAGAGAGGGGACAGAGAGTGGGGGAGATAGAGGGAGTCAGAGAGAGGGTGGTCAGAGAGAGGGGGAACAGAGAGGGGGGCCAGAGAGAGGGGGACAGAGAGAGGGGGGACACAGGGGGCGCGCAGTGAGGGGGTACAGAGAGAGGCGGGTGGGGAGAGAGTGTGAGGGCAGAGAGAGGGGGACAGAGAGAGGGGGGCAGAGAGAGGGGGACAGACAGTGGGGGAGATACATGAGGACAGAGAGAGAGGGGGACAGAGAGAGGGGGGACAGAGAGGGTGGCGACAGAGAGAGGGGGGCGACAGAGAGTGGGGGCAACAGAGGGGGGCAGGAGAGAGTTCGGAAGGCAGAGGGGGGGACAGAGAGGGGGGGACAGAGGGGGGACGGGGAGGCAGAGAAGGGGGGACAGAGAAGGGGGACAGAGGGGGGGGGCAGAGAGGGGGGTACAGGGAGGGTACAGACAGGGGTGTACAGAGAAGGAGGGTACAGAGAGAGGGGGCGAGAGAGAGATGGGGGCGACAGAGAGAGACGGGCGACAGAGGGGGAGACAGGATGGGGGTTGGGGTGGACAGGGGTAGACAGAGAGGGGAGACAGAGTGTGGGACAAAAGATGGACAGAGTAGGGGGGACAGAGAAGGGGGAGCAGAGAAAGGGGACAGAGAGGGGGGTACAGAGGGGCAGGGAGGGGACAGAGAGGGGGACAGAGAGAGAGGGGACAGAGAGGGGGAGGGGCAGAGAGAGGGGGTCAGAGAGAGGGGGGGACAGAGAGAGTTGCACAGAGAGAGAGGAGGGACAGAGAGAGAGGGGGAGAGAGAGAGGGTGACAGAGAGAGGGGAGGGACAGAGAGAGTGGAGACAGAGAGGGGAGAAGGGGGGTACAGAGGGTGGGGGACAGAGAAGGGCGGACAGAGAAGCGGGGACAGAGAAGCGGGGTAGAGAGGAGGGGGGGACAGAGAAGGGGGTACAGAGAGGGGGCTACAGAGAGGGAGTACAGAGAGGCGGGTACAGAGAGGGGGGACAGAGAGAGAGGGGGGCAGAGAGAGAGGGGCACAGAGAGAGAGAGCGGGACAGAGAGAGGGCGGGGACAGAGAGAGAGGGGAGGAGCAGAGAGAGATGGGGGGGCAGACGGAGGGGGACAGAGTGAGAGGGGCAGAGACAGGGGGGGACGGGGGTGACAGAGACAGAGAGAGAAGGGGGGACAGAGAGAGAGAGAGCGGGACAGATTGAGGGGGGCACAGAGAAATGGGGCAGAGAGAGAGGGGAAAGAGGAGAGGGGACAGAGAGAGAAAGAGAGGTGGGACAGAGTGAGGAGGGCAGAGAGAGAGGGGGACAGAGAGAGAAGGAGATAGAGAGAGAGGGGGGATAGAGAGGGGGGGACAGAGAGGGGTGGTCAGAGAGAGGGGGGACAGAGAGAGATGGGCACAGAGAGAGAGTGGAGGACAGAGAGAGAGAGGTGGAGAGAGAGAGGGGTGACAGAGAGGGGGGGTACAGAGAGAGGGGATGCAGAGAGGGGGGACAGAGGGTGGGGGAACAGAGAAGGGGGGACAGAGAGGGTGGAACAGAGAGGGGGGACAGAGAGGGGGGTACAGAGAGAGGGGGACAGAGAGAGAGGGGACAGAGAGGGGGGTACAGAGAGATGGGGACAGAGAAAGAGGGTTCAGAGAGAGAGGGGCAGAGAGAGATGGGGGCCGACGGAGGGGGACAGAGTGAGAGGGGCAGAGAGAGGGGGGACAGAGAGAAAGGGGGGTCAGAGAGAGAGAGAGAGAGAGAAAGAGAGAGAGAGAGAGAGAGCGGGACAGAGAGAGAGCGGGACAGAGAGAGAGAGGAGCAGAGAGTGATGGGGCAGACGGACGGGGACAGAGTGAGAGGGGCAGAGAGAGGGGGAGACAGAGAGAGAGAGAGAGAGCGGGACAGAGAGAGAGCGGGACAGAGAGAGGGGGGCTGAGAAATATGGGACAGACGGAGGGGGACAGAGTGAGAGGGGCAGAGAGAGACGGGGCAGAGAGAGAGGAGAAAGAGGAGAGGGGACAGATAGAGAGAGAGAGGGGGGGACAGAGTGAGGGGGCAGAGAGAGTTGGGGACAGAGAGTGAGGGGGCAGAGAGAGTTGGGGACAGAGAGTGAGGGGGACAGATAGAGAAGGAGATAGAGAGCGGGTGACAGAGAGTGGGGGACAGAGAGAGAGGGGACAGAGAGTGGGGGAGATCGAGGGAGTCAAAGAGAGGGGGGTCAGAGAGAGGGGGAACAGAGAGGGGGGGCAGAGAGAGGGGGACAGAGAGAGGGGGACACGGGGGGGGCGCAGTGAGGGGGTACAGAGAGAGGCGGGTGGGAGAGAGTGGGAACAGAGAGATGGAGACAGAGAGAGAGGGGGACAGAAAGAGGCGGGGACAGAGAGACGGCAACAGAGGTGGAGACAGGAGGGCGGTCAGGGGGGACAGGGGTAGAGAGGGGGGACAGAGGGGGGACAGAGAAGGGGGGCAGAGAAGGGGGGACAAAGAGAGGGGGACGGGGTGGGGACAGAGAGAGGGGGGTGACAGAGAGAGACGGGCGACAGAGGGGGAGACAGGAGGGGGGTCAGGGGGGACAGGGGTAGACGGGGGGACAGAAGGGGGACAGAGGGGCGACAGAGAAGGGGTGTCAGAGAAGGGGGGCAGAGAAGGGGGGAAAGAGAGAGAGGGACAGAGGGGGCAGGGTGGGGGGTACAGAGAGGGGGTTACAGGGAGGGGGGTACAGAGATGGGGGGTACAGAGAGGGGGTACAGAGAGAGGAACAGAGAGAGGGGGACAGAGAGAGTGGGGACAGAGAGAGGGTGGGACGGGGGGACAGGAGGGGTGTCGGGGGGGTTCATGGGGGGGCAAAGGGTGGGGGAACAGAGAAGGGGAGGACAGAGAAGTGGGTACAGAGAGGGGGTACAGAGAGGGGGGTACAGAGACGGGGGGTACAGAGAGGGGAGACAGAGAGAGAGGGGGGACAGAGAGAGGAGCACAGAGAGAGAGCGGGGACAGAGACAGAGCGGGACAGAGAGAGAGAGGAGCAGAGAGAGATGGGGGCAGACGGAGGAGGACAGAGTGAGAGGGGAAGAGAGAGGGCGGACAGAGGGGGGGACAGAGAGAGAAAGGGGGTGGAAAGAGAGAGAGAGCGGGACTGAGTGAAGGGGCCAGAGAGAGGGGGGGACAGAGAGACAGGGGGGGACAGAGAGAGAAGGAGGTAGATAGAGAGACAGGGACAGAGAGAGAGGGGTGAGAGAGAGGGTGACAGAGAAAGGGGGGGGGGGGACAGAGAGAGGGGGGTCATAGAGACGGGGGTCAGAGAGAGGGGGGACAAAGAGAGCGGGACAGAGAGAGGGGTGCCGACGGATATGGGGCAGACAGAGGGGGACAGAGTGAGAGGGGCAGAGAGAGACGGGGCAGAGAGAGAGAGGAGAAAGAGGAGAGGGGACAGACAGAGAGAGAGAGGGGGGACAGAGTGAGGGGGCAGAGAGAGTTGGGGACAGAGAGAGAGGGGGACAGAGAGAGGGGCACAGAGAGAGAGGAGGACAGAGAGAGAGAGGGGAGAGAGAGAGGGTGACAGAGAGAGGGGAGGGACAGAGAGAGGGGAGACAGAGAGGGGGGAAGGGGGGGACAGAGGGTGGGGGACAGAGAAGGGGGGACAGAGAAGGGGGGACAGAGAAGCGGGGTACAGAGAGGGGGGTACAGGGGGGCAGAGAGAGGGGGGCAGAGAGAGAGGGGGTACAGAGACAGAGAGAGAGAGGGAAAGAGAGAGCGCGGGACAGAGAGAGAGGGGCAGAGAGACAGATGGGGGCAGACGGAGGGGGCAGAGTGAGAGGGGCAGAGAGAGGGGGGCAGAGAGAGACGGGAAAGAGAGAGGGGGCAGAGAGTGGGCGAAAGAGAAAGGGGGACAGAGAGAGGGTGACAGACAGAGAGCGAGAGGGGGACAGAGAGAGAGCGGGACAGAGAGAGAGAGGGGCAGAGAGAGTTGGTGGCAGACGGAGGGGGACAGAGTGAGGGGGGCAGAGAGAGGGGACAGAGAGAGGGGACAGAGAGAGGGGTACAGAGAGAGGGGTGATATAGAAGGGGGGCAGTGAGAGAGGGGGCAGAGAGATGGCGACAGAGAGAGGGTGACAGAGAGAGAGGGGGATAGAGAGGGGGAGACAGAGAGGGTGGCAGAAAGAGGCGTCAGAGAGAGGGGGATAGAGAGAGAGGAGGACAGAGAGAGGGAGGGGGGCAGAGAGAGGGCGACAGAGAGGGGGGGAACACAGAGAGAAGGAGCAGAGAGGGATGGGGACAGAGAGAAGGGGGCAGTGAGAGAGGGAGTCAGAGAGAGGTGTACAGAGAGTGGGCGACAGAAAGTGGGTGGTAAGAGATGGAGGTGGACAGAGAGAGAGGAGAAAGACAGAGGCGGGTGGAAGGTAACAGGGGTCAGAGACGGGGACAGAGAGAGGGGGACAGACAAAGGGGAACGTGGGGGACAGAGAGAGGGGGGACGGAGAGGGGGGAACAGAGAGAGAGGGGTGGAAGGGAGAGGGGGGCAGAGAGAGGGCGACAGAGAGAGGGGCACAGAGAGTGGGGGAGATAGAGGTGGTCAGAGAGAGTGCGATGTAGAGGGGGACAGAGAGAGGGGGACAGAGAGGGGGGAGAGAGAGGGGGGACAGAGAGAGAGGGACAGAGAGAGGGGGACAGACAGGGGGCAGAGAGGGAGGGGACTGAGAGAGGGGTACAGAGAGAGAGGGGGACAGAGAGGGGGGGTCAGAGAGAGAGGGGGACAGAGAGAGAGGGGAACAAAGAGGGGTGATAGAGAGGCGGGTGACAGAGAGAGGGTGAATGAGCAGTGGTCAAACGGAGGGGGACGGAGAGTGTGGCACAGAGAGTGGGGGAGACAGAGGGGGTCAGAGAGAGGAGGACAGAGAGAGGGGTTCAGAGAGTGGGAGAGATAGAGGGGGACAGAGAGAGGGATAAAAAAGACGGGGAGGTAGAGGGGGTCAGAGGGAGGGGGACAGAGAGAGGGGCACAGAGATTGGGGGAGATAGAGGAGGTCAGAGAGACGGGTCAGAAAGAGGAGAAGGTGGAGGGCATCAGAGAGACAGGGGGACAGAGAGGGGGGACAGAGAGAGGGGGGGACAGAGAGAGGTTGGGACAGAGAGAGGGGGGACAGAGAGAGGGGGATATAGATGGGGGGAAGAGAGAGAGGGGTGACAGAGAGAGGGGGACAGAGAGGGGATCAGAGAGGGGGATGGACAGAGGGGGATGGGGGACAGAGGTGGGGGCAGGGAAGGACGGTGAGGGAGTGTACAGAGAGAGGAGGGACAGAGAGGGAGGACAGAAAGAGATGGTAACAGAGAGCATAGGGACAGATAGAGATAGGGAACAGAGAGAGTGGGGACAGAGAGACGGGGACACAGGGAGAGGCGACAGAGAGGGGGCAGAGAGAGCGCGACAGAGGGAGGGGCACAGAGAGACGGAGGGACAGAGAGAGGGGGGACAGAGAACGGGGGTACGGAGAGAGGTGGGGGCAGAGAGAGGTGGGGACAGAGAGAGGGGGGAGAGATAGGGGGGACAGAGAGAGAGGGGGACAGCGTGAGAGGGGGACAGAGAGGGGGGACAGAGAGGGGGGGAGGAGAGAGGGGGACAGAGTGAGAGGGGGACAGAGAGAGAGGGGGACAGAGAGAGAGGGGGGCAGAGAGGGGGGAGGACAGAGGCGAGACAGAGAGAGAGGGGTACAGAGAGAGAGAGAGGTACAGAGAGGGGAACAGAGGGGGGAATAGAGAGGGGATAGAGAGAGGGAGACAGAGAGAGGGGGGACAGAGAGGGGGGACAGAGAGGGGGGACAGAGAGGGGGGAGAGAGAGAGGGGGAGAGAGAGACGGGGACAGAGAGACGGGGACGGGAGGGGGAACAGAGGGAGGGGAGACAGAGTGAGGGGGGATAGAGGGAGGGGGTGACAGGGAGGGACAGGGGGGGACAGAGAGGCGGGGACAGAGGGGGGGGAACAGAGAGGGTGGACTGGGAGGGGGGGTACAGAGAGGGGGGCAACAGAGAAAGAGGGGGGCAGAGAGAGAGGGGGAAAGAGAGAGGGGACAGAGAGAGAGTGGGAGAGAGGGGGGACAGAGAGAGGGGGATATAGAGGGGGTCAGAGAGAGGAGAAAAGAGAGAGAGGGGACAGAGAGTGGGGGTAGATAGAGGGGGTCAGAGAGAGGGGGGACAGAGAGAGGGGGACGTACAGGGAGTAAGAGGGAGGGTCTACAGAGAGTGGGGGAGACAGAGGGGGACAGAGAGAGAGGGGGACAGAGAGAGAAAGGGGCAGAGAGACGGGGACAGAGAGACGGGGACAGAGAGAAGGGGACAGAGAGTGGGGGGATGGAGAGAGTGAGGGGACAGATAGTGGGCGGGGGGGACGGAGAGGGAGAGGACAGAGAGAGGAGGGACAGAGGGGGGACAGTAAGAGATGGGGACAGAGAGAGCACGGGGACAGAGAGACGGGGACAGAGGGGGGGTGACAGAGTTGGGGGGACAGAGGGAGTGGTGACAGAGAGCGGGCAGAGAGAGGGCAACAGACAGAGGGGGACAGAGGGAGGGGGGACAGAGGGGGGACAGTAAGAGATGGGGACAGAGAGAGGGGGACAGGGGGGTGACAGAGTTGGGGGGGACAGAGGGAGTGGTGACAGAGAGCGGGCAGAGAGAGGGGGGAAAGAGAGGGGGGCACAGAGAGACCGGGACAGAGAGATGGAGACAGAGAGAGAGAGGGGAACAGAGAGACAGGGGGGCAGAGAGTGAGTGGGACAGAGAGAGCGGGGCACAGAGTGAGAGGGGCACAGAGAGGGGGCAGAGTAGGAAGGGACAAAGAGGGGGGCACAGAGAGACGGACAGAGAGGGGTACAGAGAGGGGGGACAGAGAGGGGGGGACAGAGAGAGGGTAGGACAGAGAGAGAGGGACAGAGAGAGGGGCGACAGAGAGAGGGGGCGACAGACATAGGGGCGACAGAGAGGGAGGGACAGAGAGAGAGGGGGGACAGAGAGAGAGAGGGGGGGACAGAGAGAGGGGGGACAGAGAGAGAGGGAGGACAGAGAGAGGGGGGACAGAGAGGGGAGGGGACAGAGAGGGGGGGACGGAGGGGGGGACAGAGAGAGGGGGGGGACAGAGAGAGGTGAGGACAGAGAGAGTGGGAGGACAGAGAGGGGGACAGAGAGAGGGGGGTACAGAGAGAGGGGGGACAGAGAGAGGGGGGGCAGAGAGAGAGGGGGACAGAGAGAGGGGGGACAGAGAGGGGGGGACAGAGAGAGGGGGAGGACAGAGAGAGGGGAGGACAGCAAGAGGAGGGGACAGAGAGGGGGGGACAGAGAGGGGGGACAGAGAGTGGGGGGAAAGAGAGATGGGGGGACAGAGGGGGGTACAGAGAATGGGGCAAAGTGAGAGGGGGAGACAGAGAGAGAGGAGGGCAGAGAGAGAAGGGCAGAGAGAGAGGGGGAGCAGAGAGAGAGGGGGACAGAGAGCGAGAGAGAGGGCAGAGAGAGAGGGGCAGATAGAGAGGGGCAGAGAGAGAGGGGGGCAGAGAGACGGGGACAGAGAGAAGGGGACAGAGAGTGGGGGGATGGAGAGAGTGAGGGACAGATGGTGGGCGGGGGGGGGACAGAGAGGGAGAGGACAGAGAGAGGAGGGACAGATGGGGGACAGTAAGAGATGGGGACAGAGAGAGCACGGGGACAGAGAGACGGGGACAGAGGGGGGGTGACAGAGTTGGGGGGACAGAGGGAGTGGGTGACAGAGAGCGGGCAGAGAGAGGGCAACAGACAGAGGGGGACAGAGGGAGGGGGCACAGAGAGAAGGGGGATAGAGGGTGGGCGGGGGGACGGAGAGGGAGAGGACAGAGAGAGGAGGGACAGAGGGGGACAGTAAGAGATGGGGACAGAGTGAAGCGGGACAGAAAGAGGGGGACAGAGAGAGAGGGACCGAGAGGGGGGGGGCAGAGAGAGAGGGGGACAGAGAGAGAGGGACAGAGAGAGGGGGACAGAGAGTGGGGGACCGAGAGAGAGGGGGGCAGAGAGAGAGGGGGACAGAGAGAGAGGGACAGAGAGAGGGGGACAGAGAGTGGGAGACAGAGAAGGAAGGACAGAGAAGGGAGGAGAGAGAGAGGGGCACAGAGAGTGGGGGAGATAGAGGGGGTCAGAGAGAGGGGGAGACAGAGGGGGTCAGAGAGAGGGGGACAGGGAGAGGGGGACGGAGAGATGGGGTCAAAGGGAGTGGGGACAGAGAGAGGGGTACGAAGTGGGGGAAAGAGAGAGGGTCAGAGAGAGAGGGACAGCGAGAAGGGGTCAGAGAGAATGGGACGAGAGTAGGGGGGATGGAGAGAGTGGGGAAAAGAGGGTGGGCGGGGGGGACGGAGAGGGAGAGGACAGAGAGAGGAGGGACAGAGGGGGACCAGTAAGAGATGGGGACAGAGAGAGCACGGGGACAGAGAGACGGGGACGGGGGTGGACAGAGTAGGGGGACAGAGGGAGTGGTGACAGAGAGGGGGCAGAAAGACGGCAACAGAGAGAGGGGGACAGAAAGAAGGGGAAAGAGAATGGGGGGATGGAGAGAGTGGGGGACAGTGTGGGGGACTGAAAGAGGGGTACATAATGGAGGAGATAGAGGGGGTCAGAGGGTGGGAGAGGGAGTGGGGGACAGAGAGAGGGGTACAGAGAGGGGGTCAGAGAGAGGGGGAAGAGTGAGGGGGTACAGAGACAGGGGGACAGAGAGAGGGGGACAGAGAGAGAGAGGGGACAGAGTGAGAGGGGGACAGAGTGAGAGGGGTACAGAGACAGGGGGACAGAGAGAGGGGGACAGAGAGAGAGAGGGGGCACAGAGAGAGAGGGGCACAGAGCGAGAGGGGAACAGAGAGAGAGGGGGACAGAGAAAGAGGGGGACAGAGAAAGAGGGGGCAGATAGAGGGGGCAGAGAGTGAGGGGCAGAGAGTGAAGGGGGCAGAGAGAGAGAGAGAGGGTGACAGAGAGAGGGGAGCAGAGAGCGGGGGTACAGAGACAGACAGGGACAGAGAGAGGGGGCAGAGAGAGAGGGGTCAGAGAGAGGGGAGACAGAGAGGGAGGCGGAGAGAGGGTGACAGAGAGAGGTGGGCAGAGAGAGGTGGACAGAGAGAGAGGGGGGACAGAGAGAGAGGGGGAGATAGAGGGGGACAGATAGAGGGGGACAGAGAGAGGGGGGAAATAGAGGGGGGCCACAGAGACACCGGGACAGAGAGATGGAGACAGAGAGAGAGAGGGGAACAGAGAGACAGGGGGACAGAGAGTGAGTGGGACAGAGAGAGCGGGGCACAGAGTGAGAGGGGCACAGAGAGAGAGGGGCAGAGAGAGGGGGGGCAGAGAGAGAGGGGGGCAGAGAGTGAGTGGGACAGAGAGAGGGGGGCACAGAGTGAGAGGGGCACAGAGAGAGAGGGGCAGAGAGAGGGGTGCAGAGAGAGAGGGGGGCAGAGAGCGGAGGGTAGAGAGCGGGGGGTAGAGAGCCGGGGGTACAGAGACAGACGGGGACAGAGAGAGGGGGACAGAGAGAGAGAGGGTCAGTGAGAGGGGGGACAGAGCGGGAGAGAGAGAAGGCGACAGAGAGACGTTGACAGAGAGAAAGGGGGCAGAGAGAGAGGGGGAGATAGAGTGGGGAAGAGAGAAGGGGTCAGAGAGAGGGGGACAGAGAATGGGGATGCAGAGAGTGGGGGGCAGAGGGGGACGAGGGTACGGGATGGAGAGGACAGAGAGATGAGTCACAGAGAGTGGGGACAGAAAGAGAGGAGGAACAGAAGAGAGGCGGGACAGAGGGGGGACAGAGGGGAGGGGCAGAGTAGGATGGGACAAAGAGGGGGGCACAGAGAGACGGACAGAGAGGGGTACAGAGAGGGGGGGACAGAGAGGGGGGACAGAGAGAGGGGAGGACAGAGAGAGGGGGGAGAGAGAGGGGCGACAGAGAGAGGGGGCGACAGAGATAGGGGGCGACAGAGAGGGGGGACAGAGAGAGAGGGGGACGGAGAGAGAGAGGGGGACAGAGAGAGAGGGGTGACAGAGAGAGAGGGGGACAGAGAGAGGGGGGACAGAGAGGGGAGGGGACAGAGAGAGGGGGGGACGGAGAGGGGGGACAGAGAGAGGGGGGGACAGAGAGAGGGGAGGACAGAGAGAGGGGGAGGAAAGAGAGAGGGACAGAGAGAGGGGGGTACAGAGAGAGGGGGGACAGAGAGAGGGGGGGACAGAGAGAGGGGGAGGACAGAGAGAGGGGAGGACAGCAAGAGGAGGGTAGAGAGAGAGGGGGGACAGAGAGGGGGACAGAGAGATGGGGAGGCAGAGAGAGGGGGGCAGAGAGAGAGGGGGCAGAGAGAGAGGGGGAGCAGAGAGAGGGGGCAGAGAGAGAGAGGGCAGAGAGAGAGGGGGCAGAGAGAGAGGGGGGCAGAGAGAGAGGGGGAGCAGAGAGAGGGGGCAGAGAGAGAGAGGGCAGAGAGAGAGGGGGCAGAGAGAGAGGGGGACAGAGAGAGAAGGGGCAGAGAGAGATGGCGGCAGAGAGAGAAGTGACAGAGAGGTGGTGGGCAGTGAGAAAAGGCACCATCCCACTGACTGTATCCATCACTCCCATTAGTAACCAATAAAAATGTTGATTAAAGCGTGCCGAGCAGCAGAGTGCCCGTTGTTGTTGTGTGTCTTTGTGTTGGAGAAGCTGAGCTGGAGAGAGACAGACTCAGCCCCAAGTCTTGGTCCTCAGGGAAGGTGAGGGCACCGGGCCCTGAGCTCAGGAGCTGGGTTTAACTCCCTCTGACCCCCCATTCCACCCTGGCCTCCCCATTTCCTCTCTCCTAATCTTCCTCCTCACTTTTCTCCCTCTCTCTCGTTCTGCACACTCTCTCTTTCTCACCACCTCTCCATTTTACTCTCCCTCATCTCCCTCTCTCTCACACCTCCCCCCCGCAACCCCGGTCTCTCCACCTGGCTTCACTCCTCCCCCCCACCGCCGTGTCTGTCTCCCTCCCACAATTCCGTCTCTACCCAATTTTCCCACCTCTCACATCACACTCCCACCCCCCATACGCAACCTCACCACCACAAACACCCCAGACTCTGGGTCAGAGGGACAGGGAAGAACCAGGGAGACAGAGTGTGTCAGAGAGAGAGGGAGGGAAGGAGAGAGATTCAGTCAAAGAGAAACAATGGGAGGTGGGGAGAGAGAGAGAGAGAGATACCGAGGGAGGGGGATCGAGAGTGAGAGAAGATGGAGAGAGAGTGAAGGAGCAGGGAGAGAGAGAGGGGCAAGAGAGAGAAAGTGTGAGAGTGAGAGAGAGAGAGAGACAGGGGTGGAGATAATGAGAGGGGTGAGAGTTAGGGGCGAGAGAGGGAGGGTGAGACGGGGGGAAGAAAGGGGGAGAGAGTGTGGGCAGAGAGAGAGAGTGGGGGGAGAGAAAGTTCGGGGAGAGAAAGAGGGGAAGGAGAGAGAGGGGAGAGAGCGCAGAGAGAGAGGGAAGAGAGAGCGAGAGAGAGAGAGAGAGCGAGAGAGAGAGAGTGTGGGTGAGAGAGGAGGGGAGAGGAGGGAAGAGAGAGGCGCAAAGAGAGAGGAGGGGGAGAGAGGAGGGGTAGCGAGAGGATGAAAGAGAGAGGAGGGGAGAGAGGAGGGTCAGAGAGGAAGGAAGAGAGAGGAGGGAGGAGAGGAGGGGGAGAGGAGGGCGTGAGACAGGTGAGAGGGGGAGGGAGTAGAGAGAAGACGGGAGAGAGGGTGGGAGAGAGAGGGGAGGCTGAGCGGGTGGAGGGGGAGGGAGAGTAAGAGGGGAGGGCGAGAGAGAGGGGAGGGAGAGTGAGAGGGAGGGGAGGGCAAGAGAAGGGAAGGAGAGTGAGGGGGAGGGAGAGATACGGGAGGGCCAGAGAGGGGAGGGAGAGAGAGAGGGGGCAGGGAGAGAGATGGGAGAGCCAGTGAGGGGTGGGCGAGTGAGAGGGGAGGGCGAAAGAGGGGAGGGCGAGAGAGGGGAGGGAGAGAGAGTAGGGAGGACGAGAGAGAGGGGAGGGCGAGAGAGAGGGGAGGGCGAGAGAGAGGGGAGGGCGAGAGGGGGGGAGCGAGAGAGGGGAGAGAGCGGGAGGGGGGAGAGAGATGGGTGGGACAGAGGGGGTGAGGGAGTGGGGGTGAGAGAGAGGGGAGGTGTGAGAGAGAGTGGGTGTGAGAGTGTGAGATGGGATGGAGAGAGAGGGGGTGTGAGAGACAGAGGGAGATGGAGAGGGAGAGAGAGGGGGCAGAGAGGGGTAGAGAGAGGGGGTTGGGGGTAAGAAGGGGTTGAGAGAGAAGGGGTCATTGAGAGAGAAATTGGAGGGTAGGTGAGAGAGTAGCGTGAGTATGAGAGGGTGTGAACGAGAGAGTGGGTGAGAGAGAAGGGTGAGCGAGAGGGGGAGGGGTTAGAGAGAGAGTGAGGGGTCAGACAGAACGGGTGTGAGAGAGGGAGGGGGGTGAGGTGGTGAGGGGGGTGCGAGGGGGTGAGTGAGAGAGGGGTGAGAGAGAGGGGAGGGCGAGAGAGAGGGAAGGGCGAGAGAGGGGAGAAGCGGGAGGGGGAGAGATGGGTGAGACAGAGGGGGTGAGGGAGAGGGGTGTGAGAGAGAGGGGGTGTGTGAGAGAGAGTGGGTGTGAGAGAGTGAGATGGGATGGAGAGAGAGGGGGTGTGAATGACAGAGGGAGATGGAGAGGGAGAGAGAGGGGGCAGAGAGAGGGAGAGAGTGGGGGTGGGGGTAAGAAGGGGTTGAGAGAGAAGAGGTCATTGAGAGAGAAAGTGGAAGGTAGGAGAGAGAGTGGCGTGAGTAGGAGAGGGTGTGAGAGAGAGAGAGTGGGTGAGAGAGAGGGGAGAGCGAGAGTGGGAGGGGTTAGAGAGAGAGTCGGGGTAAGACAGAACGGGTGTGAGAGAGGGAGGGGGGTGAGGTGGTGAGGGGGGTGCGAGGGGGTGAGAGAGAGAGAGGGGTGAGAGACAATGGGTGATTGAGAGAGAGAAAGTGGGGAGGGAGTAAGAGAGAGAGTGGAGTGAGAAGGAGAGGGTGTGATTGAGAGAGTGTGTGAGAGAGAGGGGGTGAAAGAGAGGGGTGGGGGCGAGGGGTTAGAGAGAGAGCGTGGGTAAGAGCGAAAGGGTATGAGCGGGCATGAGAGAGAGGGGTGAGAGAGGTTGGTGAGAGAGAGAGAGGGTTTGAGAAAGAGAGGGGGCGTGAGAGATTGAGGGCGTGAGAGAGTGAGGGGATGAGAGAGTGAGGGGATGAGAGAGTGAGGGGATGAGAGAATGAGGGGGTTTGAGAGAGGGGGTGGTGAGAGACAGAGTGTGGTGAGAGAGAGGTGGGTGAGAGAGAGGAAGTGAGAGAGAGGGGGTGAGAGAGTGAGGGTGTGAGAGAGTGAGGGGATTAGAGAATGAGGGGGTTTGAGAGAGGGGGAGGTGAGAGAGAGAGGGAGTGAGAGAGAGGGAGTGTGGCAGAGAGGGGTGAGAGAGCGAGGGGTGAGAGAGGGGGTTGAGAGAGAGAAGGGGGTGAGGGAGACAGAGGGTTGAGAGAGAGGGAGGTGGGAGAGAGAGGGGTGAGAGAGATGGGTGAGAGAGTGAGAGGATGGAAGAGAGGGGGTGGGAGAGAGTGGGGGTGAGAGAGAAAGAGGAGGTGAGAGAGAGGGAGAGAGATGGTGGGAGAGAGGGAGGGGTGAGAGAGCGAGGGTGTGTGAGAGTGTGTGCGAGAGAGGGGGATTTGAAAGAGATTGGGGTGGGAGAGAGAGGGGTGACGGAGAGAGAGGGGAGAGAGAGAGGGGAGTGAGAGACAGATGGATGCGTGAGAGAGAGAGGGGTTGAGAGAGAGTGGGGTGAGAGACTGAGGGGGCAGGAGAGTGAGGGGATGAGAGATTGAGGTGTGTTGAGAGACGGGGTGGTGAGAGGGGGCGGTGAGAGAGAGATGGAGTGAGAGAGAGAGGGGTGAGAGAGAGGGGTTGACAGATATAGAGAGGTCTGAGAGAGACAGGGGTGAGAGAGAGAGTGTTGAGAGAGACAGGGTTTGAGAGAGGAAGAGAGGGGTGAGAGAGAGACGGGAAGAGGGGGGGGTGGGGGAGAGGGGTGAGAGGGGGGGTTAGAGAGAGAGAGAGAGAGCGCGGGGTAAGAAAGAAAGGGAGAGGGGTGAGGGGGTGAGAGAGGGAGGAGGGGTGAGAGGGCGTGACAGAGAGAGGGGTTGCGAGAGGGCGTGGTGAGAGACACAGGGAGTGAGAGAGAGGTGTGCGAGAGAGGGGGTGAGAGAGAGAGGGGCTTTTGAGAGTGAGAGGGGTGGGGGGGTGAGAAGGAGAGGGCTTGGGGGTTGAGAGAGAGAGGGGGGTGAGAGAGTGAGAGGGTGGAAGAGAGGGGGTGCGGGAGAGAGACGGTGTGAGAGAGGGAGCTGGGTGAGAGGGCGGTGAGAGGGAAAGGTGGGAGTGAGTGACAGAGAGGGTGTGGGAGACAGAGGGGTGAGAGAGAGGGGTTTAGAGAGAGGGACGAGAAGGAGAGAGAGGGGATAAGAAAAAGGCAGAGAGATGGTGGGAGATAGGGAGGGGGTGAGAGACCGAGGGTGTGTGAGAGTACGTGTACGAGAGAGGGGGATGTGAAAGAGATTGAGGTGGGAGAGAGAGGGGTGACAGAGAGAGAGAGGAGAGAGAGAGGGGGTGAGAGAGAGAGATGGAAGTGTGAGAGAGAGAGGGGTTGAGAGAGTGAGGGTGTGAGAGAGTGAGGGGATGAGAGAGTGAGGGGATGAGAGAGTGAGGGGGTTGGAGAGAGGGGATGGTGAGAGAGAGGGGGTGAGAGAGAGGGGTAAGAGAGAGAGGTGTGTTGAGAGAGAGAGGGGGTGGAGGGTGAGAGAGAGAAGGGTGAGTGAGAGATGGTTGAGAGAGGGGGGTGGGAGAGAGAGGGGGTGGGAGAGAGAGGGGGGCGAGAGAGAGGGGTGAGAGAGTGAGAAGGTGGAAGAGAGGGGGTTAGGAAAGAGAGGGGGTGAAAGAGAGAGAGCTGGGTGAGAGGGCGGTGAGAGGGAGAGGTGGGAGTGAGTGACAGAGAAGGGGTGGGAGAGAGAGTGGTGAGAGTGAGCGGGGCTGAGAGAGACGGAGTGAGAAGGAGAGAAAGGGGATGAGAAAGAGGCAGAGAGATGGTGGGAGAGAGGGAGGGGGTGAGAGTGCGAGGGTGTGTGAGAGTGTGTGAGAGAGAGGGGGGTTGTGAAAGAGATTGGGGTGGGAGAAAGAGGGGTGACGGAGAGAGAGGGGGTGAGAGCAGTGAATGTGAGAGAGAGCGAGGGGTTGAGAGACTGAGAGGGTGAGAGAGTGAGGGGGGTTGAGAGAGGGGGTGGTGAGAGAGAGGGGGAGTGAGAGCGAGGGGGGTGAGAGAGAGGGGATAAGAGAGCGAGGGGTGGAGAGAGAGGGGGTGAGAGACTGAGGGGGTGGGAGAGTGAGGGGGTTTGAGAGAGGGGGTGGTGAGAGAAAGGGAAGTGAGAGAGAGGGGGGTGAGAGAGAGAGGGTGTGAGAGAGTGAGGGTGTGAGAGAGTGAGGGGATGAGATAGTGAGGGGATGAGAGAGAGAGAGAGCTGTGTTGAGAGAGACAGGGGTTGGAGGGTGAGAGAGAGAAGGGTGAGAGAGAGAGAGGGTTGAGGGGGGTGGGAGAGAGAGGGGGGTGAGAGACAGAGCTGCGTGAGAGGGCGGTGAGAGGGAGAGGTGGTAGTGAGAGTGCGAGCATGTGTGAGAGTGTGTGTGAGAGAGAGGGGTTGTGAAAGAGATTGGGGTGGGAGAGATGGGTGAGGAAGAGAGAGGGGAGAGAGAAGGGGGTTGAGAGAGAGGGGGTGAGAGAGAGTTGGACGTGAGACAGAGAGCGAGGGATTGAGAGAGAGGGGGTGAGAGACTGAGGGGCGTGAGAGAGTGAGGGGATGGGAGATTGAGGGGTGTCGAGAGAAGGGGTGGTGAGAGAGGGGGGTGAGAGAGAGAGGGAGTGAGAGTGAGGGTTGAGAGAGTGACAGACAGAGAGAATGATAGACCAAGATTGAGAGTGAAGACGTGAGACAGATAGGGTGGACTGAGAGAGAGGGAGAGAGAGAGTGAGAGTGACAGACAGAGAGAGCATGAGCGACAGAGAGAGAGCACGAGCGAGAGAGAGCGAACGAGAGAGACCGTGGGATAAGAGAGAGCGGGAGGCAAGAGAGTGGGATAGAGGCAGGGAGAGAGAGAGAGCGTGAGAAGCGGGTGAGAGAGTGAGAGAGAGACCGCAAGAGGAAGAGAAAGAGCGGACGAGTGAGAGAGAGAGAGAGTATGTGAGAGAGAGAGGGGGGTGAGAGAGGGGTGCGAGAGAGAGGGGTGAGAGAGAGGAGGTGAGATAGAGGGGGAGAGAGAGAGAGAGCTGGGTGAGAGGGTTGTGAGAGGGAGAGGTGGGAGTGAGTGACAGATAGGAGGTGGGAGAGAGAGTGTGGGTGAGAGAGAGGGAGCGAGAAGGAGAGAGAGCGGGGATGAGAAAGAGGCAGAGAGATGGTGGGAGAGAGGGAGGGGTGAGAGAGCGAAGGTGTGTGAGTGTGTGTGTGTGTGAGAGAGAGGAGGATGTGAAAGAAATTGGGGTGGGAGAGAGAGGGGTGATGGAGAGAGGGGAGCGAGAGAGGGATTGGGAGGGAGATAGATGTGAGAGAGAGAGAGAGGGGGCTTGAGAGAGAGAGAGGTGAGAGACTGAGGGGGTGAGAGAGTGAGGGGATGAGAGATTGAAGGGTGTTGAGAGAGGGAGTGTGGAGAGGGGGACGGTGAGAGAGAGGGAGTGAGAGAGAGGGTTGAGAGAGAGAGGGGTGAGAGAGAGGGTGTGGGAGAGAGGGTGTGAGAGAGGGGTGAGAGAGAGGGGTGAGAGAGAGGGGTGAGAGAGAGGGGGTTGAGAGAGAAAGAGAGGGGTGAGAGAGAGAGGGGAAGCGAGAGAAAGAGAGGGGTGAGAGAGAGAGGGGGAAGAGGGAGAAATAGAGGGGTGAGAGAGAGGAAGAGAGAGAGGGGTCAGTGAGGGGGTGAGAGAGTGAGGGGATGAGAGAGTGAGGGGGTGTTGAGCGAGGAGTTGGTGAGGGGGTGTGAGAGAGAGTGGGGGTGAGAGAGAGAGGGGTGAGAGAGCGGGGTTGAGATAGGGAGGGGTTGAGAGAGAGAAGGGGGTGAGAGAACGAAGGGGTATGAGAGAGAGGGTGTAATAGAAAGGTGGAGAGAGAGTGGAATGAGAGAGGGGGTGAGAGAGGGGGGCTGAGAGAGACGGGGGTGCAAGAGAGGGTGGGTGAGAGTGGGAGGGGATGAGAGAGAGATGATCTGAGAGAGAGAGAGGGGGTGAGATAGGGAGAGTGTGAGAGAGGAGGGATGAGGGTGGGGGGAATGAGGGATGGGATGAGAGAGGGAGGGTGAGAGAGAGGGGGGTGAGAGAGAGGAGTGAGAGTGGGGGGAGAGGGGTGAGAGAGGGGGAGAGGGAGAGAGAGGAGGGAGAGAGGGAGGGTGTGAGAGTGGGAGGGTGTGAGAGAGGGACGGGATGAGAGAGGGAGGGCGTGAGAGAGGGGTGTGTGTGAGAGAGAGAGAGGTGAGAGAGAGGATGAGAGAGAGAAGTGAGAGAGGGGGAGAGAGAGGGGGAGAGAAGGTAAGAGAGTTAGAATGGTGAGAGAAAGATACGGGTGACAGAGAGAGGGGTTTCAGAGAGAGAGGGGGTGTGAGAGGGGGGTGAGGGGGTGAGAGGGCTAGGTGGGTGAGGGGGTGTGTGGAGATGGGGGTGGGAGAAGGGGTGGGAGGGGGGTGAGGGAGGTGGGGCCAAATAGAGGGGGTGTGCGGGGGTGGGAGAGAGAGAGGTGTGTGAGAGAGAGCTGGGTGAGAGGGGGTGTGCGGGGCTGAGAGAGAGAGTTGGGTGAGAGAGACAGAGTGAAGGCGAGAGAGAGGTTGGTGCGAAATGGGGAATGAGAGAGAAGGGAGGGTGAGAGAGAGGGGGGTTGAGAGAGTGAGCGACGGGAGTGAGAGCGAGAGGGTGGGAGAGAGGGGAAGAGAGAGAGAGGATGAGAATGAGAGGGGTGAGAGAGCAGTTGAGAGAGGGGGGTTGAGAGGGGGGAGAGAGAGGTGTTGAGAGAGAGAGGGGGTGAGAGAGGTGTTGAGAGAGAGAGGTTGAGAGAGAGACTGGGGAAAGAGGGGGTGAGAGAGAGAGGGTTAGAGAGAGACGGGAGAGAGAGGGGTTGAGAAAGATGGGTTGCAAGAGAAAGGAGGTGAGGGGGAAGACTGAGAGAGAGAGATGAAGAGAGAGAGTGACAGACAGAAAGAGATAGAGCAAGAGTGAGAGTGACAGACAGAGAGAGCACGAGCGAGCGATAGAGAACGAGAGAGACTGTGAGATAAGAGAGAGCGGGAGGCAAGTGAGAGGGAGAGAGGCAGGGAGAGAGAGACAGCGTGAGAAGAGGGTGAGAGAGTGAGAGAGAGACCGCAAGAGGAAGAGAGCGAGCGGAAGAGTGAGAGAGAGAGAGAGAGAGGATGTGAGAGAGAGAGGGGGGGGGTGAGAGAGGGGTGCGAGACAGAGGGGCGAGAGAGGAGGGGAGAGAGGACGAGAGAGAGGGGGCGAGGGAGGAGGAGGGAGGGGGAGAGGGAGAGGGGTGGGATTGGGGGCAGAGAGAGGGCACAGAGAGGGGGTAGAGAGATGGCGGAGAGAGGGGGAGAGATGGAGGAGTGGGGGAGAGAGGGGGTGAGAGAGCGGGGGAGAGCGGGGGGATAGAGGGGGGAGAGAGGGGGATGAGGGGGTGAGAGAGAGAGGGTGAGAAAGAGGGGTTGAGAGAGAGGGGGTAAGAGAGAAAGGGGTGAGGGAGAGAGGGGTGAGAAAGGGAGAGAGGTCTGAGAAAAGGAGAGAGGGGGAGAAAGAGAGAGGGGGAAGGGAGAGAGAGAGAGAGAAGGGCAGAGAAAGAGTGAATGTGAGGGGGTGAGAGAGAGGAGGTGGGAGAGAGAGTGGGAGAGAGAGGGGGTGAGAGAGAGGGATTGAGAGAAAGGAGGAGAGATAGAAAAAGGGTGAGAGAGAAAGGGGGACAGCGAGATAAAGAGGGATGAGAAGAGATGGGACGCGAGAGAGAGAGAGAGTTAAAGAGGTGAGAGAGAGGGTGAGATAGACAGTGAATGATGGGTTGAGAGAGAGAGAGACAGAGAGAGAGAGCGAGTGAACAGATGAGACAGTGAGAGGGGTGGGAGAGAGATGGGATGAGTGAGTGGGCGCGAGAGAGAGACAGAGCGAGAGCAAGGAGGAGGGAGGAAGAAAGGGGTCAAAAGAGATAGAGAAATGGGGTGAACGAGAGAAAGAGGGTGCGAGAGAGGGGGTATACAGAGAGAAAGAGAGCGGGAGTGTGAGACAGAGCGCGAGAGGGAAGGGGAATGAGAGAGAGAAAAAGGGAGCGAGAGACAGGAGGGGATAAGAGAGAGGGCGGGGGAGAGAGAGGGTGGAAAGGGAAGAGAGGGTGAGGGATGACAGAGGGAGGGGTGAGAGTGAGGGAGCAGGGTGGAGAGAGAGGGGGTGAGAGAGAGTGAGGGAGAGAGAGATAACAAGGTGAGAGAGAAAGGGGGTGTGAGAGAGAGAGGCAGTGAGAGAGAAGGGGGTGAGAGAGAGAGGGAGTGAGAGTGAGGGTTGAGAGAGTGACAGACAGAGAGAATGATAGACCAAGATTGAGAGCGAAGACGTGAGACAGATAGGGTGGACTGAGAGAGAGGGAGAGAGAGAGTGAGAGTGACAGACAGAGAGAGCATGAGCGACAGAGAGAGAGCACGAGCGAGAGAGAGCGAACGAGAGAGACCGTGAGATAAGAGAGAGCGGGAGGCAAGAGAGTGGGATAGAGGCAGGGAGAGAGAGAGAGCGTGAGAAGCGGGTGAGAGAGTGAGAGAGAGACCGCAAGAGGAAGAGAGCGAGCGGACGAGTGAGAGAGAGAGAGAGTATGTGAGAGAGAGAGGGGGGTGAGAGAGGGGTGCGAGAGAGAGGGGTGAGAGAGAGGAGGTGAGATAGAGGGGAAGAGAGAGAGAGAGCTGGGTGAGAGGGTTGTGAGAGGGAGAGGTGGGAGTGAGTGACAGATAGGAGGTGGGAGAGAGAGTGTGGGTGAGAGAGAGGGAGCGAGAAGGAGAGAGAGTGGGGATGAGAAAGAGGCAGAGAGATGGTGGGAGAGAGGGAGGGGTGAGAGAGCGAGGGTGTGTGAGTGTGTGTGTGTGAGAGAGAGAGAGGGGGATGTGAAAGAAATTGGGGTGGGAGAGAGAGGGGTGATGGAGAGAGGGGAGCGAGAGAGGGATTGGGAGGGAGATAGATGTGAGAGAGAGAGGGGGGGCTTGAGAGAGAGAGAGGTGAGAGACTGAGGGGGTGAGAGAGTGAGGGGATGAGAGATTGAAGGGTGTTGAGAGAGGGAGTGTGGAGAGGGGGACGGTGAGAGAGAGGGAGTGAGAGAGAGGGTTGAGAGAGAGAGGGGTGAGAGAGAGGGTGTGAGAGAGAGGGTGTGAGAGAGGGGTGAGAGAGAGGGGTGAGAGAGAGGGGTGAGAGAGAGGGGGTTGAGAGAGAAAGAGAGGGGTGAGAGAGAGAGGGGAAGCGAGAGAAAGAGAGGGGTGAGAGAGAGAGGGGGAAGAGGGAGAAATAGAGGGGTGAGAGAGAGGAAGAGAGAGAGGGGTCAGTGAGGGGGTGAGAGAGTGAGGGGATGAGAGAGTGAGGGGGTGTTGAGCGAGGAGTTGGTGAGGGGGTGTGAGAGAGAGTGGGGGTGAGAGAGAGAGGGGTGAGAGAGCGGGGTTGAGATAGGGAGGGGTTGAGAGAGAGAAGGGGGTGAGAGAACGAAGGGGTATGAGAGAGAGGGTGTAATAGAAAGGTGGAGGGAGAGTGGAATGAGAGAGGGGGTGAGAGAGGGGGGCTGAGAGAGACGGGGATGCAAGAGAGGGTGGGTGAGAGTGGGAGGGGATGAGAGAGAGATGATCTGAGAGAGAGAGAGGGGGTGAGATAGGGAGAGTGTGAGAGAGGAGGGATGAGGGTGGGGGGAATGAGGGATGGGATGAGAGAGGGAGGGTGAGAGAGAGGGGGGTGAGAGAGAGGAGTGAGAGTGGGGGGAGAGGGGTGAGAGAGGGGGAGAGGGAGAGAGAGGAGGGAGAGAGGGAGGGTGTGAGAGAGGGACGGGATGAGAGAGGGAGGGCGTGAGAGAGGGGTGTGTGTGAGAGAGAGAGAGGTGAGAGAGAGGATGAGAGAGAGAAGTGAGAGAGGGGGAGAGAGAAGGGAGAGAGAGGGGGAGAGAAGGTAAGAGAGTTAGAATGGTGAGAGAAAGATACGGGTGACAGAGAGAGGGGTTTCAGAGAGAGAGGGGGTGTGAGAGGGGGGTGAGGGGGTGAGAGGGAGGTGGGGCCAAATAGAGGGGGTGTGAGGGGGTGGGAGAGAGAGGTGTGTGAGAGAGAGCTGGGTGAGAGGGGGTGTGCGGGGCTGAGAGAGAGAGTTGGGTGAGAGAGACAGAGTGAAGGCGAGAGAGAGGTTGGTGAGAGATGGGGAATGAGAGAGAGGGGAGGGTGAGAGAGAGGGGGGGTTGAGAGAGTGAGCGACGGGAGTGAGAGCGAGAGGGTGGGAGAGAGGGGAAGAGAGAGAGAGGATGAGAATGAGAGGGGTGAGAGAGCAGTTGAGAGAGGGGGGTTGAGAGGGGGGAGAGAGAGAGGTTGAGAGAGAGAGGGGGTGAGAGAGGTGTTGAGAGAGAGAGGTTGAGAGAGAGACTGGGGAAAGAGGGGGTGAGAGAGAGAGGGTTAGAGAGAGACGGGAGAGAGAGGGGTTGAGAAAGATGGGTTGCAAGAGAAAGGAGGTGAGGGGGAAGACTGAGAGAGAGAGATGAAGAGAGAGAGTGACAGACAGAAAGAGATAGAGCAAGAGTGAGAGTGACAGACAGAGAGAGCACGAGCGAGCGAGAGAGAACGAGAGAGACTGTGAGATAAGAGAGAGCGGGAGGCAAGTGAGAGGGAGAGAGGCAGGGAGAGAGAGACAGCGTGAGAAGAGGGTGAGAGAGTGAGAGAGAGACCGCAAGAGGAAGAGAGCGAGCGGAAGAGTGAGAGAGAGAGAGAGAGAGGATGTGAGAGAGAGAGAGGGGGTGAGAGAGGGGTGCGAGACAGAGGGGCGAGAGAGGAGGGGAGAGAGGACGAGAGAGAGGGGGCGAGGGAGGAGGAGGGAGGGGGAGAGGGAGAGGGGTGGGATTGGGGGCAGAGAGAGGGCACAGAGAGGGGGTAGAGAGATGGCGGAGAGAGGGGGAGAGATGGAGGAGTGGGGGAGAGAGGGGGTGAGAGAGGGGGATGAGGGGGTGAGAGAGAGAGGGTGAGAAAGAGGGGTTGAGAGAGAGGGGGTAAGAGAGAAAGGGGTGAGGGAGAGAGGGGTGAGAAAGGGAGAGAGGTCTGAGAAAAGGAGAGAGGGGAGAAAGAGAGAGGGGGAAGGGAGAGAGAGAGAGAGAAGGGCAGAGAAAGAGTGAATGTGAGGGGGTGAGAGAGAGGAGGTGGGAGAGAGAGTGGGAGAGAGAGGGGGTGAGAGAGAGGGATTGAGAGAAAGGAGGAGAGATAGAAAAAGGGTGAGAGAGAAAGGGGGACAGCGAGATAAAGAGGGATGAGAAGAGATGGGACGCGAGAGAGAGAGAGTTAAAGAGGTGAGAGAGAGGGTGAGATAGACAGTGAATGATGGGTTGAGAGAGAGAGAGACAGAGAGAGAGAGCGAGTGAACAGATGAGACAGTTAGAGGGGTGGGAGAGAGATGGAATGAGTGAGTGGGCGCGAGAGAGAGACAGAGCGAGAGCAAGGAGGAGGGAGGAAGAAAGGGGTCAAAAGAGATAGAGAAATGGGGTGAACGAGAGAAAGAGGGTGCGAGAGAGGGGGTATACAGAGAGAAAGAGAGCGGGAGTGTGAGACAGAGCGCGAGAGGGAAGGGGAATGAGAGAGAGAAAAAGGGAGCGAGAGACAGGAGGGGATGAGAGAGAGGGCGGGGGAGAGAGAGGGTGGAAAGGGGAGAGAGGGTGAGGGATGACAGAGGGAGGGGTGAGAGTGACGGAGCAGGGTGGAGAGAGAGGGGGTGAGAGAGAGTGAGGGAGAGAGAGATAACAAGGTGAGAGAGAAAGGGGGTGTGAGAGAGAGAGGCAGTGAGAGAGAAGGGGGTGAGAGAGATAGGGGGTGCAAGAGAGCGTGGGTGAGAGCAGGAGGGGCTGTGAGAGAGGGGTGAGATAGGAAGAGTGTGAGATAGGAGGGATGAGAGTGGGAGGAGGGAAGAGAGACGGGATGAGAGAGGGAGGGTGAGAGAGGGGTTGTGAGAGAGAGGGGTGAGAGAGAAGGGTGAGAGAGGGAGTCTTTAGAAAGGGTCACAGCATTTGGGTTTTAATTCCACCCTAAGAGAGTCCTACCTCTCAGATCCTGGGGATTGACAAACTTTAACCCCAGGCTTCAAACCTGTTTTAAAAATAACAGGGCCACAATCTGACAGGAGCCAGTTACCCAGAGGCCCTTAAAACACAGGGTCCCTCAGAGGAGATTAAACCTCGGGGTAAATAAACACACAACTCAAGTGGGCCCCCACGGGGTGCAGCCTGTCGACCAGGCCTCAGGCCTCAGGCCCGTGCTCCCCCTCTGGAGATTGTTCTTTCCTGGCCTCGAACATTTTGGATCTTCACGTTGCAGCTTTCCAAACAAATGTTCTTCAGGATAAAAGAGGGAAAAGATTAGTTGAAAGGGGGAGCAAGAGCATTTTGGAGGCAGGTTACACAGCAAGATCCCAGGTTTAAAAGCACCTCTGCCCAGCTCCAATGTATTAATGAATGTAACACAGTCAGCAGTTGGGAAGGAACATGGTGTGGGAGCAGATCTTCCCAGGGATTGGAGGGGGATAGTGAGGGAAAGACATCAGATTCTATCACTCTGCAGTGACCTGCGATCAATTGCCTTTTACTGAAAACAGTTCCCAACTTGTATGTGCCTGAATCTCCCTCCAGTCTGAAACCCTCATTACCCTCTCTCCTGTTTCCTGTCTCTGAGCCAAGTGTGTCTTAATTCTGCTACTGACCCTTCAGTCCCACTGGTATCATTTTTTCTCACCTTCTCTCATCCACGTGAAGGAATTGGACCCTGACAATTCCATTCACACTGTCTCCCATCAATCTTCAAAGGTTTCATATCACAGAGGTTAGACAGTGTTCCCAGCAAACACTCCCAGGGCAGAGGGAGCACAGGGTTCCAGACAACGTAAAGCTCCGATTAAACTGTCTCCATTTAAATCCCCTGGGCAGGTAGAGAATGGGGTCAGATACAGAGTAAATCTCCCTCTACACTGCAGCATTTCAAATTCTCGGCCATTTTTAGCTCGGCGTTCGGTACTGATTAAATCTCCCACTTCCCCCATCCTGTTCACATCAAACTCAATCAGGATAGCTCCATCACTGGGTTAGATACAGAGGATGTGTCTGTTTGGATTTCAGCCCCAATCCAGTTGGTGATGATCCCGGCCTTGTTAAGTGTGTTTGGGAATGGGGAGGGAGCTGCTAGCAGGGTGATGGTGGGATAGTGGGAGACATAGCTGCCTTCCAAGCAGTTGACCCGGGTCCGATTCCCGGCCATTGCAGTGTTGTGGTTTGTAAACAGCCTTTTAAAGGTAAGGCACTGGGATAAATCGAGGAAATAAATCTATCATTCTGTGGTAAACCGGATCTGTCAGATTGCTCCTTGCTTTTCCTGGCGATGGTTCCTGTGAATTGCAGTGTGGAACCAGGCAGCATTGCTCGGCATCTCGGAAGCTTTCCCCTCTGCTGCTTCCCATTTCTTATTGAAATATTGGTTGCAGCAGAAGGATGGGTTTGTTTTGTTCGAAAAGTGAGAGACTGCTCCCGTCAGGAACCTGAAATAATTACAGAAGCCGCTGGAAACACTGAACAGTTCCAAAAGCTTCTGTAGTGGTGGGGAGGGAGTATTAATGTGTCAAATCTACACAAGGATAAAATAAACTCCAGCCTCAAAACAATCAGAAATCCTGACTCTGCAAACATTCTTGGAAATCTTTTCTGAATCTTTACAAGTTTCACACCATCCTCCCGATAGCAGAAAGACCAGAATTGTGTGGTTTATGGAATGTTACTATATCCGAACAGTTGCTGTTTATAGTTAAATAATGTTCATTTCGTTAAGGTTTCCAATCGAGTTCGGTTAGTCCAATCTTTCTTCCTTATGTTTGTGTTACAACGATAGTGTAGAGTAAAGTGTGTTTTGAGTCAATCCTGGCAGTTTGACCAATCACATTGTAATGTCTTACACTTCCCTTCACGAAATCAGGAAAAGGGGTCTCGACCATTTTCTTAAGGCACAGGAGTTTGGTCTGGTTCATAACATCCTCAATGTCATCAATCCATGTCCCTCCAGCCCTGAGCAATGATGTTTACAGATTAATGGAGGATACACAGACACATTCATCGGTATTATCTTGGACAGGAGTCATTTGGGAATGATATTCCTCAGACCATCAACTCTCAGCTCGGCCAAGGATAAAGGCCAGGAATCCGGCACAATTGGGATACAGCCCATTTCCCGGGAGACTGAGAGGTCACTAACAGAGCGGGAGCTGGAGAGCCAGGAACAGAATAACAGGGACAGTCCGCGCTGTTCACTGACCCTTCACCCCTCAGTGAATCCAGTGCCAGGAATGACTGCTATTAGTCAGACTGACAGAATGTGATCAGATACACACACTGTCCTTCCACATCATCAATATTGCCCAGCTCCCACCCTGTCTCAGCTCATCTGCCCCTCTGCCATCTTCAATATTTTAATCGGGGCAGCATTAAGCACCATGCTTCGAGCTGAGCTGTCCTACGTTCTGTACTCTCTCTCAAAACGGCTCCAATCCCCACTGATCCCTCTCCGGTTTAAGATGCTCCTTGACATCTGCCCCAATGAATGAGGTAGACCGTCACCTGACCCAATATCCCTTCGGTTGGTCAACATCTACTGTATTTAAAACAAGGAACTGCAGATCCTGGAGAGCTGAGAGATAACACAGAAATTAGTGACGGGATTTAATGGGAGTGGCCTCATTTGTGGGAGAAATCCGAGTGAACCTCTAGAGACCAGGGATTGTCCTTCAGAACTGAAGGGATCTGATGCTGATGCTGTCAGACCTGCTGAGCTCCCCCAGCAGTTTCTGTTTGTATTTCGGTCCCAATCCAATTGGTCCTGATCACGGTCTCGGGAATAGTTTTCCAATTACTGGGAAAGGGTTGGACATGTCTCCTTCCCAGCAGTTAACCCGGGCTCGAGCCCCTGCCAGTACACTGTTGTAATTTGAAGGCAATCTTAAACGGGGAAAAACGCCGAGATGGAATGAATGAGATTGGACTCTCCGAGGTTTCCCAAACATGGCCACATTGGGGGGGGGGGGGCAGGGTGGGTCCACCTGCTATTACACTCTCAGAGCTGGATGACAGGATTAGTGTTCATGTGCCTGACTGGGATAGTTCAGCTGAGACAAGATGCTCTGTAAAAATTCCCCAAGGTTCCTTCCAGAGCAGCCTCCAGACCCACGGCACTATCATGTGGAATGCTGAACACAGCAGATACACGGGAACACCACTAGTTGACAATTCCACATCAAGCCGCTCCCCACCCTGGCTTGGAAATACATCTCAGTCCCACAAGTGCCATTGGTTGGAAATCCTGGAACTCCCACCCTTACATCATTGTTGGTTTATCTGCACCAAAGAAATGGCAGCAGTTCAAGGAAATAACTCACCGTCACCTTCACCAGAGCAATTGTATCTGAGCAATCCGTGGGGACCCAGCGGCAAGAACCCAAACACATTAATGAATCACAAAATAAAGCTCAGTATTTGGGACCCGTGTGCTCCAGGGCTGAGTATCTGAATAAATTGAGTCGATATTCGCGAAAATTAAAAGGTGGTTTCATTTGAATGTCTCAGATTGTAAAGAGGCTTGAGAGGGGAGATGCTGAGAAATTAATCCTGTGCGTCCGGGAATCTGAAACACATTAACACAGTCTCAGGAGTTGCTGGAAAAGCTCAGCAGGTCAGGCAGCATCTGTGCAGAGCAATCAGCGTTAACGTTACAGCATCCGCAGTTCATTTGGGTTTGATTAACACCCTCTCAGGGTAAGGAGCAGGTTATTTGGGACTGAGATGAGGAGACAACGCTTCACTCGAAGGCCTGAGTCTTTAATATTCTCTGTCTCTGAGGATTGTGGATGCTGCCTCACTGAGTACATTCAGATTGGAATAGACAGATTGCCGGGGTCTCAGGGAGTCACGGGATATGGGGAGTGGATAGGAAACCGGATTTGAAATCTCAAACCAGCTCTGATTGGATTGACTGCCAGAACAGACTGAACAGTTTAAACAGGCTGGAAAGTCTCCTCCTGCTCACATTTCCTGAGCTCTTAGATGTTTACTGAACCAACTCCCAAACCCTTTGGATTTGTTTCCATTAAACCGTTTATCATTAAATCTCTGCAACCTCCACCCTATTACAAAACATCTCATTCTTCCTTCAGCGTTACCCCCATTCCAAATGCTCAGAAATCATTACTTTTCTAACTTCATTCCACTCTGCTGAATCCCCCCCCCCCACCCTCATAACACACGGGTTAACCTTTCCCTTCTCCCTATAGATGCTGCCTGACCTTATCAGATTTCTCAGCATGGCCTGTGTTTTTTTCAGAGGGAATGACATCTCCCTGTTCCTGTTTCTGTGAGAGGATACATTCCCCAATCCGACTCCTTGATATTCCGTTTGTTCACAGAGAAAAGAGCGATCGCTCTGTCCAAATTCATAACTTGCACAGAAGGGCATCAATATATTGTAATTATATTAAAAATAAAACATCTTAAACCAAATGAAATCCCTGAGGAAATGACATGTTGCAATGGGATCTGTCATGGGCAGGAATTCAATCCGCCCTCCCCCTGTTGTTATTGGGTATGATGCTCCTGACCCACTAATACAGAGATCTGACTGAATGCACAAACAAACCCTCTCCATCCATTTCATTCAGAATAAGGTCAATAACAGGACGGATTAAAGCAAAATGCAAACTGTGATGAACGCTGCATGTAGGGAGTCATGTTACTGTAGAGGTTTTACAGCACTGAGATCAGGCTGTTCGGCCCATTATTCACATACCAGTCTAACCGCCTGGACTCCCTCTCTAAACCTCTCCAATTCCCCAGATCCCTGTCTGATTGAAGACTGTCTGTGTGGGGTTTGCACATTCTCCCCGGGTCTGTGTGGGTTCCCTCTGAGTGCTCCGTTTTCCTCCCACAGTCCAGACACGTGCAGGTTAGGGTGGGTTGGCCATGGTAAACTATCCGTAATATACAGGGATGTTCAGGTGAGGTGGATTACCCATGGGAAAATGCGGGGTGACATGGAGAGGTGGGGGCGGGGGTGAGTCTTGGTGGGATGCATGATAGTTCGAATGGCCGGTTTCCACACTGTAGGGATTCTATGATTCCATGCTCCTTCCCATCTGTCTCTATGGATGAGGGAGACTATCACCTGACCCAATATCCCCTTCGGTGGCTCAACGTTTGCTTTGTTTCCAACAAAGAACTGCAGATGCTGCAGATCTGAGAGACAGCACAGAAATTGCTGGGGAAACTCAGCAGGTATGGCAGCATCTGTAGGGAGGGAACCTTTCGGATCCAGGGATTGTTCTTCAGAACTGAAGGCTTCTGATTCTGGTGCTGTCAGACCTGCTGAGCTTCCCCAGCAATTTATTGTTTGGATTTCAGCCCCAATCCAGTTGGTGATGATCATGGCCTTGTTAAGTGTGTTTGGGAATGGGGAGGGAGCAGGGAGAAGGGTGATGCTGGGATAGTAGTGAGCATAGCTGCCTTCCAAGCTCAGGTCCAATTCCTGGTTTTGGTTTTTAAACTCACCTTTAAAGAAATCCACCGAACAAAACCAGCTCATGAATGTTTCATTCTGTGGTAAACCGGATCTGTCAGATTACTCCTTGCTTTTCCTGGCGATGGTTCCTGTGAATTGCAATGTTGAACCGGGCAGCATTGCTCTGAATCTCAGAAGCTTTCCCCTC
The DNA here is from genome assembly GCF_047496795.1 of Chiloscyllium punctatum. Classification (NCBI taxonomy): domain Eukaryota; kingdom Metazoa; phylum Chordata; class Chondrichthyes; order Orectolobiformes; family Hemiscylliidae; genus Chiloscyllium; species Chiloscyllium punctatum. The sequence continues at coordinate 49,214,674 of NC_092759.1, read as the reverse complement.
TGCTGCTTCCCATTTCTTATTGAAATATTGGTTGCAGCACAAGGATAGGTTTGTTTTGTTCGAAAAGTGAGAGACTGCTCCTGTCAGGAACCTGCAATAATTACAGAAGCTGCTGGAAACACTGAACAGTTCCAACAGCTTCTGTAGTGGTGGGGAGGGAGGATTAATGTGACAAATCTACACAAGGAGAAAATAAACTCCACACACAATACAGAGTCACTAAGTTTTACAAACATCTGCATAACATTATTCTGAGCCATCAATTCCCTTTAAACACTTCCAATGTGGAATAGCATATTTCTGACTCTCCCCCACTACCCTCTGTCTTCTCCCTTCGAGCCAGTTCTCTACCCAAAGGGTAATTCTACTGCCCCAATATACAAAATATGACACCAGTCTCAAAAGTACAAAAAGAATCTATTCCTGATGCCAACAGGCGGGCCAGTTTGCCACTGGTGCTGTTTACACTTGGAATATACCTGTAGCAGAACAACACCAACCCAACTGGAGAGGGTGGCTCTGTATAAGGAGAGTCAGTGTGGAGTTAAAATTCAACAAATGTGATGGAATAAAATAAAAGATGAATGAAGGTAAGGCCGTCCAATCTGTTTCACAACTTATTACATAAGAGGCTGGATAAAAACTGAAGTTATTCTAATAAATGGCTCAAGCTCACCATGGAGAATTAATGTGCTCGGATGGAAAAATGCAAAGTGATCATAAATTGCTGCAACTTGCAAACAGCAGAATTAAAATCCAATTTGCTTTTTTGTTGCAAGGATGAATATTTTAATCATGTTGTTCTCTATATACGAATGAGACAGGCGGTCATTTATTATCGAGAAAGAAAAGACAATCAATAATTTCCTTGACATCTAACTTGGATTTGGAGAAGATACTGTGGATGATTCCGGCCAACAGGATTGTTTGCACATTCCTGAAGAAGGGCTCATGCCCGAACCGTCGATTCTCCTGCTCCAGGGATGCTGCCTGACCTGCTCCGATTTTCCAGTAACACATTATCATGATTGTTTGTACAGACAGGCGAATAATAATGTCACCAGGAAATAGCAGAAGGTTGTGGAGGGAAATGAACAGACTGAAGCCCGCTGTGATGGAGTTTGGTATAAAAGGCTAAAGAGAGACAAACTCGACCGAACTACAGAGTGTGAAATGTGAACATGGATAGAGTTACCTTGGTGTTCATGTGCACAGGTCTTATACTGTAACAAGATCTGCTGAAGGGGGAAATAGAAAACATGTGGGATCTTAAGCATCACAAATGACCCATTGAGTAAGGAGAAAGAAAATACATAAAGGGAAACCCATGCTGTTCCTGGGGATCTGAAATCTAACCTCAGCAGGTCAGGCAGCATCTGTGAGAAGGGAACCAGAACCCATTTCTCCCACAGCAGTCTGCAAGGCACCAAGGGATCTCCCTGATCTGATTGGCTCTGTGCTAATTAACACTGCACACAGATATTAATCCAGTGGGTCAGCTTCTTAGTTAAACAGTGAGTTCCTGAGAGTGACGAGGCAGACCCTTGTAAGTTGTTCACACCTACATGGTCAGTAAAATGGTATCCTGCCCGTCCCATTGAAAACTCAGCTTCAGCTCTGACCATGTTTCCTGAAACCCAGCATGGGGAGGAAACACTGCCTCCTGGTCTTAGGTTCTTTGCTGTAGGAAAAGGTGTCACTTCCTGTGATCTCCCTCTGATAACGACATTGCTTTTAGTTTCTCTCACTTGATTGGCTTTCTGTTCCTTCTGGTTTCGTGGTCCAGTCACATTTCACAAAGCTGAGGCTCCTGCTAAATGGTAGAATCTGGCTCGGGCTTCAGTCAATGGAAGAATTAGAACAGGGGTATGAGTAAATGGGAGATTTGGTGCGAATCAATAAATGGGAGATTCGGTGCACAGTGCCATTACATTGGAAAACTGGTGTGATTGTCAATATATGAGAGAATTGGAGCAGAGAATGTCAAATTGGGAAATAGGGGCAGGAAATCAATAAGAAGAATTGTTGTTGTAAGCATCTGTTAATTGGAGATTCAATTCAGTGCACCGTCAAATGAAAAAAAAAATGCAGGTCGCCAATAATTGGAGAATTCATTCAGGTGCCATTAAATTCGAAGTGGGAGAACTGGGGCAGGATAACACTCAATGGCAGAATTGGTGCAGTTCCAGGATTTGTGCATGTTTGGAAAATGGGAGAAATAGCCATAAATGGAGTCATACAATCATAGAGATTTACAACACAGAAACAGATCCTTCGGTCCAACTTGTCCATGCCTCAATTTAAGAATTCTGGCAGCGCTCCAGTAAATTGCAGAATCATGGAACTACTTAATGGGAGAATTGGGCAAGGGCTTATCGGAATGTGAGAAATGTAACAGGGCATCAGATAATGGAAGAATTGGGGCAGTGTAACACTAGATGGGAGAATTCGGGCAGGACAATACTTGATGGGCGATTTAGAGTAGGGCACCCAAAAAGCGTTCAAGGGCCTCAGTCAACATGAAGATTGGTGTAAGGCAACACTGTGACGAGAGCTGGTTCAGGACTTCACTAATTGGGGAAAGTGGTGCTCAACAACACTGAATTGGAGAATTGTTGTGGGGCATCAGTAAATGAAAGACCTGGTGCAGGGTGCTGATAACTTCGAGAATTGGAGCAAATGGGAGAACACAGGCAGTGAATCAGTAAATAGGACAAATGTTGCAAAGGATTCGTGGTCGAGATTCAATACGAAATGGGGGAGTTGGTGCTGTTCACCACTAAAGGGAAGATATGTGTAGGATCTGTAATTTGGAGATTTGATGCAGGGATCACCAAGATTAGAGAATTCTGGCAGCTGGTTTCTAAATGAGAGAATTGTTGCAGAGAAATACTAAATGGAAGACCTGCTGCACAGTGGAGCTAAATTAGAGAGTGGATGTATGGCACCAGGAAATGGTAGAATCAGGCTCGGGCACCAGTAAATGGAAGGATTAGTACAGGGATATGTGTAACTGGGAGATTTGCTGGGAATCAATAAATGGGACATTCGAAATGATTTGCTTGAATTTTCTAATATCTTGACACTCACACCAGTTTTCCAAAATAATTGCACTGTGCACCGAAATTGGGGAATGGGGCCAGGGAATCAATAAAAAGAAAACTATTGCAAGTATTGGTAAGTTGGAGATTCAGTTCAGTGCATCAATAAATGAAAAGAATTCAGCAGGACACCCGTACGTGGAAGAGGTGTTTCAGGGAACAATTAAATGGAAGAAATTGATGCAGGGCAACAATAATTGGAGAATTCATAGAGGTGCCTTTACATTGGGCAGGATAATACTCAAAGGGAGAGTTGGTGCAGTTTCAGGATTTGTGCAGGATTGGTAAATGGGATAAATGGTGCAGAGCAGTGGAGCTATAAATAGAGTCATACGATCATTGAGATGTACAACATGGAAACAGACACTTCACTCCAACTTGTCTATAACTCAATTTTAGAATTCTGGCAGCGCTCCACGAGATTGGAGAATCATTCCAAGGAAATACTAAATGGAAGGATTGGGCAAGGGCTTATCGAATTTAGAGAATTTGGAAAAGGGCATGTGATAACTGGAGAATTGATGCAGTTAGCACCAAATGGGAAACCTGGGGCAGGACAAGACTTGATACGGGAATGAGTGTAGGGCACCCCTAAATTGGGCGAGGGCAAGAGTCAACATAACGATTGGTGTAAGGCACAACTGAATGGAGGACTTGTTCAGGACGTCAGTAATTGGGGAAAAGGTGCTAAGCAACACTGAATTGGAGAATTGTTGCGGGCCATCAGTAAATGAGAGACCTGGTGCACAGTGGAGCTAAATTAGAGAATTGGTGCATGGCAACAGTAAATGGGAGAATTAGAGTAGCGCACCCTTAAATGGTAGAATCAGCTAGGGCATCAGTAAATGGAAGGATTGGTACAGGGATATGAGTAAATGGGAGATTTGGTGGGAATCAATAAATGGGAGATCTGGTGAACATTGCCATTTCTTTAGAAAATTGATGGGAGTGCCAATGTATTGGAAAATTGGAGCAGACCATGTCTAAATTGGGGAATAGGGTTTGGGAATCAATAAAAAGAAGAAATGTTGCAAGCATCGGGAAATTGGAGATTCAGTTGAATGCATCATTTAATGAAAATACTTCAGCAGGGCATTCGTACGTGGCAAAAGTGTTTCAGGGAACATTGAAATGTAAGGAATAATTTGAGAATTCATGTAGGTGCCATTAAATTCTAAGTGGGAGGACTGGGGCAGGATAACCTCAACGGGTGAGTTGGTGAAATTCCCGAAATAGAGCAGGATTGGGAAATGGGAGAATTGGTGCAGAGAAGCGGAGCATTAATTACAGCCTTACAGATGTACAGCACGGAAACAGACCCTTCAGTCCGACTTGTCCATGCCTAAATTTAAGAATTCTGGCAGCTCTCCCCCAAATTGAAGAATTATTGGAAGGAATGACTAAATGGAAACAATTGGAAAGAGCTTATCGAAATGTAAGAGTTTGCAACAGGGCATCAGAAAATGGGAGAATTACTGCAGTTCAGCACTAAATGGGTGCGTTATGCTGTGTTGCACTAAACGGGAGAATTGAGGCACGACAATACCTTTTGGGAGACTGAGTGTAGGGCACCGCTAAATTGGGCGAGGGCATCAGTCAGTATGAGGATTGCTGTAAGACAAAACTGAGTGGAGAACTTGTTCAGGGGGTCGGTAATTGGGGGAAATGGTGCTTAGCAAAACTGAATTGGAGAATTGGTGTGGGGTATCAGTAAATTAAAGACCTGGTGCACAGTGGAGCTAAATTAGAGAATTGGTGCAGGACAACAGTAAATGAGAGAATTAGCATAGCGCACCCTTAATAGTAGAATCGGATTAAGGCATCATAAATGGAAGAATTAGTACAGGGATATGTGTAAATGGGAGATTTGGTGGAAACAAAAAAGTGGGAAATCTGCTGCACAGTGCTGTTACATTAGAATATTGGTGTGAGTGCCAATATGTTGGAAAATTGGAGCAGACCATGTCTAAATTGGGGAATAGGGGCCAGGGAATCAATGAAAAGAAGAAATATTGCCAGAATTGGGAAATTGGAGATTCAGTTCAGTGCATCACGAAAAGGGAAAAAATCAGCAAGGCATCTGTACGTGGAAGATGTGTATCAGGGAACAAATAAATGTAAGGAATTGATGCAGGTCAACAATAATTGGCGAATTCATGCAGGTGCCATTAAATTCTAAGTGGAAGGACTGGGCAGGATAACCTCAATGGGTGAGTTGGTGAAATTCCCGAATTAGTGCAGGATTGGGAAATGGGAGAATTGGTGCAGGGAAGCGGAGCACTAATTACAGCCTTAGAGATTTACAGCACGGAAGCAGACCCTTCAGTCCAACTTATCCGTGCCTAAATTTAAGAATTCTGGCAGCTCTCCACGAAATTTGAGAATCTTTGCAAGGAACTACTAAATGGAAAAATTGGGAAACTGCTTCTCGAAATGTGCGAGTTTGCAATAGGGCATCAGATAATGGGTGAATTAGTGCATTTCAGCACTAAATGGCTGAGTTATGCTGTGTTGCACTAAATGGGGGATTTTGGGCAGGACGATACATTTTAGGAGATTGAGAGTTAGAGCACCCCTAAATTGGGAGAGGGCACCAGTCAGTATGAGGATTGGTGGAAGGCAACACTGTGGAGAACTTGTTCAGGGCATCAGTAATTGGGGTAAAGTTTGCTTCACAACGCTGAATTTGAGAATTGGTGTGGGGTATGAGTGAAAGACTTATTGCGGGTTGCTGATAACTTCGAGAATTGGAGCAAATGGGAGATCATGGGCAGTGAATCAGTAAATAGGGCAAATGTTGAAAAAGATTAGTAGGAGAGATTCAATACAGTGTACCACAAAATAGGGGAGTTGGTGCAGTTCACCACGAAAGGGAAGATATGTGTAGGATCGGTAATTTGGAGATATGATGCAGGGATCGCAAGATTAGAGAATTCTGGCAGCGGACTACGAAATGGGAGAATTGTTACAGAGAAACAATTAAATAGAAGGAAATTGATTTCAGGGCAACAATAATTGGAGAATTCATGCAGGTGCCATTAAATTGTGCAGGACAATACTCAATGGGAGGCTTGGTGCAGTTTCAGGATTTGTGCAGGATTGATAAATGGGAGAAATGGTGCAGAGCAGCGGAGCCATAAACAGAGTCATACAATCACAGAGATGTACAACATGGAAACAGACACTTCACTCCAACTTGTGTATGACTCAATTTTAGAATTCTGGCAGCGCTCCATGAAATTGGAGAATCATTCCAAGGATATACTAAATGGAAAAATTCAACAGTAGGAGTAGGGCACCACTAAATTTGGTGAGGGCATCAGTCAATATGAAGATAGGTGTGAGGCAAAACTGAATGGACGACTTGTTCAGGAAGTCCTGAATTTGGGGAATTGGTGCTCAGCAACACTGAATTGGAGAATTGATGCGGGACATCAGTCAATGAGAGACCCGGTGCACAGTGGAGCTAAATTAGAGAATTGGTGCATGGCAACAGGAAATGGGAGAATTAGAGTAGCGCACCCTTAACTGGTAGAATCGGGCTCAGGCATCAGTAAATGGGAGAATTATTACAGGGTTTATGAGTAAATGGGAGATTTGGTGAAAGCAGTAAATGGAAGATCTGGTGCACTATTACAGTGCAGGAGTGGGGCAGGGTAACCTCAATGGGTGAGTTGGTGAAATTCCCGAATTAGTGCAGGATTGGTAAATGGGAGAATTGGTGCAGGGAAGTGGAGCCCTAATCTAATTGTCCCATTTACTGGTGCCATGCGCACAATCTCTGATTTAGCTCCACTGTCCACCAGTTCTTCTGTTCAGTAGTTCCCTGTAACAATTTTCCCATTTCATAATCCGCTGCCAGACTTCTCTCATCTTGCGATCCCTGCATCATATCTCCAAATTACCGTTCCTACAAATACCTTCCTTGTCGTGGTGAGCAGCACCAACTCCCCCATTTCGTGGTACACTGTATTGAATCTCGAACACTAATCCTTTGCAACAGTTGTCCTATTTAGTGTTTCACTGCCCGTGTTCTCCCATTTGCTCCAATTCTCTAAGTTATCAGTACCCTGCACCTTTACCCCCCAATTCCTGATGTCCTGAACAAGTTCTCCATTCAGTTTTGCCTTACACCAATCCTCATACTGACTGATGCCCTCGCCCAATTTAGGGGGGCTATAATCGAAATCTCTTACAAGGTATTGTCCTGCCCCAATTCTCCCATTTAGTGCAACGCAGCATAGCTCACCCACTTCGTGCTGAACTGCATTAATTCACCAATTATCTGATGCCCTGTTGCAAATTCTGACATTTCGATAAGCCCTTTCCCAAGTTTTCCATTTAGTAAGTTCTTGCGATGATTCTCCAATTTAGTGGAGAGCTGCCAGCATTCTTAAATTTAGGCGTGGACAAGTTGGACACGAAGGGTGTGTTTCCATGCTGTACATCTCGAAGGCTCTAATTAGTGCTCCGCCTCCCTGCACGAAATATCCGATTTACCAATCCTGGACTAATTCGGGAATTTCACCAACTCACCCATTGAGGTTATCCTGCCCCAGTCCTTCCCGTTAGAATTTAATGGCACCCCTGCATGAATTCTCCAATTATTGTTGCCCGACATCAATTCCTTCCAGTCGTTCCCTGATGCATATCTTTCACGTAAGGGTGCCCTGCTGAATTTTTTTTCATTTGGTGATGCACTGAATTGAATCTCCAAGTTACCGATGCTTGCAACATTTCTTTTCATTGATTCCCTGTCCCCTATTCCCCAATTTAGACATGCTCTGCTCCAATTTTCCAATATATTGACACTCCCACCAATTTTCTAATGTAATGGCACTGTGTACCAGATCTCCCATTTATTGATTCCACTAAATCTCCCATTTACTCATATCCTTGTACTAATTCTCCCATTTACTGATGCCCGAGCCCGATTCTACCATTTAAGGGTGCCCTACTCTAATTCTCCCATTTCCTGGTGCCATGGACGTATTCTCGAATTTAGCCCCACTGTGCACCAGATCTTCCATTCAGTATTTCTCTCCCATTTATTCACCTTGGCGATCACTGCATCAAAACTCTAAATTCCCAGTGCTACACATATTCTCCATTTCGTGGTGAACTGCACCAACTCCCCCATTTCGTGGTGCACTGTATTGAATTTGGAACACTAATCCTTTGCAACATTTGTCCTATTTACTGATTCACTGCCCGTGTTCTCGAAGTTATCAGCACCCTGCACCAGGTCTTTCATTTAGTGATACTTCAAACCAATTCTCCAATTCAGTGTTGCTGAGCACCATTTCCTCCAATTACTGATCCTGATCCAGTTCTCCTCACAGTGTTGCCTTACCCCAATCCCCATACTGACTGATGTCCTCGAACAATTTAGCGGTGCACTACTCTAAACCTCTCAAGTGTTTTCCTGCCCCAATTATCCCATTGAGAGTTACACTGCACCAATTCTCCCATTCATTGTTAAACTGCCCCAATTCTCCCATTTAGTGTTACACTGCATCAATTCTCCCATTTTCTGATTCAGCGTTACATTTTTCACATTTCGATAAGCCCTTCCCCAAGTCTTCTGCTAAGTAGTTCCTTGCAATGGTTCTCCAATTTAGTGGAGCGCTGCCAGAATTCTTTGAGGCATGGACAAGTTAGAACGAAGGATCTGTTTCTGTGTTATCAATCTCTATGATTGTATGACTCTATTTATGGCTATTTCTCCCATTTTCCAATCCTGCACAAATCCTGGAACTGCACCAACTCTCCCATTGAGTGTTATCCTGCCCCCGTTCTCCCACTTCGAATTTAATGGCACCTGCATGAATTCTCCAATTATTGGCGACCTGCAGTTTTTTAATGTCGTGATGCACTGAACTGAATCTCCAATTAACTGATGCATGCAACATTTCTTCTTTTTATTGACTCCCTGGCCCCTATTCTCCTATTAAGACATGCTCTGCTCCAATTCTCTCATATATTGGCATTCCCAACACTTTTCTAATGTAATGGCACTGTGCACTGAATCTCCCATTTATTGATTCGCACCAAATCTCCCATTTACTCATACCCCTGTACTAATTCTTCCTTTGACTGATGCCCTAGCCAGATTCTACCATTTAGCAGGAGCCTCAGCTTTGTGAAATGTGACTAGACCATGAAACCAGAAGGGACAGAAAGCTGATTATGTGAGAGAAACTAAAAGCAATGGAGTTGTCAGAGGGAGATCACAGGAAGTGACACCTTTTCCTACAGCAAATAACCGAAGACCAGGAGGCAGTGTTTCCTCCCCATGCTGGGTTTCAGGAAATATGGTCAGAGCTGAAGCTGAGTTTTCAATGGGACGGGCAGGATACCATTTTACTGACCATGTAGGTGTGAACAACATACAAGGGTCTGCCTCGTCACTCTCAGGAACTCACTGTTTAACTAAGAAGCTGACCCACTGGATTAATATCTGTGTGCAGTGTTAATTAGCACAGAGCCAATCAGATCGGGGAGATCCCTTGGTGCCTTGCAGACTGCTGTGGGAGAAATGGGTTCTGGTTTCCTTCTCACAGATGCTGCCTGACCTGCCGAGGTTAGATTTCAGATCCCCAGGAACAGCAGAGGTTTCCCTTTATGTATTTTCTTTCTCCTTACACAATGGGTAATTTGTGATGCTTAAGATCCCACATGTTTTCTATTTCCCCCTTCAGCAGATCTTGTTACAGTAAAAGACCTGTGCACATGAACACCAAGGTAACTCTATCCATGTTCACATTTCACACTCTGTAGTTCGGTCGAGTTTGTCTCTCTTTAGCCTTTTATACCAAACTCCATCACAGCGGGCTTCAGTCTGTTCATTTCCCTCCACAACCTTCTGCTATTTCCTGGTGACGTTATTATTCGTCTGTCTGTACAAACAATCCTGTTGGCCAGTATCACCCACAGTATCTTCTCCAAATCCAAGTTAGATGTTAAAGAACATATTGATTGTCTTTTCTGACTCGTAAATAAATGACCATCTGTATCATTCGTATATAGAGAACAACATGATTAAAATATTCATCCTTACAGTAAAAAACAAGTTGGATTTTAATTCTGCTGTTTGCAAGTTGCAGTAATTTATATTAACTTTGCATTTTTCCATCCGTGCGCATTAATTCTCCATGGCGAGCTTGAGCCATTTATTCCAATAGCTTCAGTTTTTATCCAGCCACTTTTGTAATAATTTGTGAGACAGATTGGACGGCCTTACCTTCATTCATCTTTGATTTTATTTCATCACATTTGTTGAATTTTAACTCCACCCTGACTCTCCTTATACAGAGCCACCCTCTCCAGTTGGGTTTGTGTTGCTCTGCTCCAGGTATATTCCAAGTGTAAACAGCACCGGTGGCAAACTGACCCGCCTGTTGTCATCAGGAATAGATTCTTGTTGTACTTTTGAGACTGGTGTCATATTGTCAAATTTGTATGTTGGGGCAGTAGAATTGCCCTTTGGGTAGAGAACTGGCTCGAAGGTAGAAGACAGAGGGTGGTGGGGATTGGTTACTTTTCAGACTGAAGGCCTATGACGAGCGGTGCGCACAAGGTCGGTGCTGGGTCCACTGTTGTTTTGTCATTTATAAAAAAGATTTAGATGTGAACATAGGACGAATGGTTAGTAAGTTTGCAGATGACAGTAAATGTTGAGGTGTGGAGGAAAGTGAAGATGGTTACCTCAGAATACAATGGGATCTTGATCAGATGGGCCAGTGGGCTGAGGAGTGGCAGATGGAGATTAATTTCGATAAGTGTGAGGAGCTGCATTTTGGAAAGGCAAAAGAGAGCAGGACTTATACACTTAATGACAAGGTACTAGGCGTGTTGCTAAACAAATAGACCTGGAGTGCAGCTTCATAGATCGTTGAATGTGGACTAACATTTCGATAGGATAGTGAAGAAAGCGTTTGTCATTTTTGTCTTTATTGCTCAGTTAATTGTGTAAAGGAGTTGGGAGGTCATGTTGCAGTATTGATTCAGCCCCATTTGCTATATAATGTGCAATTCTGGACTCCCTCCTAATAGAAGGGTGTTGTGAAACTTTAAAGGGTTCAGAAAAGATTTACATGGATGTCGCCAGGGTTGGAGGGATTGTGTTGGAGGTTAAGACTGGAGAGGTTGAGGCTATTATCCCTGGAGCGTCAGTGGCTGAGGGGTAACCTTATAGAGGTTGCAAATATCATGAAGGACCCTCAATAGGGTAAAAAGGAAAGGTGATTTCTCTGTGGTGGGGGAGTCCAGAAGCAGATGGCATGTGTTAAAGTTGAGAGGGGAAACATAAAAGGGACCTAAGGGGAACATTGTTCAAGCAGAGGGCATTTTGTGCATGAGCTGCCAGAGAAAGTAGTGGAGGCTGGTACAATTACAACATTTAAAAGGTATCTGGGCGGGAGTAGGAATTAAAAAGGGTTCAGAGGAACATGGGCCAAATTCTGACAAATAGGATGAGATTGACATCGGATATCAGTTCAGCATGGATGTGTTGGATTGAATGATTTGTTTCTGAGCTTATATTGCTCTGACTGGGTTGAGCTCCGGATTGTAGATCTATGAAGCAGAAAATAAAGTATGGCACATAGTTAGATTGAGAAATCCTGCGGATCTCATCAGCTTTATCCTGTTTCCCTGATCCTCCTCCTTCAATCAATGCATTTTTCAGATCCTCATTCAGAATTGCTGGAGCACTGTAACTGACCTGGAACAATGTGTTGAAAGTCCTTTTGCAGTCCACACAAGGTACCTTTCCCACTGCCCTGCTCCCACGGCCTGCAATGCTGCAGACTGAGCAGACAACCCGAAGCACAATGATGAGCTCCTTCCGGCCCACTGCCCTCCTTCTCACTGAATGAAGACAATCACCAGAAGCAGAATCCAGCTCTTGTTGGAGCCTTGAATACCTGACCCTGTCTCACTGAGTGAAGATTAGACTCAGAAACAGAAATGAAATCAACTTCCTATCTGCATTGTGTCATTCTTTAAGATCTCTGTGTGTCTGAGTTCAGGTCATTTGATTGGAGACTGCGGATAGTGGGTCCCCAGTGAAATGGAAAGAATGGTGGAGGAGCTCACTGAGGGACATCTCTCAAAGTGAGAATCAGAAAGATGCTATTCCACATTGGAAGGGTTTAAGGGGAATTAATGGCTCAGAAAAATGTTATACGGATGTTTGTAAAACTTAGGAACTCTGACTGTTTTGAGGCTTGAGTTTATTTTGTCCTTGTATAGATTTGACACATTTATCCTCCCTTCCCAACACTACAGAAGCTGTTGGAACTGTTCAGTGTTTCCAGCGGCTTCTGTAATTATTTCAGGTTCCTGACGGGAGCAGTCTCTCACTTTTCGAACAAAGCAAACCCATCCTTGTGCTGCACCCAATATGTCAATAAGAAATGGGAAGCAGCAGAGGGGAAAGCTTCTGAGATTTAGACCAATGCTGCCCGGTTCCACACTGCAATTCACCGAAAAAGGTCGACAAGAAAAGAAAGGAGCAATCTGACAGATCCGTTTTACCGCAGAATGAATGATTTATTTCCTTGACTTGTCCCAGTGCCTTTCCTTTAAAAGGCTGTTTACAAACCACATCACTGCGATGTCTGGGAATCGGAACCAGGTCAACTGCTTGGAAGGCAGCTATGCTCACCACTATACCACCATCACCCTGCTCCCAGCTCCCTCCCCATTCCCAAACACACTTAACAAGGCCGTGATCATCACCAACTGGATTGGGGCTGAAATCCAAACAAGAAATTGCTGGGGACCCTCAGCAGGTCTGACAGCACCAGAATTTGGGCGGCAAGGTGGCTCAGTGGTGAGCACCAGGGTCCCAGGTTCAATCCCAGCCTCGGGCGACTGTCTGTGTGGAGTTTGCACATTCTCCCCATGTTTGTGTGGGTTTCTTCCGGATGCTCCGGCTTCTTTCCATAGTCCAAAAATGTGCAGGTTCGGTGAATTGGCCTTGGTAAATTGTCCATAGTGATTAGTCAGAAGGAAATGGGTCTGGGTGGGTTACTCTTCGGGCGGTCGGTGTGGACTGGTTGGGCTGAAGGTCCTGTTTCCACACTGTAGGGAATCTCATCTAATCTAATTAGAATCCATCAGTTCTGAACCAAATCCAAAAGGGATTGGGAATTGCTTAATTAAAACATCTAAGAACTCAGGAAATGTGAGCAGGAGGAGAGTATACAGCCTGTTTAAACTGTTCAGTCTGTTCTGGCAGTCAATCCAATCAGAGCTGGTTTCAGATTTCAAATCCGGTTTCCTATCCATCCCCCATATCCCGTGACTCCCTGAGACCCCGGCAATCTGTCAATTCCAATCTGAAATGTACTCAGTGAGGGAGCATCCACAACCCTCAGGGAGAGAGAATATTAAAGAGTCAGAGGCCTTAGAGTGAAGCGCTGTCTCCTCATCTCAGTCCCAAATAACCTGCCCCTTACCCTGAGAGGGTGGCAATCAAACCCGAATGAACTGCGGATGCTGTAGCATTAACGTTGATTTCTCTGCACAGATGCAGCCTGACATGCTGAGCTTTTCCAGCAACCCCTGAGACTGTTATCGTGTTTCAGATTCCCAGACCCACAGGATTAATTTCTCAGCATCTCCCCTCTCAAGCATCTTCGGAATCAGATACATTCCAATGAAATCACCTTTTAATTTTCTAGAATATAGACCCAATTTATTCAGATACTCAGCACTGGAGCACACGCGTCCCAAATACTGAGCTTTATTTTGTGACTCATTAATGTGTTTGGCTCATTGGCGCTGGGTCCCCACGGATTGCTCAGATGTAATTGCTCTGGTGAAGGTGACGGTGAGTTATTGCCTTGAACTGCTGGCCATTTATTTGGTGCAGATAAACCCACAATGATGTAAGGGAGGGAGTTCCAGAACTTCCAACTAATGGCACTTGTGGGACTGAGATGTATTTCCAAGCCAGGGTGGGGAGCGGCTTGAGTGGCAGATTGTCACCTGGTGGTGTTCCCGTGTATCTGCTGTGCTCAGCATTCCACATGATAGTGCCGTGGGTCTGGAATCTGCTCTGGAAGGAACCTTGGAGAATTTCTACAGGGCATCTTGTCTCAGCCGAACTATCCCAGTCAGGTACATGAGCATGAATCCTGTAATCCAGTTGATCTACATCACAAGGACTCCTTCCATCGGTCATCGCCTTCCTTTGGAGGGCATCTGTCAAGATCATCACACACGTTTTTCCCTGAATACATCCATGCTAACTAGCCTGTGGTTAATCAATCCATCTTCAAATGATAATGGATATGGTCCCCCAGAGCGTTTAAACCTCCTTTCCCCAGCTCTGAGAGTGTAATAGCAGGTGGGATCCACCCTGCCCTCCTAATGTGGCCATGTTTGGGAAACCTCGGATAGTCCAATATCATTCACTCCATCTCAGCGTTTTTCCCCGTTAAAGATTGCTTTCAAAGTGCAACAGTGCGATGGCAGGGGTTCGAGCTCGGGTTAACTGCTGGGAAGGAGACATGTCCAACCGTTTCCCAGTAATTGGCAAGCTATTCCCGAGGCCGTGATCAGGTTTGAAGCCTGGGGTTAAAGTATGTCAATCCCCAGGATCTGAGAGGCAGGACTCTTTTAGGGAGAAATTAAAGCTAGAAAGATGTGACCCTCTCTAAAGATTTGTCATAAATTCAGAGTGATGTGGGTTATAGAGAGTGCAGGCTGAGAGAATTCGACAGTGAGAGAAAGACAGTGAGAGGGAATGAGTGAAAAATTGAAAGAGCTGTGTAAACAGAAGGGGAGAGAGAGGGAGAGGCGTTTTGAGATTGTGAAATCGCTGCAATGTTTGATTCTGGGATGACAGGAAATAATTAAACGGAAGCAGCATCACAGAGGGGAGAAATGATCAGAGTAATTAGCTGCTGCTGCATTGTTGCATGTGGGATCTTGCTGTGCACCAGCTGCCCCAATGTTACCATTGCAGCCAGTGAGTGTATTAATCAGCTAACCCGTCATTTCAAAGTTTTTCCAAGGCTTTGGCATGAAAACGCAGCTCATTTCCCAATATGTTTTTGTTTGGATGTTGCTGAGAGATTGTCTGTGTCACTGAGAGAGGAAAACCTGGGATCTTGCTGTGCTATCACTCTGTAATGATTTTCCTCCTTTGCCTTTCAACTCATGCTGTCTGTTTCCTCCCAAGGGATCTTGCTGGGCCCTTGAAGATTCAAAGAGAGAAACATAAAGATCAGGAGATTTTTGAACAAGAGCTTTCTCCAGGGGGGACACAGTCCTTAGGCCTGAGGCCTGGTCGACAGGCTGCACCCCGTGGGGGCCCACATGAGTTGCGTGTTTATTTACCCCGAGGTTTAATCTCCTCTGGGGGAACCTGGGTTTAAGGGCCTCTGGTTAACTGGCTCCTGTCAGATTGGGGCCCTGTTGTTTTTTAAACAGGTTTGAAGCCTGGGGTTAAAATAATCAGACCCTGGGATTTGACACAAATACATTAATCCCAGTGAGTGTCTGCCAGACAGAACTCCACAAGGAGGGAATTAAAACCTTAAATGAGAAACTCCCTCCAAAGACTTGTTCTAATGTCAGAGTAATGTGGGATGTGTACAGGCCTGGGTGATCAAATGTGATAATCGCGCAAATAAGAAACAGGTTGGCCGGTTCCCTGAGTATCTGGAGGGGATCTCTGTCTCTTTCTCTGTCCCCTCTCTCGAACTTTCTCCAGCTTTATTTATTGATTTTTCAAACAAATAAAACCGTCCCACACACAGCAATGTGACTCGTGGTTGTTTGAAGTGGGGGAAATAGAAATATTTTGTAGGACAAGTTGATTGTTTTTCAGACAATGGTGTTAAAAAACACAAGATACAAACAGAGAGAGAGAGTGTGTGAAGGAGGGAGTGATAGAGGGATAAGATGTGTCTTTGTAGCTGACTGTCATCAATCAGAGCCCAGGCCCTGGAGACAGGTTTCTGTGATGTGTAAGGGGTAACCTGCAGGCTGAGAGGTGCACAGCAAGATTCCATAGGGAGCCGGGTGAGGGAACACTGAAGGATTCCCTGTACACCCTGACAGAACACTTCCCACCCACTCTCACCATCTCCAGAACCACCCCCAAACACCCCCATCCCCTCACACAAACAGAGAGGGGCTGACATTGGAATTCTGCACAGCAGGATCCCAACAGCCCATGCTGATGGACATTGTGAGGGTGTCTGTACCTTCACCGTCCACATTCAGAACCAACCCCCACCCTCTTGCCTGAATTTGGGAATGGTGGCCCACTGCTACTGGAAAGGAAAAGGATGAAGGCTGTTCCCGCACAGCAAGATCCCACTGACTGCAATGTTAAGTTACCAATAAATGCTAACCTCCCCCATTTCAACTCCGGGGCTGGATGGAGAGACAGGGAAATTCAGCCCTCCCCCTACCCTCTCCCGTCACCCTCAGCTCCTCAATAAGCTACATTCGAGTGGCACCTACACCTTCCATTGAACCCTCACAGATATGGCCGTCCAATGATCACAAATCCTCACACAGGCTCAGGACTCCTGACCTACCCATCGTCCCCACCCCCCAACACAATCCCCCAGAATGGGCTAAAGTTATAATGCAGGGACCACCGCACAGCAAGATCCCACATGGAGCCTCACTGTGTTCCAATAGGAACACATCACACCCACACAGTTCGAACCCAGAGGCTGCACTATCTCTGTGTGTATCTCTCTGTCTGTCTCGTTCTCTCTATCCCAGGCTGCCATCTTCACTCACGGGCTGGGAACGGTTTCTCCTGCACTTTCAATGTACAATGAGTGAACACTGGACACCCCCCAACTCCCCATCCCCAGCCCTTGTGTCTATTCACTGCCCCCATATCACCCACCCCCCACCCCACTCCAGCCCTCTTATCCCACTCCCATCCTTCCCTTTCCATGCTCTCCCTCTCTCCATCTCTCTTTCCCCACACTCTCTCCGATTCCAGCCTCTGTCTCTAAAATGTGGTCGCTCCCGTCATTTTGTAATCCTGACCTGTCACATCACAGCCTTGAGGGTTTAAAATGATGGGACAGTCTGGAGAGATTGAGGGGGTCAGGGGGCAGACCCAGAGTCAGGAATGGTGATGGAGAGAGGGAACGAGAGAGACAGAGAGAGGAAGGCAGAAGGAAAGACCCAGACTATGGACAGAGAGAAAGGGAGGAAGACCCAGACTGAGGGAGGTGCAGAGAGATGGAGATGGACACAGAGAGAGAGACAGAGAGAGAGAGAGAGAGAAAGAAAATGTAAAATCCAAGCCTCTGTAAACTACATTTTGACACAGAGCCACTTGTTACAATGTGGGAGATTCTGCAGGTGATTTGAGACACAGCAAGATCCCACTAGTAGCAGTGTGACCGCAGACAGATTATGTGTTTCACTTTCGCTGGTTAAGGGTTCAAAGATCCTGCTGTTTGACAAATTCAAACCACTTCCCACTCTCTCTCACTCTCTCTCGCTGCCTCAGTCTCTGTCTCCACTCTCCCCTTCTCCATCTCTAATTATTTTCTGTCTCTCTCTGATTTAGTCGTGTCCAGGGTAGGATTTATTTCACCTTTTAAAAGACAGCAGTGTTCATATTTGACAATATTCCCTTTTATAAACCGGGGCACTGTTTCCCAGCAGTCTTTGTGCCAGCAATACCGTGGGCCATTGACGCACAGGGAGATCCCACAGGGTACTCCCTTCCTGCTCCTGAATGTGCTCAAATTCCACTTTTATATCCAAGAGACTGTGGATTTCTATGAGACTCCTGTGTTTTTTTTTAAATCACCCCCTCCATCCCAGGATTTAATTTTGTGGATGGTACTTTCTAGAAGGAAGTGATTGGAGCTGGGTGGTGATGGGATGTTGGAGAGCCCCGTTCTCTCCCCCCTCTCCCAGATCCTGTCTCCCTTTCCCAGCCCAGCTACAAAGACACATCTTATCCCTCTATCGCTCCCTCCTTCACACTCTCTCTCTCTCTGTGGATCTTGTGTTCTTTTACCCCTTTGTCTCAAACAGAATCACCTTGTGCTGCGAAATATTTCCATCTCCCCCACTTCAAATACCCACGAGTCACATTGCTGTGTGTGGGACAGTTTTATTTGTTTAAAATATCAACAAAAGAAGCTGGAGAGGGTGTGAGAGAGGGTACAGAGAGAGAGAGAGAGAGATCCCCTCCCAGATACTCAGGAATTGGGCCAACCTGAGTCTTATTTATGTGATTATCACAATTGGTCACCCTTCTTGCAATGTAGGCCACTCTGCAGATGGTTTGAGACACAGCAAGATCCCACAAGTTGTATTACTCTGATATTAGAACAAGTCTTTGGATAGAGTTTCTCACAGGGCCGCAATCTGACAAGGGCCAGTTAACCAGAGGCCCCTAAAACCACCCAGGGTCCCCCAGAGGAGATTAAGCCTCTGGGTAAATAAACACACAACTCACATGGGCCCCCACGGGGTGCAGCCTGTCGACCAGGCCTCAGGCCTTAGGCCCGTGCTCCCCCAACCCCCCATCAGAGGTTGTTCTTTCCTGACCTCGAATATTTTGGATCTTCACGTTGAAGCTTTCCAAACAAAAGTTCCTCAGGATAAAAGAGAGAAAGGGGGAGCAAGAGCATTTTGACGACAAGTTACACAGCAAGATCCTAGGTTTAAAAGCACCTCTTCCCATTCCCAAAGTATTAATGTATCTAACACAGTCAGCAGTTAGGATGGAACATGGTGTGGGAGGAGACCTTCCCAGGGATTGGAGGAAAATAGCGAGGAAACAGCATCAGATTATTACAGTGACCTGGGATCAATTGCCTTTTACTGAAAACAGTTCCCAACTTGTATGTGCCTGCAGCTCCCTCCAGTCTGAAACCCTCATTACCCTCTATCCTGTCTCCTGTCTCTGAACCAATGGTGTCTTCATTCTGTTACTGACCCTTCAGCCCCTTCAGACACAGCAAGATCCCACAAGTAGCAGTGGGACCACAGACAGATTGTGTGTTTCACTGACGTTGGTTAAGGGTTCAATTTTGGCTTCAGGATGACAAAGATCCTGCTGTTTAACAAATTCAAACAACTTCCCACTTTTTTTACTTCTCTACACACTCTCCCTCTCTCTCTCTCTCTTTCTCTCTCTCTTCACCTCCGCCCCCCGCCCCCCCATCTCTCATCTTTTTCTCTTTATCTGATTTAATCTTGTACATGGTAATCTTTATCTAACCTTTTAAAAGATGGCAACATTTATATTTGACCATATTACCTTTGATAAACATTTTCCCAGGAGTCTTTGTGCCAGCAATGCTGTGGGCCATTGACGCACAGGGAGATCCCACAGGGTAGTCCCATCCTGGTCCAGAATGTGCTCCAATCCCACTTTTCTTTTCAAAACGAGACTATGGATTTCTTTAGGACTCCTTTTTAAGAAAATTCACCCCCTGCATCCCAGGATTTAATTTTGTGTATGGAACTTTCTAGAAGGAAGTGATTGAAGATGGGTGGTGATGGGATATTGGAGAGCCCCGTTCTCTCCCCCCTCCCCCAGATCCTGTCTCCCTTTCCCAGACCAGCTACAAACACACATCTTATCCCTCTATCGCTCCCTCCTTCCCACAATCACTCTCTCTGTGCATCTTGTGTTCTTTTACACCTTTGTCTCAAAAACAAATTATTTTGTGCTGCAAAATATTTCCATCTCCCCCACTTCAAATACCCACGAGTCACATTGCTGTATGTGGGATGGTTTTATTTGTTTGAAAAATCAACAAAAGAAGCTGGAGAGGGTGTGAGAGAGGGGACAGAGAGAGGGAGAGAGAGAGATCCCCTCCCAGATACTCAGGGATTGGGCCAACCTGGGTCTTATTTATGGGATTATCACATTTGGTCACCCTTCTTGCAATGTAGGCCACTCTGCAGGTGGTTTGAGACACAGCAAGATCCCACAAGTTGTATTACTTTGATATTAGAACAAGTCTTTGGATAGAGTTTCTTATTTAAGGTTTAATTCCCTCTTTGGGGTAATCCTGTCTGTCAGACTCTCACTGGGGATTGATGTGTTAGTGTAAAATCCCAGGGCCCTGGTTCCTTTAGCCCCACTCCTCAAACCTGTTTTAAAAACAACAGGGCCACAAACTTACAGTAGCCAGTTAACCAGAGGTCCCTAAAACCCAGGGTTTATCAGAGGGGATTAAACCTCGGGGTAAATAAACACGCAACTCATGTGGGCCCCCACGGGGTGCAGCCTGTCGACCAGGCCTCAGGCCTCAGGACCGTGTCCCCTCTGGAGAAAGCTCTTGTTCATAGGTCTCCTGATCCTAAAGTTTCTCTCCTTGAATCTTCAAGGGGCCCGTGGGAGAAAAGAGACAATATTAGTTGAAAGACAAAGGAGGAAAATCATAACAGAATGATTGCACAGCAAGATCCCAGGATTTCCTCTCTCAGTGACACAGACAATCTCTCAGCAACATCCAAACAAAAACATATTGGGTGATGAGCTGCGTTTTCATGCTAAAGCCTTGGAAAAACTTTGAAATGCCTGGTTACCTGATTAAAACACTCACTGGCTAGAATAGTAGTATTGGGCCAGCTGCTGCACAGCAAGATCCCACATGCAACAATGCAGCAGCAGCTAATTACTCTGATCATTTCTCCCCTCTGTGATGCTGCTTCCGTTTAATTATTTCCTGTCATCCCAGAATCAAACATTGCAGCGATTTCACAATCTCAAAACGCCTCTCCCTCTCTCTCCCCTTCTGTTTCCCCAGCTCTCTCAACTTTTTAAATCTTTCTCTCACTGTGTCTCTCACTGTCAAATTTTCTCAGCCTGCCCTCTCTATAACCCACATTACTCTGAATTTAGGACAAGTCTATAGAGAGGGTCACAACATTTAGGTTTTAATTCCACCCGAAGAGAGTCCTACCTCTCAGATCCTGGGGATTGACAAACTTTAACCCCAGGCTTTAAACCTGTTTAAAAAACAACAGGGCCACAATCTGACAGGAACCAGTTACCCAGATGCCCCTAAAACCCAGGGTCCCCCAGACGAGATTAAACCTCGGGGTAAATATTCACACAACTCACTGTGGGCCTCCACGGGGTGCGGCCTGTCGGCTAGGCCTCAGGCCTTAGGCCCATGCTCCCCCTCTGGAGGTTGTTTTTTCCGGGCCTCGAACATTTTGGATCTTCACGTTACAGCTTTCTAAACAAATGTTCTTCAGGATAAAAGAGAGAAAAAATGAGTTGAAAGGGGGAGCGAGAGCATTTTGAGGGCAAGTTACACAGCAAGATCCCAGAGTTAAAAGCACCCCCGCCCATCCCCAATGTATTAATGTATCTAACACACTCAGCAGTTAGGATGGAAC
Source organism: Chiloscyllium punctatum (assembly GCF_047496795.1). NCBI lineage: Eukaryota > Metazoa > Chordata > Chondrichthyes > Orectolobiformes > Hemiscylliidae > Chiloscyllium > Chiloscyllium punctatum. The sequence goes on along the minus strand of NC_092759.1, from coordinate 49,193,198 downwards.
ATTGTGTGGGAGCATATCTTCCCAGGGATTGGAGGAGGATAGTGAGGGAAAGGCATCAGATTCTTACACTCTGCAGTGACCTGGGATCAATTACCTTTTACTGAAAACAGTTCCCAACTTGTAAGTGCCTGTAGCTCCCTCCAATCTGAAACCCTCATTCCCCTCTATCCTGTCTCCTCTCTCTGAGCCAATGGTGTCTTCATTCTGTTACTGACCCTTCAGTCCCAGGGGCATCAATTTTTCTCACCATTCCAATTGGAGACCTTCTCTCATCCACATGAAGGAATTGGACCCTGACAATTCCATTTACACTGTCTCCCATCAATCTTCATAGGATCCATATCACAGAGGTTAGACAGTTTTCCCAGCAAACATTCCCAGGGCAGAGGGAGCACAGAGTTCCATACAAAATAAAGGTCCCATTAAACTGTTCCCATTTAAATCCCCAGGGCAGGCAGAGAATGGGGTCAGATGCAGAGTAAATCTCCCTCGAAACTGCAGCATTTCAAATTCCCAGGCCATTTTGAGCTCGGCGTTAGGTACTGACTAAATCTCCCACTTCCCCCATCCTGTTCACATCAAACTCAATCAGGATAGCTCCATCACTGGGTTAGATACAGAGGATGTGTCTGTTAGGGTTTCAGCCCCAATCCAGTTGGTGATGATCACGGCCTTGTTAAGTGTGTTTGGGAATGGGGAGGGTGACACTAGCAGGGTGATGGTGGGATAGTGGTGAGCATAGCTGATTTCCAAGCAGTTAACCTGGGTTTGATTCCCGGCCATCGCAGTGTTGTGGATTGTAAACAGCCTTTTAAAGGTACGGCACTGGGATAAATCTTTCATTCTGTGGTAAAACGGATCTGTCAGATTGCTCCTTGCTTTTCCTAGTGATGGTTCCTGTGAATTGCAGTGTGGAACCGGGCAGCATTGCTCGGCATCTTGGAAGCTTTCCCCTCTGCTGCTTCTCATTTCTTATTGAAATATTGGTTGCAGCACAAGGATGGGTATGTTTTGTTCGAAAAGTGAGGGACTGCTCCCGTCAGGAACCTGAAATAATTACAGAAGCCGCTGGAAACACTGAACAGTTCCAACAGATTCTGTAGTGGTGGGGAGTGAGGATTTTTGTGTCAAATCTACACAAGGATAAAATAACCTCCAGTCTCAAAACAATCAGAAATCCTGAGTCTGCAAACATCCTTGGAAATCTTTTCTGAATCTTTACAAGTTTCACCCCATTCTCCCGATAGCAGAAAGACCAGAATTGTGTGGTTTATGGAATGTTACTATATCCGAAAGTTGCTGTTTATAGTTAAATAATGTTCATTTAGTTCAGGTTTCCAATCGAGTTCGGTTTGTCCAATCTTTCTTCCTTATGTTTGTGTTACAACGAGAGTGGGGAGTAAAGTGTGTTTTGATCTACGCCTGGCAGTTTGACCAATCACATTGTAACGCCTTAAACTTCCCTTCAGGAAATCAGGAAAAGGGGTCTCGACCATTTTCTTAAGGCAGAGGAGTTTGGTCTGGTTCATAACATCCTCAATGTCATCAATCTATGTCCCTCCAGCCCTGAGCAATGATGTTTACAGATTAATGGAGGATACACAGACACATTCATCGGTATTATCTTGGACAGGAGTCATTTGGGAATGATATTCCTCAGACCATCAACTCTCAGCTCGGCCAAGGATAAAGGCCAGGAATCCGGCACAATTGGGAAACAGCTCATTTCCCGGGAGACTGAGAGGTCACTGACAGAGTGGGAGCTGGAGAGTCAGGAACAGAATAACAGGGACAGTCCGCTCTGTTCACTGACCCTTCACCCCTCAGTGAATCCAGTGCCAGGAATGACTGCTATTAGTCAGACTGACAGAATGTGATCAGATACACACACTGTCCTTCCACATCATCAATATTGCCCAGCTCCCACCCTGTCTCAGCTCATCTGCCCCTCTGCCATCTTCAATATTTTAATCGGGGCAGCATTAAGCACCGTGCTTTGAGCTGAGCTGTCTTACGTTCTGTGCTCTCTCTCTAAAAGGCTGCAATTCCCCCCAATCCCTCTCTGGTTTAAGATGCTCCTTGACATCTGCCCCAATGAATGAGGTAGAGCGTCACCTGACCCAATATCCCCTTCGGTTGGTCAACATCGACTGTATTTAAAACAAGGAACTGCAGATCATGGAGAGCTAACAGATAACACAGAAATTACTGGCGACATTTAGTGGGAGCGGCCTCATTTGTGGGAGAAATCCGAGTGAACCTCTAGAGTCCAGGGATTGTCCTTCAGAACTGAAGGGATCTGATGCTGATGCTGTCAGACCTGCTGAGCTCCACCAGCAGTTTCTGTTTGTATTTCAGTCCCAATCCAATTGGTCCCGATCACGGTCTCGGGAATAGCTTGCCAATTACTGGGAAAGGGTTGGATATGTCTCGTTCCCAACAGTTAACCCGGGCTCGAACCCCTGCCTTCACACTGTTGCACTTTGAAAGCAATCTTAAACGGGGAAAAATGCCAAGATGGAATGAATGAGATTGGACTCTCCAAGGTTTCCCAAACATGGCCACATTAGGGAGGCAGGGTGGGTTCACCTGCTATTACACTCTCAGAGCTGGATTACAGGAATAGTGCTCATGTGCCTGACTGGGATAGTTCAGCTGAGACAAGATGCTCTGTAGAAATTCCCTAAGGTTCCTTCCAGAGCAGCTTCCAGACCCAAGGCACTATCATGTGGAATGCTGAACACAGCAGATACAGGGGAACACCACCAGTTGACAATTCCACATCAAGCCACTCCCCACCCTGGCTTGGAAAAACATCCCAGTCTCACAAGTGCCATTGGTTGGAAATCCTGGAACTCCCTCCCTTACATCATTGTGGGTTTATCTGCACCAAATAAATGGCAGCAGTTCAAGGCAATAACTCACCGTCACCTTCACCAGAGCAATTATATCTGAGCAATCCGTGGGGTCCCAGCGGCAATGAGCCAAACACATTAATGAATCACAAAATAAAGCTCAGTATTTGGGACCCGTGTGCTCCAGTGCTGAGTATCTGAATAAATTGGGTCTATATTCTAGAAAATTAAAAGGTGGTTTCTTTGGAATATCCCAGATTGTGAAGAGACTTGAGAGGGGAGATGCTGAGAAATTAATCCTGAGGGTCTGGGAATCTGAAACACAATAACACAGTCTCAGGAGTTGCTGGAAAAGCTCAGCAGGTCAGGCAGCATCTGTGCAGAGAAATCAGCGTTAATGTTACAGCATCCGCAGTTCATTCGGGTTTGATTACCACCCTCTCAGGGTAAGGGGTAGGTTATTTGGGACTGAGATGAGGAGACAGCGCTTCACTCTAAGGCTCTGTCAAACCTGCTGAGATTCCCCAGCAATTTCTTGTTTGGATTTCAGACCCAATCCAGTTGGTGATGATCACGGCCTTGGTAAGTGTGTTTGGGAATGGGGAGGGAACTGTAAGCAGGGTGATGGTGGGATAGTGGGGAGCATCGCTGTCTTCCAAACAGTTAATCCGCGTTCAATTCCTGGCCATCGCAATGCTGCAGCTTTAAAATCGGTTTCTAAATGAAAGCGACCGGGATATAACCGGATCTGTCAAATTGCTCCTGGCTTTTCCTGGCGATGGTTCCTGTGAATTGCAGTGTGGAACCGGGCAGCTTTGCTCGGCCTCTCGGAAGCTTTCCCCTCTGCTGCTTCCCATTTCTTATTGACATATTGGTTGCAGCACAAGGATGGGTTTGTTTTGTTCGAAACGTGAGAGACTGCTCCCGTCAGGAACCTGAAATAATTCCAGAAACCGCTGGAAACACTGAACAGTTCCAATAGCTTCTGTAGTGTTGGAGAGGGAGGGTGAAAGACTCAAATCTACACAAGGAGAAAATTAACTCCAGCCTCAAAACAGTCAGAGTTCCTAAGTTTTACAAACATCCGTATAACATTTTTCTGAGCCATTAATTCCCCTTAAACTCTTCCAATGTGGAATAGCATCTTTCTGATTCTCACTTTGAGAGATGTCCCTCAGTGAGCTCCTCCACCATTCTTTTCATTTCACTGGGGACCCACTATCCGCAGTCTCCAATCAAATGACCTGAACTCAGACACACAGAGATCTTAAAGAGTGACACAATGCAGATAGGAAGTTGATTTCATTTCTGTTTCTGAGTCCAATCTTCACTCAGTGAGACAGAGTCAGGTATTCAAGGCTCCAACAAGAGCTGGATTCTGCTTCTGGTGATTGTCTTCATTCAGTGAGAAGGAGGGCAGTGGGCCGGAAGGAGCTCAGCATTGTGCTTCGGGTTGTTTGCTCAGTCTGCAGCATTGCAGTCCGTGGGAGCGGGGCAGTGGGAAAGGTACCTCGTGTGGACTGCAATAGGACTTTCCACACATTGTTCCAGGTCAGTTACAGAGCTCCAGGAATTCTGAATGAGGATCGGAATAATGCATTGATTGAAGGAGGAGTATCGGGAAAACAGGATAAAGCTGATGAGATCAGCAGGATTTCTCAGTCTAACTCTGTACCATACTTTATTTTCTGCTTCATAAATGTACAGTCCAGGGCTCAACCCAGTCAGAGCAATATAAGCTCAGAATCAAATCATTCAGTCCAACAAATCCACGCTGAATTGATATCCGATGTCAATCTCATCCTATTTGTCAGAATTTGACCGATGTTCCTCTGAACCCTTTTTAATTCCTACACCCACCCAGATTCCTTTTGAATGTTGTAATTGTACCAGCCTCCACTACTTCCTCTGGCAGCTAATGCACACAGTGCCCTCTGCTTGAAAAATGTTCCCCTTAGGTCCCTTTTTTTTTCCTGCTCAACTTTAACATATGCCATCTGCTTCTGGACTCCCCCACCGCAGGGAAATCACCTTGCCTTTTTACCCTATTGAGGATCCTTCATGATTTTGTGAACTTCTATAAGGTTACCCCTCAGCCACGGACGCTCCAGGGATAATCGTCCCAACCTATCCAGTCTTACCCTACAGCATAAGCCCTCCAACTTTGGCAACATCCTTGTAAATCTTTTCTAAACACTTTAAAGTTTCACAAAATCCTTCTGATAGGAGGGAGTCCAGAATTGCACATTATATACCAAAAGTGGCCGAACCAATACTGAAGCATGGCCTCCCAACTCCTTTACACAATTAACTGACCAGTAAAGACAAAAATGACAAACGCTTTCTTCACTATCCTATTGAAATGTAAGTCCACATTCAACGATCGATGAAGCTGTACTCCAGGTCTACTTGTTTAGCAACATCCCTAGTACCTTGTCCATTCAGTGTAAATGTCCTGCTCTCTTTTGCTTCTCCAAAATGCAGCACCTCACGTTTATCCTAATTCATCTCCATCTGCCACTCCTCGGCCCATTGGCCCATCTGATCAAGATCCAGTTCTCCTCTGAGGTATCCATCTTCACTGTCCATTACACCTCCAATTTTACTGTCATCTGCAAACTTACTATCCATTCGTCCGATGGCCACATCTAAATCGTTTATATAAAAGACAAAACAACAGTGGGCCCAGCACTGATCCTTGGTGCACACCGCTGGGCACAGGCCTCCAGTCTGAAAAGCAACCCTCCCCCACCACCTTCGAGCCAGCTCTCTAACCAAAGGGTAATTCTACTGACACAACATAAAAGTTTAAAATTATGACACCAGTTTCAAAAGTACAACAAGAACCTATTCCTGATTTGGGAATCGGGGCCAGGGAATCAATAAAAAGAAATGTTGCAAGGTTCGGTAAATTGGAGTTTCAGTTCAGTGCATCACTAAATGAAAACAATTCAGCAGTGCACACGTACGTGGAAGAAGTGATTTAGGGAACAATTAAATGGAAGGAACGGATGCAGGGCAACAATAATTGGAGAATCTATGCAGCGGCTTAGATCTATATTGGGCAGGATAATACTCAAAGGGAGAATTGGTGCAGTTTCAGGATTTGTGCAGGATTGGTAAATGGGAGAAATGGTGCAGAGCAGCGGAGTCATAAACCGTCATACAATCAGAGAGATGTACAACATGGAAACAGACACTTCTCTTCAACTTGTCTATGACTCAGTCTTAGAATTCTGGCAGTGCTCCACAAAATTGGAGAATCATTCCAAGGAACTACTAAATGGAAGGATTGGGCAAGGGCTTATCGAAATAAGAGAATTTGGAACGGGGCATCTGATATTGTCAAATTATTGCAGTTAGAACCATATGGGAGAGTTTCAGTTTCTCAGTGAATGGGAGAATTGGTGCAGTGTAGCACTAAATGTGAGAATTGGGACATGACAATACTTGATGTGGGAATGAGAGTAGGGCACCCCTAAATTGGGCGAGGGCATCAGTCAGTATGAGGATTGGTGAAAGGCAAAACTGAATGGAGAACTTGTTCAAGACGTCAGGCCTTGAGGGAAATGTTGCTCAGCAACACTGAATTGGAGAATTAATGCGGGACATCAGTAAATGAGAGACCTGGTGCACAGTGGAGCTAAATTAGAGAATGGGTGCATGGCGAAAGTAAATGGGAGAATTAGAGTAGCGGACCCTTAAATGGTAGAATCAGCTAGGGCATCAGTAAATGGAAGGATTAGTCCAGGGGTATGAGTAAATGGGAGATTTAATGGGAAACAATAAATGGGAGATTGGTGCACAGTGCCGTTGAATTAGAAAATTGATGGGAGTGCCAATATACTGGAAAGTTGGAGCAGAGCATATCTAAATTGGGGAACAGGGGCCAGGGATTCAATAAAAGGAAGAAACGTTGCAGCATCGGTTAATTGGAGATTCAGTTCAGTGCATCACTAATGAAAAAAAAACAGCAAGACATCCGTACGTGGAAGATGTGTATCAGGGAACAACAAAATGGAAGGAATTGATACAGGGCATCAATAATTGGAGAATTCATGCAGGTGCCATTAAATTCTAAGTGGGAGGATTGAGGCAGCATAACGTCATTGGGTGAGTTGGTGAAATTCCCGAATTAGTGCAGGATTGGCAAATGGGAGAAATGGTGCAGGGAAGCGGAGCACTAATTGCAGCCTCAGAGATGTACAGCACGGAAACAGACCCTTCGATCCAACTTGTCCACGTCTAAATTTAAGAATTCTCGCAGCCTTCCACTAAATTGGAGAGTCATTGCAAGAAACTACTGAATGGAAAAGTTGGGAAAGAGCTTATCGAAATGGGAGAATTTGCAACAGGGCATCAGATAATGGGTGAATTAGTGGAGATCAGCACTAAATGGGTGTGTTATGCTGTGTTGCACTAAATGGGAGAATTGGGGCAGGGAGATTTAGAGTAGCGCACTCCTAAATTGGTCGAGAGCATCAGTCAGTATGGGGATTGGTGTAAGCAAAACTGAATGGAGAACTTGTTCAGGACATCAGTAATTGGGCAAAATGGTGCTCAGCAACACTGAATTGGAGAATTGGTGTGGGTTATCAGTAAATGAAAGACCTGGTGCAGGGTGCTGATAACTTCGAGAATTGGAGCAAATGGGAGAACACGGGCAGTGAATCAGTAAATAGGACAAATGATTAGTGGTCGAGATTCAATAAAGTGCACCACAAAATGGAGGAGTTGGTGCAGTTCACCACGAAAGGGGGGATATTTGCAGTTTGGGGAATTTGGAGATATGATGCAGGGATTGCCAACATTAGAGAATTCTGTCAGCAGTCTACTAAATAGGAGAATTGTTGCCGGGAAATACTGAATGGAAGACCTGGTGCACAGTGGAGCTAAATTAGAGAATGGGTGTATGGCACCGGGAAATGGGAGCATTAGGGTGGCACACTCATAAATGGAAAAATCGGGGTTGGGCATCAGTAAGGAGAAGAGGTAGTACAGGAGTATGAGTCAATTCGAGATTTGGCGGGTTTCAATAAATGGGAGATTCGGTGCACAGTGCCCTTACATTGGAAAATTGGTGGGAATGTCTATATATTAGAAAATTGGAGCAGAGCATGTCTTAATAGGAGAATAGGGGCCAGGGAGTCAATAAAAAGAAATGTTGCGAGCATCAGTAAATTGGAGAATAAAAGGAAGAAACGTTGCAGCATCAGTAAATTGGAGATTCAGTTCAGTGCATCACTAAATGAACAAATATAATCAACAGGGCATCCGTACGTTGGAAATGTGTGTCAGGGAACAACTAAATGGAAGGAATTGATGCAGAGCAACAATAATTGGCGAATTCATGTAGGTGCCGTTAAATTCTAAGTGGGAGGACTGGGGCAGGATAACCACAATGGGTGAGTTGGTGCAATTCCCGAATTAGTGCAGGATTGGTAAATGGGAGAATTGGTGCAGGGAAGCGGAGCACTAAAGACAGCCTTAGAGATGTACAGCACGGAAACAGATCCCTCAGTCCAACCTGTCCACGCCGACATTTAAGAATTCTGTAAGCTCTACACTAAATTGGAGAATCATTGCAATAAAATACTAAATGGATAAATTTCGAAAGGGTTTATCGAAATGCGAGAATTTTCAACAGTACATCAGAAAATGGGTGAATTAGTGCAGTTCAGTGCTAATTGGGTGAGTTATGCTGTGTTGCAACGACATGGGAGAATTGGGGCAGGACAATACCGTTTGGGAGATTTAGAGTAGCGCACCCTAAATTGGGCGAGGGCATCAGCCAGTATGAGGATTGGTGTAAGGCAACACTGAGTGGGGAACTTGTTCAGGACATCAGTAATTGGGGGAAATGGTGCTAAGCAACACGGAATTGGAGCATTGGTGTGGGGTATCAGTAAATGAGAGACCGGGTGCGGGGTGCTGATAACTTCGAGAATTGGAGCAACTGGGAGAACACGGGCAGTGAATCAGTAAATAGGACAAACGTTGCAAAGGATTAGTGGTCCAGATTCAATTCAGTGCACGATGAAATGGGGGAGTTGGTGCAGTTCACCACTAAAGGGAAGAGATGTGAAGGTCGGTAATTTGGAGATTTAATGCAGGGATCTCCAAGATTAGAGAATTCTGGCAGCAGACTACTAAATGGGAGAATTGTGGCAGGATAATACTGAATGGAAGACCTGGTGCACAGTGGAGCTCAAGACGAGAATGGGTGGATGGCACCAGGAAATGAGAGAATTAGAAGAGCGCACAGTTAAATGGTCGAATCGGGGTCGGACATCAGTAAATGGAGGAATTAAGACAGGGATATGGGTAAAAGGGAGATTTGATGGAAACAGTAAACGGGAGATTCAGTGCAGATTGCCATTCCGTCAGAACATTGGAGTGAGTGCCAACATATTTTCGAAAATACAGGAGGAAGGAGAGACGCTGTTCCAGCTCCTTTATCTTCTATAATACAAGAGGAAGCAGTGACGCGGCTCCAGCTCCTTTATTTTCTATAATACAGGAGGAAGCGGTGACGCAGCTCCAGCTCCTTTATTTTCTATAAGACAGGAGGAAGCAGTGACGCTGCTCCAACTCCTATATTTTCTGTAATACAGGAGGAAGCAGTGACGCTGGCTCCAACTCCTTTATTTTTTATAATACCGGAGGAAGCAGTGACGCTGCTCCAGCTCCTTTATTTTCTATAATACAGGAGGAAGCAGTGACGCTGCTCCAGCTCCATTTTTTCTATAATACTGGAGGAAGCAGTGACGCTGCTCCAGCTCCTTTATTGTCTATAATACAGGAGGAAGCAGTGACGCTGCTCCAGCTCCTTTATTTTCTATAATACAGGAGGAAGCAGAGACGCTGCTCCAGCTACTTTATTTTCTATAATACAGGAGGAAGCAGTGACGCTGTTCCTGCTCTTTATTTTCTATAATACAGGAGGAAGCAGTGACGCTGCTCCAGCTCCTTTATTTTCTATAAAACAGGAGGAAGCAGAGACGCTGCTCCAGCTCCTTTATTTTCTATAATACAGGAGGAAGCAGAGACGCTGCTCGAGATCCTTTATTTTCTATAAGACATGGGGAAGCAGTGACGTTGCTCCAGCTCCTTTATTTTCTATAATACAGGAGGAAGCAGTGACGCTGGCTCCAACTCCTTTATTTTTTATAATACCGGAGGAAGCAGTGACGCTGCTCCAGTTCCTTTATTTTCTATAATACAGGAGGAAGCAGTGACGCTGCTGCAGCTCCATTTTTTCTATAATACTGAAGGAAGCAGTGACGCTGCTCCAGCTCCTGTATTTTCTATAATACAGGAGGAAGCAGTGACGCTGCTCCAGCTCCTTTATTTTCTATAAAACAGGAGGAAGCAGAGACGCTGCTCCAGCTCCTTTATTTTCTATAATACAGGAGGAAGCAGAGACGCTGCTCGAGATCCTTTATTTTCTATAAGACATGAGGAAGCAGTGACGTTGCTCCAGCTCCTTTATTTTCTATAATACAGGAGGAAGCAGTGACGCTGGCTCCAACTCCTTTATTTTTTATAATACCGGAGGAAGCAGTGACGCTGCTCCAGTTCCTTTATTTTCTATAATACAGGAGGAAGCAGCGACACTGCTCCAGCTCCATTTTTTCTATAATACTGGAGGAAGCAGTGACGCTGCTCCAGCTCCTTTATTTTCTATAATACAGGAGGAAGCAGTGACGCTGGTCCAGCTCCTTTATTTTCTATAATACAGGAGGAAGCAGAGACGCTGCTCCAGCTACTTTATTTTCTATAATACAGGAGGAAGCAGTGACGCTGCTCCAGCTCCTTTATTTTCTATAAAACAGGAGGAAGCAGAGACGCTGCTCCAGCTCCTTTATTTTCTATAATACAGGAGGAAGCAGAGACGCTGCTCGAGATCCTTTATTTTCTATAAGACATGAGGAAGCAGTGACGTTGCTCCAGCTCCTTTATTTTCTATAATACAGGAAGAAGCAGTGACGCTGCTCCAGCTCCTTTATTTTCTATAATGCATGAGGAAGCATGACGTTGCTCCAGCTCCTTTATTATCTATAATAGAGGTGGAAGCAGAGACGCTGCTCCATCTCCTTTATTTTCTATAATACAGGAGGAAGCAGTGACGCTGCTCAAGCTCCTTTATTTTCTATAATACCGGAGGAAGCAGTGACGCTGCTCCAGATCCTTTATTTTCTATAATACAGGAGGAAGCAGTGACGCTGCTCCAGCTCCTATATTTTCTATAATGCATGAGGAAGCAGTGACGCTGCTCCAGCTCCTTTATTTTGTATAATACCAGAGGAAGCAGTGACGCTGCTCCAGCTCCTTTATTTTCTATAATACAGGAGGAAGCAGTGACGCTGCTCCAGCTCCTTTATTTTCTATAATCCATGAGGAAGCAGTGACGTTGCTCCAGCTCCTTTATTTTCTATAATACAGGAAGAAGCAGTGACGCTGCTCTAGCTCCTTTATTTTCTATCATACAGGAGGACGCAGTGACGTTGCTTCAGCTCCTTTATTTTCTATAATACAGCTGGAAGCAGAAACGCTGCTCCAGCTCCTTTATTTTCTATAATACAGGAGGAAGCAGTGACGCTGCTCCAGCTCCTTTATTTTCTATAATGCAGGAGGAAGCAGTGACATCGCTCCAGCTCCTTTATTTTCTACAATACAGGAGGAAGCAGAAACGCTGCTCCAGCTACTTTATTTTCTATAATACAGGAGGAAGCAGTGACGCTGCTCAAGCTCCTTTATTTTCTATAACACCGGAGGAAGCAGTGACGCTGCTCCAGATCCTTTATTTTCTATAATACGGGAGGAAGCAGTGACGCTGCTCCAGCTCCTATATTTTCTATAATGCATGAGGAAGCAGTGACGCTGCTCCAGCTCCTTTATTTTCTATAATACAAGAGGAAGCAGTGACGCTGCTCCAGCTCCTTTATTTTCTATAATACCGGAGGAAGCAGTGACGCTCCTCCAGCTCCTTTATTTTCTATAATACAGGAGGAAGCAGAGAAGCTGCTACAGCTACTTTATTTTCTATAATACAGGAGGAAGCAGTGACGCTGTTCCTGCCCCTTTATTTTCCATAATACTGGAGGAAGCAGTGACGCTGATCCAGCTCCTTTATTTTCGAGAAAACAGGAGGAAGCAGTTACGCTGCTCCAGTTCCTTTATTTTCTAAAATACAGGAGGAAGCAATGACGTTGCTGCAGCTCCTTTATTTTGTATAATACAGGACGAAGCACTTACGCTGATCCAGCTCCTTTATTTTCTAAAATACAGGTGGAAGCAGAAACGCTGCTCCAGCTCCTTTATTTTCTATAATACAGGAGGAAGTAGTGACGCTGCTCCAGCTCCTTTATTTTCTATAATACAGGAGAAAGCAGTGACGCTGCTCCAGCTCCTTTGTTTTCTACAATACAAGAGGAAGCAGAAACGCTGCTCCAGCACCTTTATTTTCTACAATACATGAGGAAGCAGTGACGCTGCTCCAGCTCCTTTATTTTCTATAATAACGGAGGAAGTAGTGACGCTGCTCCAGATGCTTTATTTTCTATAGTACAGGAGGAAGCAGTGACGCTGCTCCATCTACTTTATTTTCTATAATGCATGAGGAAGCAGTGACGCTGCTCCAGCTCCTTTATTTTCTATAATACAGGAGGAAGCAGTGACGCTGCTCCAGCTCCTTTATTTTCTATAATACCGGAGGAAGCAGTGACGCTGCTGCAGATACTTTATTTTCTATAATACAGGAGGAAGTAGTGACGCTGCTCCAGCTCCTATATTTTCTATAATGCATGAGGAAGCAGTGACGCTGCTCCAGCTCCTTTATTTTGTATAATACAAGAGGAAGCAGTGACGCTGCTCCAGCTCCTTTATTTTCTCTAATACCGGAGGAAGCAGTGACGCTGCTCCAGCTCCTTTATTTTCTATAATACAGGAGGAAGCAGAGAAGCTGCTCCCGCAACTTTATTTTCTATAATACAGGAGGAAGCAGTGACGCTGTTCCTGCCCCTTTATTTTCCATAATACTGGAGGAAGCAGTGACGCTGCTCCAGCTCCTTTATTTTCTATAAAACAGGAGGAAGCATTGACGTTGCTGCAGCTCCTTTATTTTCTATAATACACGACAAAGCACTTACGCTGCCGCAGCTCCTTTATTTTCTAAAATACAGGAGGAAGCAGTGACGTTGCTTCAGCTCCTTTATTTTCTATAATACAGGTGGAAGCAGAAACGCTGCTCCAGCTCCTTTATTTTCTATAATACAGGAGGAAGTAGTGACGCTGCTCCAGCTCCTTTATTTTCTATAATACAGGAGGAAGCAGAAACGCTGCTCCAGCTCCTTTATTTTCTACAGTACAAGAGGAAGCAGTGACGCTGCTCCAGCTACTTTATTTTCTATAATAACGGAGGAAGCAGTGTCGCAGCTCCAGATCCTTTATTTTCTACAACACAGGAGGAAGCAGTGACGCTGCTACATCTCCTTTATTTTCTATAATGCATGAGGAAGCAGTGACGCTGCTCCAGCTCCTTTATTTTCTAAATTACAGGAGGAAGCAGTGACGTTGCTCCAGCTCCTTTATTTTCTATAATACCGGAGGAAGCAGTGACGCTGCTCCATCTCCTTTATTTTCTATAATAACGGAGGAAGCAGTGATGCTGCTCCAGATCCTTTATTTTCTATAACACAGGACGAAGCACTTACGCTGCTCCAGCTCCTTTATTTTCTATAATACAGGAGGAAGCAGTGACGTTGCTTCAGCTCCTTTATTTTGCATAATTTAGGTGGAAGCAAAAACGCTGCTCCAGCTCCTTTATTTTCTATAATACAGGAGGAAGCTGTGACATTGCTCCAGCTCCTTTATTTTCTACAATACAGGAGGAAGCAGAAACGCTGCTCCAGCTACTTTATTTTCTATAATACAGGAGGAAGCAGTGACGCTGCTCCAGCTCCTTTATTTTCTATAATACCGGAGGAAGCAGTGACGCTGCTCCAGTTCCTTTATTTTCTATAATACAGGAGGAAGCAGTGACGCTGCTCCAGCTCCATTTTTTCTATAATACTGGAGGAAGCAGTGACGCTGCTCCAGCTCCTTTATTTTCTATAATACAGGAGGAAGCAGTGACGCTGCTCCAGCTCCTTTATTTTCTATAATACAGGAGGAAGCAGAGACGCTGCTCCAGCTACTTTATTTTCTATAATACAGGAGGAAGCAGTGACGCTGTTCCTGCTCTTTATTTTCTATAATACAGGAGGAAGTAGTGACGCTGCTCCAGCTCCTTTATTTTCTATAAAACAGGAGGAAGCAGAGACGCTGCTCCAGCTCCTTTATTTTCTATAATACAGGAGGAAGCAGAGACGCTGCTCGAGATCCTTTATTTTCTATAAGACATGAGGAAGCAGTGACGTTGCTCCAGCTCCTTTATTTTCTATAATAGAGGTGGAAGCAGAGACGCTGCTCAATCTCCTTTATTTTCTATAATACAGGAGGAAGCAGTGACGCTGCTCAAGCTCCTTTATTTTCTATAATACCGGAGGAAGCAGTGACGCTGCTCCAGATCCTTTATTTTCTATAATACAGGAGGAAGCAGTGACGCTGCTCCAGCTCCTTTATTTTCTATAATACAGGAGGAAGCAGTGACGCTGCTCCGGCTCCTTTATTTTCTATAATACAAGAGGAAGCAGTGACGCTGCTCCGATCCTTTATTTTCTATAATACGGGAGGAAGCAGTGACGCTGCTCTAGCTCCTATATTTTCTATAATGCATGAGGAAGCAGTGACGCTGCTCCAGCTCCTTTATTTTCTATAATACAAGAGGAAGCAGTGACGCTGCTCCAGCTCCTTTATTTTCTATAATACCGGAGGAAGCAGTGACGCTGCTCCAGCTCCTTTATTTTCTATAATACAGGAGGAAGCAGAGAAGCTGCTACAGCTACTTTATTTTCTATAATACAGGAGGAAGCTGTGACGCTGTTCCTGCCCCTTTATTTTCCATAATACTGGAGGAAGCAGTGACGCTGATCCAGCTCCTTTATTTTCGAGAAAACAGGAGGAAGCAGTTACGCTGCTCCAGCTCCTTTATTTTCTAAAATACAGGAGGAAGCAATGACGTTGCTGCAGCTCCTTTATTTTGTATAATACAGGACGAAGCACTTACGCTGATCCAGCTCCTTTATTTTCTAAAATACAGGAGGAAGCAGTGACGTTGCTTCAGCTCCTTTATTTTCAATAATACAGGTGGAAGCAGAAACGCTCCTCCAGCTCCTTTATTTTCTATAATACAGGAGGAAGTAGTGACGCTGCTCCAGCTCCTTTATTTTCTATAATACAGGAGAAAGCAGTAACGCTGCTCCAGCTCCTTTGTTTTCTACAATACAAGAGGAAGCAGAAACGCTGCTCCAGCACCTTTATTTTCTACAATACATGAGGAAGCAGTGACGCTGCTCCAGCTCCTTTATTTTCTATAATAACGGAGGAAGTAGTGACGCTGCTCCAGATCCTTTATTTTGTATAATACAGGAGGAAGCAGTGACGCTGCTACATCTACTTTATTTTCTATAATGCATGAGGAAGCAGTGACGCTGCTCCAGCTCCTTTATTTTCTATAATACAGGAGGAAGCAGTGACGTTGCTCCAGCTCCTTTATTTTCTATAATACAGGACGAAGCACTTACGCTGCTCCAGCTCCTTTATTTTCTATAATACAGGAGGAAGCAGTGACGCTGCTCCAGCTCCTTTATTTTCTATAATACCGGAGGAAGCAGTGACGCTGCTCCAGATACTTTATTTTCTATAATACAGGAGGAAGTAGTGACGCTGCTCCAGCTCCTATATTTTCTTTAATGCATGAGGAAGCAGTGACGCTGCTCCAGCTCCTTTATTTTGTATAATACAAGAGGAAGCAGTGACGCTGCTCCAGCTCCTTTATTTTCTCTAATACCGGAGGAAGCAGTGACGCTGCTCCAGCTCCTTTATTTTCTATAATACAGGAGGAAGCAGAGAAGCTGTTCCAGCTACTTTATTTTCTATAATACAGGAGGAAGCAGTGACGCTGTTCCTGCCCCTTTATTTTCCATAATACTGGAGGAAGCAGTGACGCTGCTCCAGCTCCTTTATTTTCTATAAAACAGGAGGAAGCAGTTACGCTGCTCCAGCTCCTTTATTTTCTAAAATACAGGAGGAAGCAGTGACGTTGCTGCAGCTCCTTTATTTTCTATTATACACGACAAAGCACTTACGCTGCCGCAGCTCCTTTATTTTCTAAAATACAGGAGGAAGCAGTGACGTTGCTTCAGCTCCTTTATTTTCTATAATACAGGTGGAAGCAGAAACGCTGCTCCAGCTCCTTTATTTTCTATAATACAGGAGGAAGTAGTGACGCTGCTCCAGCTCCTTTATTTTCTATAATACAGGAGGAAGCAGAAACGCTGCTCCAGCTCCTTTATTTTCTACAGTACAAGAGGAAGCAGTGACGCTGCTCCAGCTACTTTATTTTCTATAATAATGGAGGAAGCAGTGACGCTGCTCCAGATCCTTTATTTTCTACAACACAGGAGGAAGCAGTGACGCTGCTACATCTCCTTTATTTTCTATAATGCATGAGGAAGCAGTGACGCTGCTCCAGCTCCTTTATTTTCTATAATACAGGAGGAAGCAGTGACGTTGCTCCAGCTCCTTTATTTTCTATAATACCGGAGGAAGCAGTGACTCTGCTCCAGCTCCTTTATTTTCTATAATACTGGAGGAAGTAGTGACGCTGCTCCAGCTCCTTTATTTTCTATAATACAGGAGGAAGCAGTGACGTTGCTCCAGCTCCTTTATATTCTACAATACAAGAGGAAGCAGAAACGCTCCTCCAGCACCTTTATTTTCTACAATACAGGAGGAAGCAGTGACGCTGCTCCAGCTCCTTTATTTTCTATAATAACGGAGGAAGCAGTGACGCTGCTCCAGATCCTTTATTTTCTATAACACAGGACGAAGCACTTACGCTGCTCCAGCTCCTTTGTTTTCTATAATACAGGAGGAAGCAGTGACGTTGCTTCAGCTCCTTTATTTTCCATAATTTAGGTGGAAGCAAAAACGCTGCTCCAGCTCCTTTATTTTCTATAATACAGGAGATAGCAGTGACGCTGCTCCAGCTCCTTTATTTTCTATAATACAGGAGGAAGCAGTGACGTTGCTCCAGATCCTTTATTTTCTACAATACAGGAGGAAGCAGAAACGTTGCTCCAGCTCCTTTATTTTCTATAATGCAGGAGGAAGCAGTGACGCTGCTCCAGCTCCTTTATTTTCTATAATAGCGGAGGAAGCAGTGACGCTGCTCCAGATCCTTTATTTTCTATAATACAGGAGGAAGCAGTGACGCTGCTCCAGCTCCTATATTTTCTATAATCTCGGAGGAAGCAGTGACGCTGCTCCAGCTCCTTTATTTTCTATAATACAAGAGGAAGCAGTGACGCTGCTCCAGCTCCTTTATTTTCTATAATACCGGAGGAAGCAGTGACGCTGCTCCAGCTCCTTGATTTTCTATAATACGTGAGGAAGCAGTGACGCTGCTCCAGCCCCTTTATTTTCTATAATACAGGAGGAAGCAGTGACGTTGCTCCAGCTCCTTTATTTTCTATAATACAGGAAGAAGCAGTGACGCTGCTCCAGCTCCTTTATTTTCGATAATGCATGAGGAAGCATTACGTTGCTCCAGCTCCTTTATTTTCTATAATAGAGGTGGAAGCAGAGACGCTGCTCCATCTCCTTTATTTTCTATAATACAGGAGGAAGCAGTGACGCTGCTCCAGATCCTTTATTTTCTATAATACAGGAGGAAGCAGTGACGCTGCTCCAGCTACTATATTTTCTATTATGCATGAGGAAGCAGTGACGCTGCTCCAGCTCCTTTATTTTGTATAATACCAGAGGAAGCAGTGACGCTGCTCCAGCTCCTTTATTTTCTATAATACAGGAGGAAGCAGTGACGCTGCTCCAGCTCCTTTATTTTCTATAATCCATGAGGAAGCAGTGACGTTGCTCCAGCTCCTTTATTTTCTATAATATAGGAAGAAGCAGTGACGCTGCTCTAGCTCCTTTATTTTCTATAATACAGGAGGACGCAGTGACGTTGCTTCAGCTCCTTTATTTTCCATAATACAGCTGGAAGCAGAAACGCTGCTCCAGCTCCTTTATTTTCTATAATACAGGAGGAAGCAGTGACGCTGCTCCAGCTCCTTTATTTTCTATAATGCAGAAGGAAGCAGTGACATTGCTCCAGCTCCTTTATTTTCTACAATACAGGAGGAAGCAGAAACGCTGCTCCAGCTACTTTATTTTCTTTCATACAGGAGGAAGCAGTGACGCTGCTCAAGCTCCTTTATTTTCTATAACACCGGAGGAAGCAGTGACGCTGCTCCAGATCCTTTATTTTCTATAATACGGGAGGAAGCAGTGACGCTGCTCCAGCTCCTATATTTTCTATAATGCATGAGGAAGCAGTGACGCTGCTCCAGCTCCTTTATTTTCTATAATACAAGAGGAAGCAGTGACGCTGCTCCAGCTCCTTTATTTTCTATAATACCGGAGGAAGCAGTGACGCTGCTCCAGCTCCTTTATTTTCTATAATACAGGAGGAAGCAGAGAAGCTGCTACAGCTACTTTATTTTCTATAATACACGAGGAAGCAGTGACGCTGTACCTGCCCCTTTATTTTCCATAATACTGGAGGAAGCAGTGACGCTGCTCCAGCTCCTTTATTTTCTATAAAACAGGAGGAAGCAGTTACGCTGCTCCAGCTCCTTTATTTTCTAAAATACAGGAGGAAGCAATGACGTTGCTCCAGCTCCTTTATTTTGTATAATACAGGTGGAAGCAGAAACGCTGCTCCAGCTCCTTTATTTTCTATAATACAGGAGGAAGCAGTGACGTTGCTCCAGCTCCTTTATTTTCTATTATACAGGAGGAAGCAGTGACATTGCTCCAGCTCCTTTATTTTCTACAAACAGGAGGAAGCAGAAACGCTGCTCCAGCTACTTTATTTTCTATAATACAGGAGGAAGCGGTGACGCTGCTCCAGCTCCTTTATTTTCTATAATACCGGAGGAAGCAGTGACGCTGCTCCAGATCCTTTATTTTCTATAATACAGGAGGAAGCAGTGACATTGCTCCAGATCCTTTATTTTCTACAATACAGGAGGAAGCAGAAACGCTGCTCCACCTCCTTTATTTTCTATAATACCGGAGGAAGCAGTGACGCTGCTCCAGATCCTTAATTTTCTATAATACCGGAGGAAGCAGTGACGCTGTTCCTGCCCCTTTATTTTCCATAATACTGGAGGAAGTAGTGACGCTGCTCCAGCTCCTTTATTTTCTATAAAACAGGAGGAAGCAGTGACGCTGCTCCATCTCCTTTATTTTCTATAATACAGGAGGAAGCAGAGACGCTGCTCCAGCTCCTTTATTTTCTACAATACAGGAGGAAGCAGTGACGCTGCTCCAGCTCCTTTATTTTCTATAATACCGGAGGAAGCAGTGACGCTGCTCCAGATCCTTTCTTTTCTATAATACAGGAGGAAGCAGTGACGCTGCTCCAGCTCCTTTATTTTCTATAATGCAGGAGTTAGGAGAGACGCTGCTTCAGCTCCTTTATTTTCTATCATACTGGAGGAAGCAGCGACGCTGCTCCAGCTCCTTTATTTTTTAATAATACAGTAGGAAGCAGAGGCGCTGCTCCAGCTCCTTTATTTTCTATAATACAGGAGGAAGCAGTGACGCTGCTCCAGCTACTTTATTTTCTATAATACAGGAGGAAGCAGAGACGCTGCTCCAGCTCCTTTATTTTCTA
Organism: Chiloscyllium punctatum; assembly: GCF_047496795.1. Classification (NCBI taxonomy): domain Eukaryota; kingdom Metazoa; phylum Chordata; class Chondrichthyes; order Orectolobiformes; family Hemiscylliidae; genus Chiloscyllium; species Chiloscyllium punctatum. The sequence continues at coordinate 49,173,497 of NC_092759.1, read as the reverse complement.
TAATACAGGAGGAAGCAGTGAGTCTGCTCCAGCTCCTTTATTTTCTTTCATACAGGAGGACGCAGTGACGCTGTTCCAGCTCCTTTATTTTCTATAATACAGGAGGAAGCAGTGACGCTGCTCCAGCTCCTTTATTTTCTATAATACAGGAGGAAGCAGTGACGCTGCTCCAGCTCCTTTATTTTCTATAATACCGGTGGAACCAGTGACGCTGCTCCAGCTCCTTTATTTTCTACAATACAGGAGGAAGCAGAAACGCTTCTCCCGCTCGTTTATTTTCTATAATACAGGAGGAAGCAGTGACGCTGCTCCAGCTCCTTTATTTTCTATAATACAAGAGGAAGCAGTGTGTGCTCCAGCTCCTTTATTTTCTATAATACAGGAGGAAGTAGTGACGCTGCTCCAGCTCCTTTATTTTCTATAATGCAGGAGGAAGTACAGACGCTGCTACAGCTCCTTTATTTTCTATAATACAAGAGGAAGCAGTGACGCTGCTCCAACTCCATTATTTTCTGTAATACAGGAGGAAGTAGAGACGCTGCTCCAGCTCCTTTCTTTTCTATAATACAGGAGGAAGCACTGATGTGCTCCAGCTCCTTTATTTTCTTTAATACAGGAGGAAGCAGTGACGCTGCTCCAGCTTCTTTATTTTCAAAAATGCAGGAGGAAGTAGAGACGCTGCTTCAGCTCCTTTATTTTCTATAGTACTGGAGGAAGCAGTGACGCTGCTCCAGCTCCTTTATTTTCTGTAATACAGGAGGAAGCAGAGACGCTGCTCCAGCTCCTTTATTTTCTATAATACAGGAGGAAACAGTGAATCTGCTCCAGCTCCTTTATTTTCTATAATACAGGAGGAAGCAGTGACGCTGCTCCAGCTCCTTTATTTTCTATAATACAGGAGGAAGCAGTGACGCTGCTCCAGCTCCTTTATTTTCTATAATACAGGAGGAAGCAGTGACGCTGCTCCAACTCCTTTATTTTCTATAATAGATGAGGAAGAAGAGACACGGCTCCAGCTCCTTTTTTTCTTTATTACGGGAGGAAGCTGTGACGCTGCGCCAGCTCCTTTATTTTCTATAATACGGGAGGAAGCAGTGACGATGCTCCAGCTCCTTTATTTTCTATAATACATGAGGAAGAAGAGACACGGCTCCAGCTCCGTTATTTTCTTTAATACGGGAGGAAGCAGTGACGCTGCTCCAGCTCCTTTATTTTCTATAATACAGGAGGAAGCAGTGACGCTGCTCCAGCTCCTTTATTTTCTATAATACAGGAGGAAGCAGGGACGCTGCTCCAGCTCCTTTATTTTCTATAATACAGGAGGAAGCAGTGACGCTGCTCCAGCTCCTTTATTTTCTATAATGCATGAGGAAGCAGTGACGCTGCTCCAGCTCCTTTAATTTGTATAATACAAGAGGAAGCAGTGACGCTGCTCCAGCTCCTTTATTTTCTATAATACAGGAGGAAGCAGTGACGCTGCTCCAGCTCCTTTATTTTCTATAATACAAGAGGAAGCAGTGATGTGCTCCAGCTCCTTTATTTTCTATAATACAGGAGGATGCAGTGACGCTGCTTCAGCGCCTTTATTTTCTATAATGCAGGAGGAAGTAGAGACGCTGCTTCAGCTCCTTTATTTTCTATAATACAAGAGGAAGCAGTGACGCTGCTCCAACTCCATTATTTTCTGTAATAGAGGAGGAAGCAAAGACGCTGCTCCAGCTCCTTTATTTTCTATAATACAGGAGGAAGCAGTGACTCTGCTCCAGCTCCTTTATTTTCTATAATACAGGAGGAAGCAGTGACGCTGCTCCAGCTCCTTTATTTTCTATAATACAGGAGGAAGCAGTGACTCTGCTCCAGCTCCTTTATTTTCAATAATACAGGAGGAAGCAGTGACGTTGCTCCAGCTCCTTTATTTTCTATAATACAGGAAGAAGGAGTGACGCTGCTCCAGCTCCTTTATTTTCTATAACACAGGAGGAAGCAGTGACGCTGCTCCAGCTCCTTTATTTTCTATATTACAGGAGGAAGCAGTGACGTTGCTCCAGCTCATTTATTTTCTATAATACAGGACGAAGCAATTACGCTGCTCCAGCTCCTTTATTTTCTATAATACAGGAGGAAGCAGTGACGTTGCTCCAGCTCCTTTATTTTCTACAATACAGGAGGAAGCAGAAACGCTGCTCCAGCTCCTTTATTTTCTATAATACAGGAGGAAGCAGTGACTCTGCTCCAGCTCCTTTATTTTCTATAATACCGGAGGAAGCAGTGACGCTGCTCCAGATCCTTTATTTTCTATAATACAGGAGGAAGCAGTGACGCTGTTCCTGCCCCTTTATTTTCCATAATACTGGAGGAAGCAGTGACGGTGCTCCAGCTCCTTTATTTTCTATAAAACAGGAGGAAGCAGTGACGCTGCTCCAGCTCCTATATTTTCTATTATGCATGAGGAAGCAGTGACGCTGCTCCAGCTCCTTTATTTTGTACAATACCAGAGGAAGCAGTGACGCTGCTCCAGCTCCTTTATTTTCTATAATACCGGAGGAAGCAGTGACGCTGCTCCAGCTCCTTTATTTTCTATAATACAGGAGGAAGCAGAGACGCTGCTCCAGCTCCTTTATTTTCTATATTCCATGAGGAAGCAGTGACGTTGCTCCAGCTCCTTTATTTTCTATAATACAGGAAGAAGCAGTGACGCTGCTCCAGCTCCTTTATTTTCTATAATACAGGAGGAAGCAGTGACGCTGCTCCAGCTCCTTTATTTTCTATAATGCATGAGGAAGCAGTGACGCTGCTCCAGCTCCTTTATTTTCTATAATACAGGAGGAAGCAGTTACGCTGCTCCGGCTCCTTTATTTTCTATAATACTGGAGGAAGCATGACGTTGCTCCAGCTCCTTTATTTTCTATAATCGAGGTGGAAGCAGAGACGCTGCTCCATCTCCTTTATTTTCTATAATACAGGAGGAAGCAGTGACGCTGCTCCAGCTCCTTTATTTTCTATAATACCGGTGGAACCAGTGACGCTGCTCCAGCTCCTTGATTTTCTATAATACAGGAGGAAGGAGAGACGCTGCTTCAGATCCTTTATTTTCTATAATACAGGAGGAAGCAGTAACGTTGCTCCAGCTCCTTTTTTTTTCTACAATACAGCAGGAAGCAGAAACGCTGCTCCAGCTCGTTTATTGTCTATAACACAGGAGGAAGCAGTGACGCTGCTCCACCTCCTTTATTTTCTATAATACAAGAGGAAGCAGGGATGTGCTCCAGCTCCTTTATTTTCTATAATACAGGAGGAAGCAGTGACGCTGCTCCAGCTCCTTTATTTTCTGTAATGCAGGAGGAAGGAGAGACGCTGCTTCAGATCCTTTATTTTCTATAATACAAGAGGAAGCAGTGACGCTGCTCCAACTCCATTCTTTTCTTTAATACAGGAGGAAGCAGAGACGCTGCTCCAGCTCCTTTATTTTCTATAATACAGGAGGAAGCAGTGACTCTGCTCCAGCTCCTTTATTTTCTATAATACAGGAGGAAGCAGTGACGCTGCTCCAGCTCCTTTATTTTCAATAATACAGGAGGAAGCAGTGACTCTGCTCCAGCTCCTTTATTTTCTGTAACACAGGAGGACGCAGTGACGTTGCTTCAGCTCCTTTATTTTCTATAATACAGGTGAAAGCAGAAACGCTGCTCCAGCTCCTTTATTTTCTATAATACAGGTGGAAGCAGTGACGCTGCTCCAGCTCCTTTATTTTCTATAATACAGGAGGAAGCAGTAACATTGCTCCAACTCCTTTATTTTCTACAATACAGGAGGAAGCAGAAACGCTGCTCCAGCTACTTTACTTTCTATAATACAGGAGGAAGCAGTGACGCTGCTCCAGCTCCTTTATTTTCTATAATACCGGAGGAAGCAGTGCCGCTGCTCCAGATCCTTTATTTTCTATAATACAGGAGGGAGCAGTGACGCTGCTCCAGCTCCTATATTTTCTATAATGCATGAGGAAGCAGTGACGCTGCTCCAGCTCCTTTATTTTGTATAATACAAGAGGAAGCAGTGACGCTGCTCCAGCTCCTTTATTTTCTATAATACCGGAGGAAGCAGTGACGCTGCTCCAGCTCCTTTATTTTCTATAATACAGGAGGAAGCAGAGAAGCAGCTCCAGCTACTTTATTTTCTATAATTCAGGAGGAAGCAGTGACGCTGTTCCTGCCCCTTTATTTTCTATAAAACAGGATGAAGCAGTGACGCTGCTCCAGCTCCTTTATTTTCTATAATACAGGAGGAAGCAGTGACGCTGCTCCAGCTCCTTTATTTTCTATAATATCGGAGCAAGCAGTGCCGCTGCTCCAGCTCCTTTATTTTCTATAATACAGGAGGAAGCAGAGAAGCAGCTCCAGATACTTTATTTTCTCTAATACAGGAGGAAGTAGTGACGCTGCTCCAGCTCCTTTATTTTCTATAAAACAGGAGGAAGCAGTGACGCTGCTCCAGCTCCTTTATTTTCTATAATACAGGAGGAAGCAGTGACGTTGCTCCAGCTCCTTTATTTTCTACAATACAAGAGGAAGCAGAAACGCTGCTCCAGCTCCTTTATTTTCTACAATACAGGAGGAAGCAGTGACGCTGCTCCACCTCCTTTATTTTCTATAATAGAGGAGGAAGCAGTGACGCTGCTACATCTCCTTTATTTTCTATAATGCATGAGGAAGCAGTGACGCTGCTCCAGCTCCTTTATTTTCTATAATACAGTAGGAAAAGGTGACTCTGCTCCAGTTCCTTTATTTTCTATAATACAGGACGAAGCAATTACGCTGCTCCAGCTCCTTTATTTTTTATACGACAGGAGGAAGCAGTGACGTTGCTCCAGCTCCTTTATTTTCTATAATACAGGAGGAAGCAGGGACGCTGCTCCAGCTCCTTTATTTTCTATAATACAGGAGGAAGCAGTGACGCTGCTCCAGCTCCTTTATTTTCTATAATGCATGAGGAAGCAGTGACGCTGCTCCAGCTCCTTTAATTTGTATAATACAAGAGGAAGCAGTGACGCTGCTCCAGCTCCTTTATTTTCTATAATACAGGAGGAAGCAGTGACGCTGCTCCAGCTCCTTTATTTTCTATAATACAAGAGGAAGCAGTGATGTGCTCCAGCTCCTTTATTTTCTATAATACAGGAGGATGCAGTGACGCTGCTTCAGCGCCTTTATTTTCTATAATGCAGGAGGAAGTAGAGACGCTGCTTCAGCTCCTTTATTTTCTATAATACAAGAGGAAGCAGTGACGCTGCTCCAACTCCATTATTTTCTGTAATAGAGGAGGAAGCAAAGACGCTGCTCCAGCTCCTTTATTTTCTATAATACAGGAGGAAGCAGTGACTCTGCTCCAGCTCCTTTATTTTCTATAATACAGGAGGAAGCAGTGACGCTGCTCCAGCTCCTTTATTTTCTATAATACAGGAGGAAGCAGTGACTCTGCTCCAGCTCCTTTATTTTCAATAATACAGGAGGAAGCAGTGACGTTGCTCCAGCTCCTTTATTTTCTATAATACAGGAAGAAGGAGTGACGCTGCTCCAGCTCCTTTATTTTCTATAACACAGGAGGAAGCAGTGACGCTGCTCCAGCTCCTTTATTTTCTATATTACAGGAGGAAGCAGTGACGTTGCTCCAGCTCATTTATTTTCTATAATACAGGACGAAGCAATTACGCTGCTCCAGCTCCTTTATTTTCTATAATACAGGAGGAAGCAGTGACGTTGCTCCAGCTCCTTTATTTTCTACAATACAGGAGGAAGCAGAAACGCTGCTCCAGCTCCTTTATTTTCTATAATACAGGAGGAAGCAGTGACTCTGCTCCAGCTCCTTTATTTTCTATAATACCGGAGGAAGCAGTGACGCTGCTCCAGATCCTTTATTTTCTATAATACAGGAGGAAGCAGTGACGCTGTTCCTGCCCCTTTATTTTCCATAATACTGGAGGAAGCAGTGACGGTGCTCCAGCTCCTTTATTTTCTATAAAACAGGAGGAAGCAGTGACGCTGCTCCAGCTCCTATATTTTCTATTATGCATGAGGAAGCAGTGACGCTGCTCCAGCTCCTTTATTTTGTACAATACCAGAGGAAGCAGTGACGCTGCTCCAGCTCCTTTATTTTCTATAATACCGGAGGAAGCAGTGACGCTGCTCCAGCTCCTTTATTTTCTATAATACAGGAGGAAGCAGAGACGCTGCTCCAGCTCCTTTATTTTCTATATTCCATGAGGAAGCAGTGACGTTGCTCCAGCTCCTTTATTTTCTATAATACAGGAAGAAGCAGTGACGCTGCTCCAGCTCCTTTATTTTCTATAATACAGGAGGAAGCAGTGACGCTGCTCCAGCTCCTTTATTTTCTATAATGCATGAGGAAGCAGTGACGCTGCTCCAGCTCCTTTATTTTCTATAATACAGGAGGAAGCAGTTACGCTGCTCCGGCTCCTTTATTTTCTATAATACTGGAGGAAGCATGACGTTGCTCCAGCTCCTTTATTTTCTATAATCGAGGTGGAAGCAGAGACGCTGCTCCATCTCCTTTATTTTCTATAATACAGGAGGAAGCAGTGACGCTGCTCCAGCTCCTTTATTTTCTATAATACCGGTGGAACCAGTGACGCTGCTCCAGCTCCTTGATTTTCTATAATACAGGAGGAAGGAGAGACGCTGCTTCAGATCCTTTATTTTCTATAATACAGGAGGAAGCAGTAACGTTGCTCCAGCTCCTTTTTTTTTCTACAATACAGCAGGAAGCAGAAACGCTGCTCCAGCTCGTTTATTGTCTATAACACAGGAGGAAGCAGTGACGCTGCTCCACCTCCTTTATTTTCTATAATACAAGAGGAAGCAGGGATGTGCTCCAGCTCCTTTATTTTCTATAATACAGGAGGAAGCAGTGACGCTGCTCCAGCTCCTTTATTTTCTGTAATGCAGGAGGAAGGAGAGACGCTGCTTCAGATCCTTTATTTTCTATAATACAAGAGGAAGCAGTGACGCTGCTCCAACTCCATTCTTTTCTTTAATACAGGAGGAAGCAGAGACGCTGCTCCAGCTCCTTTATTTTCTATAATACAGGAGGAAGCAGTGACTCTGCTCCAGCTCCTTTATTTTCTATAATACAGGAGGAAGCAGTGACGCTGCTCCAGCTCCTTTATTTTCAATAATACAGGAGGAAGCAGTGACTCTGCTCCAGCTCCTTTATTTTCTGTAACACAGGAGGACGCAGTGACGTTGCTTCAGCTCCTTTATTTTCTATAATACAGGTGAAAGCAGAAACGCTGCTCCAGCTCCTTTATTTTCTATAATACAGGTGGAAGCAGTGACGCTGCTCCAGCTCCTTTATTTTCTATAATACAGGAGGAAGCAGTAACATTGCTCCAACTCCTTTATTTTCTACAATACAGGAGGAAGCAGAAACGCTGCTCCAGCTACTTTACTTTCTATAATACAGGAGGAAGCAGTGACGCTGCTCCAGCTCCTTTATTTTCTATAATACCGGAGGAAGCAGTGCCGCTGCTCCAGATCCTTTATTTTCTATAATACAGGAGGGAGCAGTGACGCTGCTCCAGCTCCTATATTTTCTATAATGCATGAGGAAGCAGTGACGCTGCTCCAGCTCCTTTATTTTGTATAATACAAGAGGAAGCAGTGACGCTGCTCCAGCTCCTTTATTTTCTATAATACCGGAGGAAGCAGTGACGCTGCTCCAGCTCCTTTATTTTCTATAATACAGGAGGAAGCAGAGAAGCAGCTCCAGCTACTTTATTTTCTATAATTCAGGAGGAAGCAGTGACGCTGTTCCTGCCCCTTTATTTTCTATAAAACAGGATGAAGCAGTGACGCTGCTCCAGCTCCTTTATTTTCTATAATACAGGAGGAAGCAGTGACGCTGCTCCAGCTCCTTTATTTTCTATAATATCGGAGCAAGCAGTGCCGCTGCTCCAGCTCCTTTATTTTCTATAATACAGGAGGAAGCAGAGAAGCAGCTCCAGATACTTTATTTTCTCTAATACAGGAGGAAGTAGTGACGCTGCTCCAGCTCCTTTATTTTCTATAAAACAGGAGGAAGCAGTGACGCTGCTCCAGCTCCTTTATTTTCTATAATACAGGAGGAAGCAGTGACGTTGCTCCAGCTCCTTTATTTTCTACAATACAAGAGGAAGCAGAAACGCTGCTCCAGCTCCTTTATTTTCTACAATACAGGAGGAAGCAGTGACGCTGCTCCACCTCCTTTATTTTCTATAATAGAGGAGGAAGCAGTGACGCTGCTACATCTCCTTTATTTTCTATAATGCATGAGGAAGCAGTGACGCTGCTCCAGCTCCTTTATTTTCTATAATACAGTAGGAAAAGGTGACTCTGCTCCAGTTCCTTTATTTTCTATAATACAGGACGAAGCAATTACGCTGCTCCAGCTCCTTTATTTTTTATACGACAGGAGGAAGCAGTGACGTTGCTCCAGCTCCTTTATTTTCTATAATACAGGAGGAAGCAGGGACGCTGCTCCAGCTCCTTTATTTTCTATAATACAGGAGGAAGCAGTGACGCTGCTCCAGCTCCTTTATTTTCTATAATGCATGAGGAAGCAGTGACGCTGCTCCAGCTCCTTTAATTTGTATAATACAAGAGGAAGCAGTGACGCTGCTCCAGCTCCTTTATTTTCTATAATACAGGAGGAAGCAGTGACGCTGCTCCAGCTCCTTTATTTTCTATAATACAAGAGGAAGCAGTGATGTGCTCCAGCTCCTTTATTTTCTATAATACAGGAGGATGCAGTGACGCTGCTTCAGCGCCTTTATTTTCTATAATGCAGGAGGAAGTAGAGACGCTGCTTCAGCTCCTTTATTTTCTATAATACAAGAGGAAGCAGTGACGCTGCTCCAACTCCATTATTTTCTGTAATAGAGGAGGAAGCAAAGACGCTGCTCCAGCTCCTTTATTTTCTATAATACAGGAGGAAGCAGTGACTCTGCTCCAGCTCCTTTATTTTCTATAATACAGGAGGAAGCAGTGACGCTGCTCCAGCTCCTTTATTTTCTATAATACAGGAGGAAGCAGTGACTCTGCTCCAGCTCCTTTATTTTCAATAATACAGGAGGAAGCAGTGACGTTGCTCCAGCTCCTTTATTTTCTATAATACAGGAAGAAGGAGTGACGCTGCTCCAGCTCCTTTATTTTCTATAACACAGGAGGAAGCAGTGACGCTGCTCCAGCTCCTTTATTTTCTATATTACAGGAGGAAGCAGTGACGTTGCTCCAGCTCATTTATTTTCTATAATACAGGACGAAGCAATTACGCTGCTCCAGCTCCTTTATTTTCTATAATACAGGAGGAAGCAGTGACGTTGCTCCAGCTCCTTTATTTTCTACAATACAGGAGGAAGCAGAAACGCTGCTCCAGCTCCTTTATTTTCTATAATACAGGAGGAAGCAGTGACTCTGCTCCAGCTCCTTTATTTTCTATAATACCGGAGGAAGCAGTGACGCTGCTCCAGATCCTTTATTTTCTATAATACAGGAGGAAGCAGTGACGCTGTTCCTGCCCCTTTATTTTCCATAATACTGGAGGAAGCAGTGACGGTGCTCCAGCTCCTTTATTTTCTATAAAACAGGAGGAAGCAGTGACGCTGCTCCAGCTCCTATATTTTCTATTATGCATGAGGAAGCAGTGACGCTGCTCCAGCTCCTTTATTTTGTACAATACCAGAGGAAGCAGTGACGCTGCTCCAGCTCCTTTATTTTCTATAATACCGGAGGAAGCAGTGACGCTGCTCCAGCTCCTTTATTTTCTATAATACAGGAGGAAGCAGAGACGCTGCTCCAGCTCCTTTATTTTCTATATTCCATGAGGAAGCAGTGACGTTGCTCCAGCTCCTTTATTTTCTATAATACAGGAAGAAGCAGTGACGCTGCTCCAGCTCCTTTATTTTCTATAATACAGGAGGAAGCAGTGACGCTGCTCCAGCTCCTTTATTTTCTATAATGCATGAGGAAGCAGTGACGCTGCTCCAGCTCCTTTATTTTCTATAATACAGGAGGAAGCAGTTACGCTGCTCCGGCTCCTTTATTTTCTATAATACTGGAGGAAGCATGACGTTGCTCCAGCTCCTTTATTTTCTATAATCGAGGTGGAAGCAGAGACGCTGCTCCATCTCCTTTATTTTCTATAATACAGGAGGAAGCAGTGACGCTGCTCCAGCTCCTTTATTTTCTATAATACCGGTGGAACCAGTGACGCTGCTCCAGCTCCTTGATTTTCTATAATACAGGAGGAAGGAGAGACGCTGCTTCAGATCCTTTATTTTCTATAATACAGGAGGAAGCAGTAACGTTGCTCCAGCTCCTTTTTTTTTCTACAATACAGCAGGAAGCAGAAACGCTGCTCCAGCTCGTTTATTGTCTATAACACAGGAGGAAGCAGTGACGCTGCTCCACCTCCTTTATTTTCTATAATACAAGAGGAAGCAGGGATGTGCTCCAGCTCCTTTATTTTCTATAATACAGGAGGAAGCAGTGACGCTGCTCCAGCTCCTTTATTTTCTGTAATGCAGGAGGAAGGAGAGACGCTGCTTCAGATCCTTTATTTTCTATAATACAAGAGGAAGCAGTGACGCTGCTCCAACTCCATTCTTTTCTTTAATACAGGAGGAAGCAGAGACGCTGCTCCAGCTCCTTTATTTTCTATAATACAGGAGGAAGCAGTGACTCTGCTCCAGCTCCTTTATTTTCTATAATACAGGAGGAAGCAGTGACGCTGCTCCAGCTCCTTTATTTTCAATAATACAGGAGGAAGCAGTGACTCTGCTCCAGCTCCTTTATTTTCTGTAACACAGGAGGACGCAGTGACGTTGCTTCAGCTCCTTTATTTTCTATAATACAGGTGAAAGCAGAAACGCTGCTCCAGCTCCTTTATTTTCTATAATACAGGTGGAAGCAGTGACGCTGCTCCAGCTCCTTTATTTTCTATAATACAGGAGGAAGCAGTAACATTGCTCCAACTCCTTTATTTTCTACAATACAGGAGGAAGCAGAAACGCTGCTCCAGCTACTTTACTTTCTATAATACAGGAGGAAGCAGTGACGCTGCTCCAGCTCCTTTATTTTCTATAATACCGGAGGAAGCAGTGCCGCTGCTCCAGATCCTTTATTTTCTATAATACAGGAGGGAGCAGTGACGCTGCTCCAGCTCCTATATTTTCTATAAAGCATGAGGAAGCAGTGACGCTGCTCCAGCTCCTTTATTTTGTATAATACAAGAGGAAGCAGTGACGCTGCTCCAGCTCCTTTATTTTCTATAATACCGGAGGAAGCAGTGACGCTGCTCCAGCTCCTTTATTTTCTATAATACAGGAGGAAGCAGAGAAGCAGCTCCAGCTACTTTATTTTCTATAATTCAGGAGGAAGCAGTGACGCTGTTCCTGCCCCTTTATTTTCTATAAAACAGGATGAAGCAGTGACGCTGCTCCAGCTCCTTTATTTTCTATAATACAGGAGGAAGCAGTGACGCTGCTCCAGCTCCTTTATTTTCTATAATATCGGAGCAAGCAGTGCCGCTGCTCCAGCTCCTTTATTTTCTATAATACAGGAGGAAGCAGAGAAGCAGCTCCAGATACTTTATTTTCTCTAATACAGGAGGAAGTAGTGACGCTGCTCCAGCTCCTTTATTTTCTATAAAACAGGAGGAAGCAGTGACGCTGCTCCAGCTCCTTTATTTTCTATAATACAGGAGGAAGCAGTGACGTTGCTCCAGCTCCTTTATTTTCTACAATACAAGAGGAAGCAGAAACGCTGCTCCAGCTCCTTTATTTTCTACAATACAGGAGGAAGCAGTGACGCTGCTCCACCTCCTTTATTTTCTATAATAGAGGAGGAAGCAGTGACGCTGCTACATCTCCTTTATTTTCTATAATGCATGAGGAAGCAGTGACGCTGCTCCAGCTCCTTTATTTTCTATAATACAGTAGGAAAAGGTGACTCTGCTCCAGTTCCTTTATTTTCTATAATACAGGACGAAGCAATTACGCTGCTCCAGCTCCTTTATTTTTTATACGACAGGAGGAAGCAGTGACGTTGCTTCAGCTCCTTTATTTTCTATAATACAGGTGGAAGCAGAAACGCTGCTCCAGCTCATTAATTTTTTATAATACAGGAGGAAGCAGTGACGCTGCTCCAGCTCCTTTATTTTCTACAATACAGGAGGAAGCAGAAACGCTGCTCCAGCGCCTTTATTTTCTATAATACAGGAGGAAGCAGTGACGCTGCTCCAGCTCCTTTATTTTCTATAATACCGGAGGAAGCAGTGACGCTGCTCCAGATCCTTTATTTTCTATAATACAGGAGGAAGCAGTGACGCTGCTCCAGCTCTTTTATTTTCTATAATACAAGAGGAAGCAGTGACGCTGCTCCAGCTCTTTTATTTTCTATAATACCGGTTGAACCAGTGACGCTGCTCCAGCTCCTTGATTTTCTGCATTCCATGAGGAAGCAGTGACGCTGCTCCAGCTCCTTTATTTTCAATAATACATGAGGAAGAAGAGACACGGCTCCAGCTCCTATATTTTCTATAATACGGGAGAAAGCAGTGACGCTGCTCCAGCTCCTTTATTTTCTCTAATGCATGAGGAATCAGTGACGCTGCTCCAGCACCTTTATTTTCTATAATACATGAGGAAGAAGAGAAACGGCTCCAGATCCTTTATTTTCTATAATACGGGAGGAATCAGTAACGCTGCTCCAGCTCCTTAATTTTCTATAATACAGGAGGAAGCAGTGACGCTGCTCCAGCTCCTTTATTTTCTATAATACAGGAGGAAGCAGTGACGCTGCTCCAGCTAGATTATTTTCTATAATACAGGAGGAAGCAGAGACGTTGCTCCAGCTCCTTTATTTTCTACAATACAGAGGAAGCAGAAACGCTGCTCCAGCTCCTTTATTTTCTATAATACAGGAGGAAGCAGTGACTCTGCTCCAGCTCCTTTATTTTCTATAATACCGGAGGAAGCAGTGACGCTGCTCCAGATCCTTTATTTTCTATAATACAGGAGGAAGCAGTGACGCTGCTCCAGCTCCTATATTTTCTATAATGCATGAGGAAGCAGTGACTCTGCTCCAGCTCTTTTATTTTGGATAATACAAGAGGAAGCAGTGACGCTGCTCCAGCTCCTTTATTTTCTATAATACAGGAGGAAGCAGTGACGATGCTCCAGCTCCTTTATTTTATATAATGCATGAGGAAGCAGTGACGCTGCTCCAGCTCCTTTATTTTCTATAATACAGGAGGAAGCAGTGACGTTGCTTCAGCTCCTTTACTTTTTATAATACAGGACGAGGCAATTACGCTGCTCCAGCTCCTTTATTTTCTATAATCCTGGAGGAAGCATGACGTTGCTCCAGCTCCTTTATTTTCTATAATACAGGTGGAAGCAGAGACGCTGCTCCATCTCCTTTATTTTCTATAATACAGGAGGAAGCAGTGACGCTGCTCCAGCTCCTTTATTTTCTATAATTCCGGTGGAACCAGTGACGCTGCTCCAGCTCCTTGATTTTCTATAATACAGGAGGAAGCAGTGACGTTGCTCCAGCTCCTTTTTTTTCTACAATACAGGAGGAAGCAGAAACGCTGCCCCAGCTCGTTTATTTTCTATAACACAGGAGGAAGCAGAAACGCTGCTCCAGCTCCTTTATTTTCTATAATACAGGAGGAAGCCGTGACGCTGCTCCAGCTCCTTTATTTTCTATAATGCAGGAGGAAGTAGGGACGCTGCTTCAGCTCCTTTATTTTCTATAATACAAGAGGAAGCAGTGACGCTGCTCCAACTCCATTATTTTCTGTAATACAGGAGGAAGCAGAGACGCTGCTCCAGCTCCTTTATTTTCTATAATACAGGAGGAAGCAGAGACGCTGCTCCAGCTCCTTTATTTTCTATAATACAGGAGGAAGCAGTGACTCTGCTCCAGCTCCTTTATTTTCTATAACACAGGAGGACGCAGTGACGTTGCTTCAGCTCCTTTATTTTCTATAATACAGGAGGAAGCAGTGACGCTGCTCCAGCTCCTTTATTTTCTATAATACCGGAGGAAGCAGTGACGCTGCTACATCTCCTTTATTTTCTATAATGCATGAGGAAGCAGTGACGCTGCTCCAGCTCCTTTAATTTCTATAATACAGTAGGAAAAAGTGACTCTCCTCCAGTTCCTTTATTTTCTATAATACAGGACGAAGCAATTACGCTGCTCCAGCTCCTTTATTTTTTATACTACAGGAGGAAGCAGTGACGTTGCTTCAGCTCCTTTATTTTCTATAATACAGGTGGAAGCAGAAACGCTGCTCCGGCTCATTAATTTTTTATAATACAGGAGGAAGCAGTGACGTTGCTCCAGCTCCTTTATTTTCTATAATACAGGAGGAAGCAGTGACGCTGCTGCAGATCCTTTATTTTCTATAATACAGGAGGAAGCAGTGACGCTGCTCCAGCTCTTTTATTTTCTATAATACAGGAGGAAGCAGTGACGCTGCTCCAGCTCCTATATTTTCTATAATGCATGAGGAAGCAGTGACGCTGCTCCAGCTCTTTTATTTTCTATAATACAAGAGGAAGCAGTGACGCTGCTCCAGCTCCTTTATTTTCTATAATACCGGTTGAACCAGTGACGCTGCTCCAGCTCCTTGATTTTCTGCATTCCATGAGGAAGCAGTGACGCTGCTCCAGCTCCTTTATTTTCGATAATACATGAGGAAGAAGAGACACGGCTCCAGCTCCTTTATTTTCTATAATACGGGAGGAAGCAGTGACGCAGCTCCAGCTCCTTTATTTTCTCTAATGCATGAGGAATCAGTGACGCTGCTCCAGCTCCATTATTTTCTATAATACATGAGGAAGAAGAGACACGGCTCCAGATCCTTTATTTTCTATAATACGGGAGGAATCAGTAACGCTGCTCCAGCTCCTTAATTTTCTATAATACAGGAGGAAGCAGTGACGCTGCTCCAGCTCCTTTATTTTCTATAATACAGGAGGAAGCAGTGACGCTGCTCCAGCTCCTTTATTTTCTATAATACAGGAGGAAGCATAGACGTTGCTCCAGCTCCTTTATTTTGTACAATACAGGAGGAAGCAGAAACGCTGCTCCAGCTCCTTTATTTTCTATAATACAGGAGGAAGCAGTGACTCTGCTCCAGCTCCTTTATTTTCTATAATACCGGAGGAAGCAGTGACGCTGCTCCAGATCCTTTATTATCTATAATACAGGAGGAAGCAGTGACGCTGCTCCAGCTCCTATATTTTCTATAATGCATGAGGAAGCAGTGACTCTGCTCCAGCTCTTTTATTTTGTATAATACAAGAGGAAGCAGTGACGCTGCTCCAGCTCCTTTATTTTCTATAATACAGGAGGAAGCAGTGACGTTGCTTCAGCTCCTTTACTTTCTATAATACAGGACGAGGCAATTACGCTGCTCCAGCTCCTTTATTTTCTATAATACCGGAGGAAGCAGTGACGCTGCTCCAGGTGCTTTATTTTCTATAATACAGGAGGAAGCAGTGACGCTGCTCCAGCTCCTATATTTTCTATAATGCATGAGGAAGCAGTGACGCTGCTCCAGCTCTTTTATTTTCTATAATACAAGAGGAAGCAGTGACGCTGCTCCAGCTCCTTTATTTTCTATAATACCGGTTGAACCAGTGACGCTGCTCCAGCTCCTTTATTTTCTATAATACAGGAGGAAGCAGTGACGTTGCTTCAGCTCCTTTACTTTCTATAATACAGGACGAGGCAATTACGCTGCTCCAGCTCCTTTATTTTCTATAATCCTGGAGGAAGCATGACGTTGCTCCAGCTCCTTTATTTTCTATAATACAGGTGGAAGCAGAGACGCTGCTCCATCTCCTTTATTTTCTATAATACAGGAGGAAGCAGTGACGCTGCTCCAGCTCCTTTATTTTGTATAATACCGGTGGAACCAGTGACGCTGCTCCAGCTCCTTGATTTTCTATAATACAGGAGGAAGCAGTGACGTTGCTCCAGCTCCTTTTTTTTCTACAATACAGGAGGAAGCAGAAACGCTGCCCCAGCTCGTTTATTTTCTATAACACAGGAGGAAGCAGTGACGCTGCTCCAGCTCCTTTATTTTCTATAATACAAGAGGAAGCAGTGATGTGCTCCAGCTCCTTTATTTTCTATAATACAGGAGGAAGCAGTGACGCTGCTCCAGCTCCATTATTTTCTGTAATACAGGAGGAAGCAGAGACGCTGCTCCAGCTCCTTTATTTTCTATAATACAGGAGGAAGCAGAGACGCTGCTCCAGCTCCTTTATTTTCTATAATACAGGAGGAAGCAGAGACGCTGCTCCAGCTCCTTTATTTTCTGTAATACAGGAGGAAGCAGAGACGCTGCTCCATCTCCTTTATTTTATATAATACAAGAGGAAGCAGTGATGTGCTCCAGCTCCTTTATTTTCTATAATACAGGAGGAAGCAGTGACGCTGCTCCAGCTCCATTATTTTCTGTAATACAGGAGGAAGCAGAGACGCTGCTCCAGCTCCTTTATTTTCTATAATACAGGAGGAAGCAGTGACGCCGCTCCAGCTCCTTTATTTTCTATAATACCGGTGGAACCAGTGACGCTGCTCCAGTTCCTTGATTTTCTATAATACAGGAGGAAGCAGTGACGTTGCTCCAGCTCCTTTTTTTTCTACAATACAGGAGGAAGCAGAAACGCTGCCCCAGCTCGTTTATTTTCTATAACACAGGAGGAAGCAGTGACGCTGCTCCAGCTCCTTTATTTTCTATAATGCAGGAGGAAGTAGGGACGTTGCTTCAGCTCCTTTATTTTCTATAATACAAGAGGAAGCAGTGACGCTGCTCCAACTCCATTATTTTCTGTAATACAGGAGGAAGCAGAGACGCTGCTCCAGCTCCTTTATTTTCTATAATACAGGAGGAAGCAGAGACGCTGCTCCAGCTCCTTTATTTTCTATAATACAGGAGGAAGCAGTGACTCTGCTCCAGCTCCTTTATTTTCTATAACACAGGAGGACGCAGTGACGTTGCTTCAGCTCCTTTATTTTCTATAATACAGGTGAAAGCAGTGAGGCTGCTCCAGCTCCTTTATTTTCTATAATACAGGAGGAAGCAGTGACATTGCTCCAGCTCCTTTATTTTCAACAATACAGGAGGAAGCAGAAACGCTGTTCCAGCTACTTTATTTTCTATAATACAGGAGGAAGCAGTGACGCTGCTCCAGCTCCATTATTTTCTATAATACCGGAGGAAGCAGTGACGCTGCTCCAGATCCTTTATTTTCTATAATACAGGAGGGAGCAGTGACGCTGCTCCAGCTCCAATATTTTCTATAATGCATGAGGAAGCAGTGACGCTGCTCCAGCTCCTTTATTTTGTATAATACAACAGGAAGCAGTGACGCTGCTCCAGCTCCTTTATTTTCTATAATACGGGAGGAAGCAGTGACGCTGCTCCAGCTCCTTTATTTTCTATAATACAGGAGGAAGCAGAAAAGCAGCTCCAGCTACTTTATTTTCTATAATACAGGAGGAAGCAGTGACGCTGTTCCTGCCCCTTTATTATCCATAATACTGGAGGAAGCAGTGACGCTGCTCCAGCTCCTTTATTTTCTATAAAACAGGAGGAAGCAGTGACGCTGCTCCAGTTCCTTTATTTTCCATAATACAGGAGGAAGCAGTGA
Organism: Chiloscyllium punctatum; assembly: GCF_047496795.1. Lineage (NCBI taxonomy): Eukaryota > Metazoa > Chordata > Chondrichthyes > Orectolobiformes > Hemiscylliidae > Chiloscyllium > Chiloscyllium punctatum. The sequence continues at coordinate 49,155,772 of NC_092759.1, read as the reverse complement.
CGTTGCTCCAGCTCCTTTATTTTCTACAATACAAGAGGAAGCAGAAACGCTGCTCCAGCTCCTTTATTTTCTACAATACAGGAGGAAGCAGTGACACTGCTCAAGCTCCTTTATTTTCTATAACACAGGAGGACGCAGTGACTTTGCTTCAGCTCCTTTATTTTCTATAATACAGGTGAAAGCAGAAACGCTGCTCCAGCTCCTTTATTTTCTATAATACAGGAGGAAGCAGTGACGCTGCTCCAGCTCCTTTATTTTCTATAATACAGGAGGAAGCAGTGACGCTGCTCCAGCTCCTTTATTTTCTATAATACCGGAGGAAGCAGGGACGCTGCTCCAGATACTTTATTTTCTATAATACAGGAGGAAGCAGTGACGCTGCTCCAGCTCCTATATTTTCTATAATGCATGAGGAATCAGTGACGCTGCTCCATCTCCTTTATTTTCTATAATACCGGAGGAAGCATTGACGCTGCTCCAGCTACATTATTTTCTATAATACAGGAGGAAGCAGAGAACCTGCTCAGGCTCCATTATTTTCTATAATACAGGAGGAAGCAGTGACGCTGTTCCTGCCCCTTTATTTTCCATAATACTGGAGGAAGCAGTGACGCTGCTCCAGCTCCTTTATTTTCTATAAAACAGGAGGAAGCAGTGACGCTGCTCCAGCTCCTATATTTTCTATAATGCATGAGGAAGCAGTGACGCTGCTCCAGCTCCTTTATTTTGTATAATACCAGAGGAAGCAGTGACGCTGCTCCAGCTCCTTTATTTTCTATAATACCGGAGGAAGCAGTGACGCTGCTCCAGCTCCTTTATTTTCTATAATACAGGAGGAAGCAGAGACGCTGCTCCAGCTCCTTTATTTTCTATAATCCATGAGGAAGCAGTGACGTTGCTCCAGCTCCTTTATTTTCTATAATACAGGAAGAAGCAGTGACGCTGCTCCAGCTCCTTTATTTTCTATAATACAGGAGGAAGCAGTGACGCTGCTCCAGCTCCTATACTTTCTATAATGCATGAGGAAGCAGTGACGCTGCTCCAGCTCCTTTATTTTCTACAATACAGGAGGAAGCATGACGTTGCTCCAGCTCCTTTATTTTCTATAATCGAGGTCGAAGCAGAGACGCTGCTCCAGCTCCTTTATTTTCTATAATACAGGAGGAAGCAGTGACGCTGCTCCAGCTCCTTTATTTTCTATAATACCGGTGGAACCAGTGACGCTGCTCCAGCTCCTTGATTTTCTATAATACAGGAGGAAGCAGTGACTCTGCTCCAGCTCCTTTATTTTCTATAATACAGGAAGAAGCAGTGACGCTGCTCCAGCTCCTTTATTTTCTATAATACAGGAGGAAGCAGTAACGTTGCTCCAGCTCCTTTTTTTTTCTACAATACAGCAGGAAGCAGAAACGCTGCTCCTGCTCGTTTATTGTCTATAACACAGGAGGAAGCAGTGACGCTGCTCCAGCTCCTTTATTTTCTATAAAACAGGAGGAAGCAGTGACGCTGCTCTAGCTCCTTTATTTTCTACAATACAGGAGGAAGCAGTGACGTTGCTCCAGCTCCTTTATTTTCTACAATACAAGAGGAAGCAGAAACGCTGCTCCAGCTCCTTTATTTTCTACAATACAGGAGGAAGCAGTGACGCTGCTCCAGCTCCTTTATTTTCTATAATACCGGAGGAAGCAGTGACGCTGCACCAGATCCTTTATTTTCTATAATACAGGAGGAAGCAGTGACGCTGCTACATCTCCTTTATTTTCTATAATACAGGCGGAAGCAGTGACATTGATCCAGCTCCTTTATTTTCTACAATACAGGAGGAAGCAGAAACGCTGCTCCAGCTACTTTATTTTCTATAATACAGGAGGAAGCAGTGACGCTGCTCTAGCTCCTTTATTTTCTATAATACAGGAGGAAGCAGAAACGCTGCTCCAGCTCCTTTATTTTCTACAATACAGGAGGAAGCAGTGACGCTGCACCAGATCCTTTATTTTCTATAATACAGGAGGAAGCAGTGACGCTGCTACATCTCCTTTATTTTCTATAATGCATGAGGAAGCAGTGACGCTGCTCCAGCTCCTTTATTTTCTATAATACAGTTGGAAAAAGTGACTCTGCTCCAGTTCCTTTATTTTCTATAATACAGGACGAAGCAATTACGCTGCTCCAGCTCCTTTATTTTTTATACTACAGGAGGAAGCAGTGACGTTGCTTCAGCTCCTTTATTTTCTGTAATACAGGAGGAAGCAGAGACGCTGCTCCAGCTCCTTTATTTTCTATAATACAGGAGGAAGCAGAGACGCTGCTCCAGCTCCTTTATTTTCTATAATACAGGAGGAAGCAGTGACTCTGCTCCAGCTCCTTTATTTTCTATAACACAGGAGGACGCAGTGACGTTGCTTCAGCTCCTTTATTTTCTATAATACAGGAGGAAGCAGTGACGCTGCTACATCTCCTTTATTTTCTATAATGCATGAGGAAGCAGTGACGCTGCTCCAGCTCCTTTATTTTCTATAATACAGAAGGAAAAAGTGACTCTGCTCCAGTTCCTTTATTTTCTATAATACAGGACGAAGCAATTACGCTGCTCCAGCTCCTTTATTTTTTATACTACAGGAGGTAGCAGTGACGTTGCTTCAGCTCCTTTATTTTCTATAATACAGGTGGAAGCAGAAACGCTGCTCCGGCTCATTAATTTTTTATAATACAGGAGGAAGCAGTGACGCTGCTCCAGCTCCTTTATTTTCCATAATACAGTAGGAAGCAGTGACGCTGCTCCATCTCCTTTATTTTCTACAATACAGGAGGAAGCAGTGACGCTGCTCCAGCTCCTTTATTTTCTATAATACCGGAGGAAGCAGTGACGCTGCTCCAGATACTTTATTTTCTATAATACAGGAGGAAGCAGTGACGCTGCTCCAGCTCCTATATTTTCTATAATGCATGAGGAAGCAGTGACGCTGCTCCAGCTCTTTTATTTTCTATAATACAAGAGGAAGCAGTGACGCTGCTCCAGCTCCTTTATTTTCTATAATACGGGAGGAAGCAGTGACGCTGCTCCAGCTCCTTTATTTTCTATAATACAGGAGGAAGCAGAAAAGCAGCTCCAGCTACTTTATTTTCTATAATACAGGAGGAAGCAGTGACGCTGTTCCTGCCCCTTTATTATCCATAATACTGGAGGAAGCAGTGACGCTGCTCCAGCTCCTTTATTTTCATTAAAACAGGAGGAAGCAGTGACGCTGCTCCAGTTCCTTTATTTTCCATAATACAGGAGGAAGCAGTGACGTTGCTCCAGCTCCTTTATTTTCTACAATACAAGAGGAAGCAGAAACGCTGCTCCAGCTCCTTTATTTTCTACAATACAGGAGGAAGCAGTGACACTGCTCAAGCTCCTTTATTTTCTATAACACAGGAGGACGCAGTGACTTTGCTTCAGCTCCTTTATTTTCTATAATACAGGTGAAAGCAGAAACGCTGCTCCAGCTCCTTTATTTTCTATAATACAGGAGGAAGCAGTGACGCTGCTCCAGCTCCTTTATTTTCTATAATACAGGAGGAAGCAGTGACGCTGCTCCAGCTTCTTTATTTTCTATAATACCGGAGGAAGCAGGGACGCTGCTCCAGATACTTTATTTTCTATAATACAGGAGGAAGCAGTGACGCTGCTCCAGCTCCTATATTTTCTATAATGCATGAGGAATCAGTGACGCTGCTCCATCTCCTTTATTTTCTATAATACCGGAGGAAGCAATTACGCTGCTCCAGCTCCTTTATTTTTTATACTACAGGAGGAAGCAGTGACGTTGCTTCATCTCCTTTATTTTCTATAATACAGGTGGAAGCAGAAACGCTGCTCCGGCTCATTAATTATTTATAATACTGGAGGAAGCAGTGACACTGCTCCAGCTCTTTATTTTCCATAATACAGTAGGAAGCAGTGACGCTGCTCCATCTCCTTTATTTTCTACAATACAGGAGGAAGCAGTGACGCTGCTCCAGCTCCTTTATTTTCTATAATACCGGAGGAAGCAGTGACGCTGCTCCAGATCCTTTATTTTCTATAATACAGGAGGAAGCAGTGACGCTGCTCCAGCTCCTATATTTTCTATAATGCATGAGGAAGCAGTGACGCTGCTCCAGCTCTTTTATTTTCTATAATACAAGAGGAAGCAGTGACGCTGCTCCAGCTCCTTTATTTTCTATAATACGGGAGGAAGCAGTGACGCTGCTCCAGCTCCTTTATTTTCTATAATACAGGAGGAAGCAGAAAAGCAGCTCCAGCTACTTTATTTTCTATAATACAGGAGGAAGCAGTGACGCTGTTCCTGCCCCTTTATTATCCATAATACTGGAGGAAGCAGTGACGCTGCTCCAGCTCCTTTATTTTCTATAAAACAGGAGGAAGCAGTGACGCTGCTCCAGTTCCTTTATTTTCCATAATACAGGAGGAAGCAGTGACGTTGCTCCAGCTCCTTTATTTTCTACAATACAAGAGGAAGCAGAAACGCTGCTCCAGCTCCTTTATTTTCTACAATACAGGAGGAAGCAGTGACACTGCTCAAGCTCCTTTATTTTCTATAACACAGGAGGACGCAGTGACTTTGCTTCAGCTCCTTTATTTTCTATAATACAGGTGAAAGCAGAAACGCTGCTCCAGCTCCTTTATTTTCTATAATACAGGAGGAAGCAGTGACGCTGCTCCAGCTCCTTTATTTTCTATAATACAGGAGGAAGCAGTGACGCTGCTCCAGCTTCTTTATTTTCTATAATACCGGAGGAAGCAGGGACGCTGCTCCAGATACTTTATTTTCTATAATACAGGAGGAAGCAGTGACGCTGCTCCAGCTCCTATATTTTCTATAATGCATGAGGAATCAGTGACGCTGCTCCATCTCCTTTATTTTCTATAATACCGGAGGAAGCATTGACGCTGCTCCAGCTACATTATTTTCTATAATACAGGAGGAAGCAGAGAACCTGCTCAGGCTCCATTATTTTCTATAATACAGGAGGAAGCAGTGACGCTGTTCCTGCCCCTTTATTTTCCATAATACTGGAGGAAGCAGTGACGCTGCTCCAGCTCCTTTATTTTCTATAAAACAGGAGGAAGCAGTGACGCTGCTCCAGCTCCTATATTTTCTATAATGCATGAGGAAGCAGTGACGCTGCTCCAGCTCCTTTATTTTGTATAATACCAGAGGAAGCAGTGACGCTGCTCCAGCTCCTTTATTTTCTATAACACCGGAGGAAGCAGTGACGCTGCTCCAGCTCCTTTATTTTCTATAATACAGGAGGAAGCAGAGACGCTGCTCCAGCTCCTTTATTTTCTATAATCCATGAGGAAGCAGTGATGTTGCTCCAGCTCCTTTATTTTCTATAATACAGGAAGAAGCAGTGACGCTGCTCCAGCTCCTTTATTTTCTATAATACAGGAGGAAGCAGTGACGCTGCTCCAGCTCCTTTATTTTCTATAATGCATGAGGAAGCAGTGACGCTGCTCCAGCTCCTTTATTTTCTACAATACAGGAGGAAGCATGACGTTGCTCCAGCTCCTTTATTTTCTATAATCGAGGTCGAAGCAGAGACGCTGCTCCATCTCCTTTATTTTCTATAATACAGGAGGAAGCAGTGACGCTGCTCCAGCTCCTTTATTTTCTATAATACCGGTGGAACCAGTGACGCTGCTCCAGCTCCTTGATTTTCTATAATACATGAGGAAGCAGTGACACTGCTCCAGCTCCTTTATTTTCTATAATACAGGAGGAAGCAGTAACGTTGCTCCAGCTCCTTTTTTTTTCTACAATACAGCAGGAAGCAGAAACGCTGCTCCTGCTCGTTTATAGTCTGTAACACAGGAGGAAGCAGTGACGCTGCTCCAGCTCCTTTATTTTCTATAATACAAGAGGAGGTAGTGATGTGCTCCAGCTCCTTTATTTTCTATAATACAGGAGGAAGCAGTGACGCTGCTCCAGCTCCTTTATTTTCTGTAATGCAGGAGGAAGTAGAGACGCTGCTTCAGATCCTTTATTTTCTATAATACAAGAGGAAGCAGTGACGCTGCTCCAACTCCATTATTTTTTGTAATACAGGAGGAAGCAGAGACGCTGCTCCAGCTCCTTTATTTTCTATAATACAGGAGGAAGCAGTGACGCTGCTCCAGCTCCTATATTTTCTATAATGCATGAGGAAGCAGTGACGCTGCTCCAGCTCCTTTATTTTCTACAATACAGGAGGAAGCATGACGTTGCTCCAGCTCCTTTATTTTCTATAATCGAGGTCGAAGCAGAGACGCTGCTCCATCTCCTTTATTTTCTATAATACAGGAGGAAGCAGTGACGCTGCACCAGCTCCTTTATTTTCTATAATACAAGAGGAGGTAGTGATGTGCTCCAGCTCCTTTATTTTCTATAATACAGGAGGAAGCAGTGACGCTGCTCCAGCTCCTTTATTTTCTGTAATGCAGGAGGAAGTAGAGACGCTGCTCCAGCTCCTTTATTTTCTATAATACAGGAGGAAGCAGTGACTCTGCTCCAGCTCCTTTATTTTCTATAATACAGGAGGAAGCAGAGACGCTGCTCCAGCTCCTTTATTTTCTATAATACAGGAGGAAGCAGTGACTCTGCTCCAGCTCCTTTATTTTCTATAACACAGGAGGACGCAGTGACGTTGCTTCAGCTCCTTTATTTTCTATAATACAGGTGAAAGCAGAAACGCTGCTCCAGCTCCTTTATTTTCTATAATACAGGAGGAAGCAGTGACGCTGCTCCAGCTCCTTTATTTTCTATAATACAGGCGGAAGCAGTGACATTGCTCCAGCTCCTTTATTTTCTACAATACAGGAGGAAGCAGAAACGCTGCTCCAGCTACTTTATTTTCTATAATACAGGAGGAAGCAGTGACGCTGCTCCAGCTCCTTTATTTTCTATAATACCGGAGGAAGCAGTGACGCTGCTCCAGATCCTTTATTTTCTATAATACAGGAGGGAGCAGTGACGCTGCTCCAGCTCCTATATTTTCTATAATGCATGAGGAAGCAGTGACGCTGCTCCAGCTCCTTTATTTTGTATAATACAAGAGGAAGCAGTGACGCTGCTCCAGCTCCTTTATTTTCTATAATACCGGAGGAAGCAGTGACGCTGCTCCAGCTCCTTTATTTTCTATAATACAGGAGGAAGCAGAGAAGCAGCTCCAGCTACTTTATTTTCTATAATACAGGAGGAAGCAGTGACGCTGTTCCTGCCCCTTTATTTTCTATAAAACAGGAGGAAGCAGTGACGCTGCTCCAGCTCCTTTATTTTCTATAATACAGGAGGAAGCAGTGACTCTGCTCCAGCTCCTTTATTTTCTATAATACAGGAGGAAGCAGTGACGCTGCTCCAGCTCCTTTATTTTCTATAATACCGGAGGAAGCAGTGACGCTGCACCAGCTCCTTTATTTTCTATAATACAGGAGGAAGCAGTGACGCTGCTACATCTCCTTTATTTTCTATAATGCATGAGGAAGCAGTGACGCTGCTCCAGCTCCTTTATTTTCTATAATACAGTTGGAAAAAGTGACTCTGCTCCAGTTCCTTTATTTTCTATAATTCAGGACGAAGCAATTACGCTGCTCCAGCTCCTTTATTTTTTATACTACAGGAGGAAGCAGTGACGTTGCTTCAGCTCCTTTATTTTCTGTAATACAGGAGGAAGCAGAGACGCTGCTCCAGCTCCTTTATTTTCTATAATACAGGAGGAAGCAGAGATGCTGCTCCAGCTCCTTTATTTTCTATAATACAGGAGGAAGCAGTGACTCTGCTCCAGCTCCTTTATTTTCTATAACACAGGAGGACGCAGTGACGTTGCTTCAGCTCCTTTATTTTCTATAATACAGGAGGAAGCAGTGACGCTGCTACATCTCCTTTATTTTCTATAATGCATGAGGAAGCAGTGACGCTGCTCCAGCTCCTTTATTTTCTATAATACAGAAGGAAAAAGTGACTCTGCTCCAGTTCCTTTATTTTCTATAATACAGGACGAAGCAATTACGCTGCTCCAGCTCCTTTATTTTTTATACTACAGGAGGAAGCAGTGACGTTGCTTCAGCTCCTTTATTTTCTATAATACAGGTGGAAGCAGAAACGCTGCTCCGGCTCATTAATTTTTTATAATACAGGAGGAAGCAGTGACGCTGCTCCAGCTCCTTTATTTTCCATAATACAGTAGGAAGCAGTGACGCTGCTCCATCTCCTTTATTTTCTACAATACAGGAGGAAGCAGTGACGCTGCTCCAGCTCCTTTATTTTCTATCATACCGGAGGAAGCAGTGACGCTGCTCCAGATCCTTTATTTTCTATAATACAGGAGGAAGCAGTGACGCTGCTCCAGCTCCTATATTTTCTATAATGCATGAGGAAGCAGTGACGCTGCTCCAGCTCTTTTATTTTCTATAATACAAGAGGAAGCAGTGACGCTGCTCCAGCTCCTTTATTTTCTATAATACGGGAGGAAGCAGTGACGCTGCTCCAGCTCCTTTATTTTCTATAATACAGGAGGAAGCAGAAAAGCAGCTCCAGCTACTTTATTTTCTATAATACAGGAGGAAGCAGTGACGCTGTTCCTGCCCCTTTATTATCCATAATACTGGAGGAAGCAGTGACGCTGCTCCAGCTCCTTTATTTTCTATAAAACAGGAGGAAGCAGTGACGCTGCTCCAGTTCCTTTATTTTCCATAATACAGGAGGAAGCAGTGACGTTGCTCCAGCTCCTTTATTTTCTACAATACAAGAGGAAGCAGAAACGCTGCTCCAGCTCCTTTATTTTCTACAATACAGGAGGAAGCAGTGACACTGCTCAAGCTCCTTTATTTTCTATAACACAGGAGGACGCAGTGACTTTGCTTCAGCTCCTTTATTTTCTATAATACAGGTGAAAGCAGAAACGCTGCTCCAGCTCCTTTATTTTCTATAATACAGGAGGAAGCAGTGACGCTGCTCCAGCTCCTTTATTTTCTATAATACAGGAGGAAGCAGTGACGCTGCTCCAGCTTCTTTATTTTCTATAATACCGGAGGAAGCAGGGACGCTGCTCCAGATACTTTATTTTCTATAATACAGGAGGAAGCAGTGACGCTGCTCCAGCTCCTATATTTTCTATAATGCATGAGGAATCAGTGACGCTGCTCCATCTCCTTTATTTTCTATAATACCGGAGGAAGCATTGACGCTGCTCCAGCTACATTATTTTCTATAATACAGGAGGAAGCAGAGAACCTGCTCAGGCTCCATTATTTTCTATAATACAGGAGGAAGCAGTGACGCTGTTCCTGCCCCTTTATTTTCCATAATACTGGAGGAAGCAGTGACGCTGCTCCAGCTCCTTTATTTTCTATAAAACAGGAGGAAGCAGTGACGCTGCTCCAGCTCCTATATTTTCTATAATGCATGAGGAAGCAGTGACGCTGCTCCAGCTCCTTTATTTTGTATAATACCAGAGGAAGCAGTGACGCTGCTCCAGCTCCTTTATTTTCTATAACACCGGAGGAAGCAGTGACGCTGCTCCAGCTCCTTTATTTTCTATAATACAGGAGGAAGCAGAGACGCTGCTCCAGCTCCTTTATTTTCTATACTCCATGAGGAAGCAGTGACGTTGCTCCAGCTCCTTTATTTTCTATAATACAGGAAGAAGCAGTGACGCTGCTCCAGCTCCTTTATTTTCTATAATACAGGAGGAAGCAGTGACGCTGCTCCAGCTCCTTTATTTTCTATAATGCATGAGGAAGCAGTGACGCTGCTCCAGCTCCTTTATTTTCTACAATACAGGAGGAAGCATGACGTTGCTCCAGCTCCTTTATTTTCTATAATCGAGGTCGAAGCAGAGACGCTGCTCCATCTCCTTTATTTTCTATAATACAGGAGGAAGCAGTGACGTTGCTCCAGCTCCTTTATTTTCTATAATCGAGGTGGAACCAGTGACGCTGCTCCAGCTCCTTGATTTTCTATAATACATGAGGAAGCAGTGACGTTGCTCCAGCTCCTTTTTTTTTCTACAATACAGCAGGAAGCAGAAACGCTGCTCCTGCTCGTTTATAGTCTGTAACACAGGAGGAAGCAGTGACGCTGCTCCAGCTCCTTTATTTTCTATAAGACAAGAGGAGGTAGTGATGTGCTCCAGCTCCTTTATTTTCTATAATACAGGAGGAAGCAGTGACGCTGCTCCAGCTCCTTTATTTTCTGTAATGCAGGAGGAAGTAGAGACGCTGCTTCAGATCCTTTATTTTCTATAATACAAGAGGAAGCAGTGACGCTGCTCCAACTCCATTATTTTTTGTAATACAGGAGGAAGCAGAGACGCTGCTCCAGCTCCTTTATTTTCTATAATACAGGAGGAAGCAGTGACTCTGCTCCAGCTCCTTCAGTTTCTATAATACAGGAGGAAGCAGAGACGCTGCTCCAGCTCCTTTATTTTCTATAATACAGGAGGAAGCAGTGACTCTGCTCCAGCTCCTTTTTTTTCTATAACACAGGAGGACGCAGTGACGTTGCTTCAGCTCCTTTATTTTCTATAATACAGGTGAAAGCAGAAACGCTGCTCCAGCTCCTTTATTTTCTATAATACAGGAGGAAGCAGTGACGCTGCTCCAGCTCCTTTATTTTCTATAATACAGGCGGAAGCAGTGACATTGCTCCAGCTCCTTTATTTTCTACAATACAGGAGGAAGCAGAAACGCTGCTCCAGCTACTTTATTTTCTATAATACAGGAGGAAGCAGTGACGCTGCTCCAGCTCCTTTATTTTCTATAATACCGGAGGAAGCAGTGACGCTGCTCCAGATCCTTTATTTTCTATAATACAGGAGGGAGCAGTGACGCTGCTCCAGCTCCTATATTTTCTATAATGCATGAGGAAGCAGTGACGCTGCTCCAGCTCCTTTATTTTCTATAATACCGGAGGAAGCAGTGACGCTGCTCCAGCTCCTTTATTTTCTATAATGCAGGAGGAAGCAGAGAAGCAGCTCCAGCTACTTTATTTTCTATAATACAGGAGGAAGCAGTGACGCTGTTCCTGCCCCTTTATTTTCTATAAAACAGGAGGAAGCAGTGACGCTGCTCCAGCTCCTTTATTTTCTATAATACAGGAGGAAGCAGTGACGCTGCTACAGCTCCTTTATTTTCTATAATACCGGAGGAAGCAGAGAAGCAGCTCCAGATACTTTATTTTCTATAATACAGGAGGAAGTAGTGACGCTGCTCCAGCTCCTTTATTTTCTATAAAACAGGAGGAAGCAGTGACGCTGCTCTAGCTCCTTTATTTTCTATAATACAGGAGGAAGCAGTGACGTTGCTCCAGCTCCTTTATTTTCTACAATACAAGAGGAAGCAGAAACGCTGCTCCAGCTCCTTTATTTTCTACAATACAGGAGGAAGCAGTGACGCTGCTCCAGCTCCTTTATTTTCTATAATACCGGAGGAAGCAGTGACGCTGCTACATCTCCTTTATTTTCTATAATGCATGAGGAAGCAGTGACGCTGCTCCAGCTCCTTTATTTTCTATAATACAGTTGGAAAAAGTGACTCTGCTCCAGTTCCTTTATTTTCTATAATACAGGACGAAGCAATTACGCTGCTCCAGCTCCTTTATTTTTTATACTACTGGAGGAAGCAGTGACGTTGCTTCAGCTCCTTTATTTTCTATAATACAGGTGGAAGCAGAAACGCTGCTCCAGCTCCTTTATTTTTTATAGTACAGGAGGAAGCAGTCACGCTGCTCCAGCTCCTTTATTTTCCATAATACAGTAGGAAGCAGTGACGTTGCTCCAGCTCCTTTATTTTCTACAATACAGGAGGAAGCAGAAACGCTGCTCAAGCTCCTTTATTTTCTATAATACAGGAGGAAGCAGTGACGCTGCTCCAGCTCCTATATTTTCTATAATGCATGAGGAAGCAGTGACGCTGCTCCAGCTCTTTTATTTTCTATAATACAAGAGGAAGCAGTGACGCTGCTCCAGCTCCTTTATTTTCTATAATGCCGGTTGAACCAGTGACGCTGCTCCAGCTCCTTGATTTTCTGCATTCCATGAGGAAGCAGTGACGCTGCTCCAGCTCCTTTATTTTCGAGAATACATGAGGAAGAAGAGACACGGCTCCAGCTCCTTTATTTTCGATAATACGGGAGGAAGCAGTGACGCTGCTCCAGCTCCTTTATTTTCTATAATGCATGAGGAATCAGTGACGCTGCTCCAGCTCCTTTATTTTCTATAATACATGAGGAAGAAGAGACACGGCTCCAGATCCTTTATTTTCTATAATACGGGAGGAATCAGTAACGCTGCTCCAGCTCCTTAATTTTCTATAACACAGGAGGAAGCAGTGACGCTGCTCCAGCTCCTTGATTTTCTGCATTCCATGAGGAAGCAGTGACGCTGCTCCAGCTCCTTTATTTTCGATAATACATGAGGAAGAAGAGACACGGCTCCAGCTCCTTTATTTTCTATAATACGGGAGGAAGCAGTGACGCTGCTCCAGCTCCTTTATTTTCTATAATGCATGAGGAATCAGTGACGCTGCTCCAGCTCCTTTATTTTCTATAATACATGAGGAAGAAGAGATACGGCTCCAGATCCTTTATTTTCTATAATACGGGAGGAATCAGTAACGCTGCTCCAGCTCCTTAATTTTCTATAATACAGGAGGAAGCAGTGACGCTGCTCCAGCTCCTTTATTTTCAATATTACAGGAGGAAGCAGTGACGTTGCTCCAGCTCATTTATTTTCTATAATACAGGACGAAGCAATTACGCTGCTCGAGCTCCTTTATTTTCTATAATACAGGAGGAAGCAGTGACGTTGCTTCAGCTCCTTTATTTTGTATAATACAGGTGGAAGCAGAAACGCTGCTCCAGCTCATTTATTTTTTTGTAATACAGGAGGAAGCAGTGACGCTGCTCCAGCTCCTTTATTTTCTATAATACAGTAGGAAGCAGTGACGTTGCTCCAGCTCCTTTATTTTCTACAATACCGGAGGAAGCAGAAACGCTGCTCCAGCTCCTTTATTTTCTATAATACAGGAGGAAGCAGTGACTCTGCTCCAGCTCCTTTATTTTCTATAATACCGGAGGAGGCAGTGACGCTGCTCCAGATCCTTTATTTTCTATAGTACAGGAGGAAGCAGTGACGCTGTTCCTGCCCCTTTATTTTCCATAATACTGGAGGAAGCAGTGACGCTGCTCCAGCTCCTTTATTTTCTATAAAACAGGAGGAAGCAGTGACGCTGCACCAGCTCCTATATTTTCTATAATGCATGAGGATGCAGTGACGCTGCTCCAGCTCCTATATTTTCTATAAAACAGGAGGAAGCAGTGACGCTGCTCCAGCTCCTTTATTTTCTATAATCCATGAGGAAGCAGTGACGTTGCTCCAGCTCCTTTATTTTCTATAATACAGGAAGAAGCAGTGACGCTGCTCCAGCTCCTTTATTTTCTATAAAACAGGAGGAAGCAGTGACGCTGTTCCTGCCCCTTTATTTTCCATAATACTGGAGGAAGCAGTGACGCTGCTCCAGCTCCTTTATTTTCTATAAAACAGGAGGAAGCAGTGACGCTGCTCCAGCTCCTTTATTTTCTATAATCCATGAGGAAGCAGTGACGTTGCTCCAGCTCCTTTATTTTCTATAATACAGGAAGAAGCAGTGACGCTGCTCCAGCTCCTTTATTTTCTATAATACAGGAGGAAGCAGTGACGCTGCTCCAGCTCCTTTATTTTCTATAATGCATGAGGAAGCAGTGACGCTGCTCCAGCTCCTTTATTTTCTACAATACAGGAGGAAGCAGTGACGTTGCTTCAGCTCCTTTACTTTCTATAATACAGGACGAAGCAATTACGCTGCTCCAGCTCCTTTATTTTCTATAATACAGGAGGAAGCAGTTACGCTGCTCCGGCTCCTTTATTTTCTATAATACTGGAGGAAGCATGACGTTGCTCCAGCTCCTTTATTTTCTATAATCGAGGTGGAAGCAGAGACGCTGCTTCATCTCCTTTATTTTCTATAATACAGGAGGAAGCAGTGACGCTGCTCCAGCTCCTTTATTTTCTATAATACAGGAGGAAGCAGTGACGTTGCTCCAGCTCCTTGATTTTCTATAATACATGAGGAAGCAGTGACGCTGCTCCAGCTCCTTTATTTTCTATAATACAGGAGGAAGCAGTGACGTTGCTCCAGCTCCTTGATTTTCTATAATCCATGAGGAAGCAGTGACGCTGCTCCAGCTCCTTTATTTTCTATAATGCAGGAGGAAGCAGTAACGTTGCTCCAGCTCCTTTTTTTTTCTACAATACAGCAGGAAGCAGAAACGCTGCTCCAGCTCGTTTATTGTCTATAACACAGTAGGAAGCAGTGACGCTGCTCCAGCTCCTTTATTTTCTATAATACAAGAGGAAGCAGTGATGTGCTCCAGCTCCTTTATTTTCTATAATACAGGAGGAAGCAGTGACGCTGCTCCAGCTCCTTTATTTTCTGTAATGCAGGAGGAAGTAGAGACGCTGCTTCAGATCATTTATTTTCTATAATACAGGAGGAAGCAGTGACTCTGCTCCAGCTCCTTTATTTTCTATAACACAGGAGGAAGCAGTGACTCTGCTCCAGCTCCTTTATTTTCTATAACACAGGAGGACGCACTGACGTTGCTTCAGCTCCTTTATTTTCTATAATACAGGAGGAAGCAGTGACATTCCTCCAGCTCCTTTATTTTCTACAATACAGGAGGAAGCAGAAACGCTGCTCCAGCTACTTTATTTTCTAGTTTACAGGAGGAAGCAGTGACGCTGCTCCAGCTCCTTTATTTTCTATAATACCGGAGGAAGCAGTGACGCTGCTCCAGATCCTTTATTTTCTATAATACAGGAGGGAGCAGTGACGCTGCTCCAGCTCCTATATTTTCTATAATGCATGAGGAAGCAGTGACGCTGATACAGCTCCTTTATTTGTATAATACAAGAGGAAGCAGTGACGCTGCTCCAGCTCCTTTATTTTCTATAATACCGGAGGAAGCAGTGACGCTGCTCCAGCTCCTTTATTTTCTATAATACAGGAGGAAGCAGAGAAGCAGCTCCAGCTCCTTTATATTCTATAATACAGGAGGAAGCAGAGAAGCAGCTCCAGATACTTTATTTTCTATAATACAGGAGGACGCAGTGACGTTGCTTCAGCTCCTTTATTTTCTATAATACAGGAGGAAGCAGTGACATTCCTCCAGCTCCTTTATTTTCTATAATACAGGAGGAAGCAGTGACGCTGTTCCTGCCCCTTTATTTTCAATAAAACAGGAGGAAGCAGTGACGCTGTTCCAGCTCTTTTATTTTCTATAATACAGGAGGAAGCAGTGACGCTGCTCCAGCTCCTTTATTTTCTATAATACCGGAGGAAGCAGTGACGCTGCTCCAGCTCCTTTATTTTCTATAATACAGGAGGAAGCAGTGACGCTGCTCCAGCTCCTTTATTTTCTATAATACAGGAGGAAGCAGAGAAGCAGCTCCAGATACTTTATTTTCTATAATACAGGAGGAAGCAGTGACGCTGCTCCAGCTCCTTTATTTTCTATAAAACAGGAGGAAGCAGTGACGCTGCTCCAGCTCCTTTATTTTCTATAATACAGGAGGAAGCAGTGACGTTGCTCCAGCTCCTTTATTTTCTATAATACAGGAGGAAGCAGTGACGCTGCTCCAGCTCCTTTATTTTCTATAATACCGGAGGAAGCAGTGACTCTGCACCAGATCCTTTATTTTCTATAATACAGGAGGAAGCAGTGACGCTGCTACATCTCCTTTATATTCTATAATACAGGAGGAAGCAGTGACGCTGCTCCAGCTCCTTTTTTTTTCTATAATACAGTAGGAAAAAGTGACTCTGCTCCAGTTCCTTTATTTTCTATAATACAGGACGAAGCAATTACGCTGCTCCAGCTCCTTTATTTTTTATACTACAGGAGGAAGCAGTGACGTTGCTTCAGCTCCTTTATTTTCTATAATACAGGTGGAAGCAGAAACGCTGCTCCAGCTCCTTTATTTTTTATAATACAGGAGGAAGCAGTGACGCTGCTCCAGCTCCTTTATTTTCCATAATACAGTAGGAAGCAGTGACGTTGCTCCAGCTCCTTTATTTTCTACAATACAGGAGGAAGCAGAAACGCTGCTCCAGCTCCTTTATTTTCTATAATACAGGAGGAAGCAGTGACGCTGCTCCAGCTCCTTTATTTTCTATAATACCGGAGGAAGCAGTGACGCTGCTCCAGATCCTTTATTTTCTATAATACAGGAGGAAGCAGTGACGCTGCTCCAGCTCCTTGATTTTCGATAATACATGAGGAAGAAGAGACACGGCTCCAGCTCCTTTATTTTCGATAATACGGGAGGAAGCAGTGACGCTGCTCCAGCTCCTTTATTTTCTATAATGCATGAGGAATCAGTGACGCTGCTCCAGCTCCTTTATTTTCTATAATACATGAGGAAGAAGAGGCACGGCTCCAGATCCTTTATTTTCTATAATACGGGAGGAATCAGTAACGCTGCTCCAGCTCCTTAATTTTCTATAATACAGGAGGAAGCAGTGACGCTGCTCCAGCTCCTTTATTTTCTATATTACAGGAGGAAGCAGTGACGTTGCTCCAGCTCATTTATTTTCTATAATACAGGACGAAGCAATTACGCTGCTCCAGCTCCTTTATTTTCTATAATACAGGAGGAACCAGTGACGTTGCTTCAGCTCCTTTATTTTCTATAATACAGGTGGAAGCAGAAACGCTGCTCCAGCTCATTTATTTTTTTATAATACAGGAGGAAGCAGTGACGCTGCTCCAGCTCCTTTATTTTCTATAATACAGTAGGAAGCAGTGACGTTGCTCCAGCTCCTTTATTTTCTACAATACAGGAGGAAGCAGAAACGCTGCTCCAGCTCCTTTATTTTCTATAATACAGGAGGAAGCAGTGACTCTGCTCCAGCTCCTTTATTTTCTATAATACCGGAGGAAGCAGTGACGCTGCTCCAGATCCTTTATTTTCTATAAAACAGGAGGAAGCAGTGACTCTGCTCCAGCTCCTTTATTTTCTATAATACCGGAGGAAGCAGTGACGCTGCTCCAGCTCCTTTATTTTCTATAAAACAGGAGGAAGCAGTGACGCTGCTCCAGCTCCTATATTTTCTATAATGCATGAGGAAGCAGTGACGCTGCTCCAGCTCCTTTATTTTCTATATTACAGGAGGAAGCAGTGACGCTGCTCCAGCTCCTTTATTTTCTATAATACAGGAGGAAGCAGTGACGCTGCTCCAGCTCCTTTATTTTCTATAATGCATGAGGAAGCAGTGACGCTGCTCCAGCTCCTTTATTTTCTACAATACAGGAGGAAGCAGTGACGTTGCTTCAGCTCCTTTACTTTCTATAATACAGGACGAAGCAATTACGCTGCTCCAGCTCCTTTATTTTCTATAATACAGGAGGAAGCAGTTACGCTGCTCCGGCTCCTTTATTTTCTATAATACTGGAGGAAGCATGACGTTGCTCCAGCTCCTTTATTTTCTATAATCGAGGTGAAAGCAGAGACGCTGCTCCATCTCCTTTATTTTCTGTAATACAGGAGGAAGCAGTGACGCTGCTCCAGCTCCTTTATTTTCTATAATACAGGAGGAAGCAGAGACGCTGCTCCAGCTCCTTTATTTTCTATAATACAGGAGGAAACAGTGAATCTGCTCCAGCTCCTTTATTTTCTATAATACAGGAGGAAGCAGTGACGCTGCTCCAGCTCCTTTATTTTCTATGATACATGAGGAAGGAGAGATACGGCTCCAGCTCCTTTATTTTCTTTAATACGGGAGGAAGCAGTGACGCTGCTCCAACTCCATTATTTTCTGTAATACAGGAGGAAGCAGAGACGCTGCTCCAGCTCCTTTATTTTCTATAATACAGGAGGAAGCAGTGACGCTGCTACATCTCCTTTATTTTCTATAATGCATGAGGAAGCAGTGACGCTGCTCCAGCTCCTTTATTTTCTATAATACAGTAGGAAAAAGTGACTCTGCTCCAGTTCCTTTAATTTCTATAATACAGGACGAAGCAATTACGCTGCTCCAGCTCCTTTATTTTTTATACTACAGGAGGAAGCAGTGACGTTGCTTCAGCTCCTTTATTTTCTATAATACAGGTGAAAGCAGAAACGCTGCTCCGGCTCCTTTATTTTTTATAATACAGGAGGAAGCAGTGACGTTGCTCCAGCTCCTTTATTTTCCACAATACAGTAGGAAGCAGTGACGTTGCTCCAGCTCCTTTATTTTCTACAATGCAGGAGGAAGCACTAACGCTGCTCCAGCTCCTTTATTTTCTATAATACAGGAGGAAGCAGTGACGCTGCTCCAGCTCCTTTATTTTCTATAATACCGGAGGAAGCAGTGACGCTGCTCCAGATCCTTTATTTTCTATAATACAGGAGGAAGCAGTGACGCTGCTCCAGCTCCTATATTTTCTATAATGCATGAGGAAGCAGTGACGCTGCTCCAGCTCTTTTATTTTCTATAATACAAGAGGAAGCAGTGACGCTGCTCCAGCTCCTTTATTTTCTATAATACCGGTTGAACCAGTGACGCTGCTCCAGCTCCTTGATTTTCTGCATTCCATGAGGAAGCAGTGACGCTGCTCCAGCTCCTTTATTTTCGATAATACATGAGGAAGAAGAGACACGGCTCCAGCTCCTTTATTTTCTATAATACGGGAGGAAGCAGTGACGCTGCTCCAGCTCCGTTATTTTCTCTAATGCATGAGGAATCAGTGACGCTGCTCCAGCTCCTTTATTTTCTATAATACATGAGGAAGAAGAGACACGGCTCCAGATCCTTTATTTTCTATAATACGGGAGGAATCAGTAACGCTGCTCCAGCTCCTTAATTTTCTATAATACAGGAGGAAGCAGTGACGCTGCTCCAGCTCCTTTATTTTCTATAATACAGGAGGAAGCAGTGACGCTGCTCCAGCTCCTTTATTTTCTATAATACAGGAGGAAGCAGTGACGTTGCTCCAGCTCCTTTATTTTCTACAATACAGGAGGAAGCAGAAACGCTGCTCCAGCTCCTTTATTTTCTATAATACAGGAGGAAGCAGTGACTCTGCTCCAGCTCCTTTATTTTCTATAATACCGGAGGAAGCAGTGACGCTGCTCCAGATCCTTTATTTTCTATAATACAGGAGGAAGCAGTGACGCTGCTCCAGCTCCTTTATTTTCAATAATACAGGAGGAAGCAGTGACGTTGCTTCAGCTCCTTTACTTTCTATAAGTGAGGACGAGGCAATTACGCTGCTCCAGCTCCTTTATTTTCTATAATCCTGGAGGAAGCATGACGTTGCTCCAGCTCCTTTATTTTCTATAATAGAGGTGGAAGCAGAGACGCTGCTCCATCTCCTTTATTTTCTATAATACAGGAGGAAGCAGTGACGTTGCTCCAGCTCCTTTATTTTCTATAATACCGGTGGAACCAGTGATGCTGCTCCAGCTCCTTGATTTTCTATAATACAGGAGGAAGCAGTGACGTTGCTCCATCTCCTTTATTTTCTACAATACAGGAGGAAGCAGAAACGCTGCCCCAGCTCGTTTATTTTCTATAACACAGGAGGAAGCAGTGACGCTGCTCCAGCTCCTTTATTTTCTATAATACAAGAGGAAGCAGTGATGTGCTCCAGCTCCTTTATTTTCTATAATACAGGAGGAAGCAGTGACGCTGCTCCAGCTCCTTTATTTTCTATAATGCAGGAGGAAGTAGGGACGCTGCTTCAGCTCCTTTATTTTCTATAATACAAGAGGAAGCAGTGACGCTGCTCCAACTCCATTATTTTCTGTAATACAGGAGGAAGCAGAGACGCTGCTCCAGCTCCTTTATTTTCTATAATACAGGAGGAAGCAGTGACTCTGCTCCAGCTCCTTTATTTTCTATAATACAGGAGGAAGCAGTGACTCTGCTCCAGCTCCTTTATTTTCTACAACACAGGAGGACGCAGTGACGTTGCTTCAGCTCCTTTATTTTCTATAATACAGGTGAAAGCAGAAACGCTGCTCCAGCTCCTTTATTTTCTATAATACAGGAGGAAGCAGTGACGCTGCTCCAGCTCCTTTATTTTCTATAATACAGGAGGAAGCAGTGACATTGCTCCAGCTCCTTTATTTTCTACAATACAGGAGGAAGCAGAAACGCTGCTCCAGCTACTTTATTTTCTATAATACAGGAGGAAGCAGTGACGCTGCTCCAGCTCCTTTATTTTCTATAATACCGGAGGAAGCAGTGACGCTGCTCCAGATCCTTTATTTTCTATAATACAGGAGGGAGCAGTGACGCTGCTCCAGCTCCAATATTTTCTAAAATGCATGAGGAAGCAGTGACGCTGCTCCAGCTCCTTTATTTTGTATAATACAAGAGGAAGCAGTGACGCTGCTCCAGCTCCTTTATTTTCTATAATACGGGAGGAAGCAGTGACGCTGCTCCAGCTCCTTTATTTTCTATAATACAGGAGGAAGCAAAGAAGCAGCTCCAGCTACTTTATTTTCTATAATACAGGAGGAAGCAGTGACGCTGTTCCTGCCCCTTTATTATCCATAATACTGGAGGAAGCAGTGACGCTGCTCCAGCTCCTTTATTTTCTATAAAACAGGAGGAAGCAGTGACGCTGCTCCAGCTCCTTTATTTTCTATAATACAGGAGGAAGCAGTGACGTTGCTCCAGCTCCTTTATTTTCTACAATACAAGAGGAAGCAGAAACGCTGCTCCAGCTCCTTTATTTTCTACAATACAGGAGGAAGCAGTGACGCTGCTCCAGCTCCTTTATTTTCTATAATACCGGAGGAAGCAGTGACGCTGCTCCAGATCCTTTATTTTCTATAATACAGGAGGAAGCAGAGAAGCAGCTCCAGCTACTTTATTTTCTATAATACAAGAGGAAGCAGAAACGCTGCTCCAGCTCCTTTATTTTCTATAATACAGGAGGGAGCAGTGACGCTGCTCCAGCTCCAATATTTTCTAAAATGCATGAGGAAGCAGTGACGCTGCTCCAGCTCCTTTATTTTGTATAATACAAGAGGAAGCAGTGACGCTGCTCCAGCTCCTTTATTTTCTATAATACGGGAGGAAGCAGTGACGCTGCTCCAGCTCCTTTATTTTCTATAATACAGGAGGAAGCAGTGACGCTGCTCCAGCTCCTTTATTTTCTATAATACAGTAGGAAAAAGTGACTCTGCTCCAGTTCCTTTATTTTCTATAATACAGGACGAAGCAATTACGCTGCTCCAGCTCCTTTATTTTTTATAATACAGGAGGAAGCAGTGACGTTGCTTCAGCTCCTTTATTTTCTATAATACAGGTGGAAGCAGAAACGCTGCGCCAGCTCCTTTATTTTTTATTATACAGGAGGAAGCAGAGACGCTGCTCCAGCTGCTGTATTTTCTATAATACAGGAGGAAGCAGTGACTCTGCTCCAGCTCCTTTATTTTCTATAACACAGGAGGACGCAGTGAAGTTGCTTCAGCTCCTTTATTTTCTATAATACAGGTGAAAGCAGAAACGCTGCTCCAGCTCCTTTATTTTCTATAATACAGGAGGAAGCAGTGACGCTGCTCCAGCTCCTTTATTTTCTATAATACAGGAGGAAGCAGTGACATTGCTCCAGCTCCTTTATTTTCTACAATACAGGAGGAAGCAGAAACGCTGCTCCAGCTACTTTATTTTCTATAATACAGGAGGAAGCAGTGACGCTGCTCCAGCTCCTTTATTTTCTATAATACCGGAGGAAGCAGTGACGCTGCTCCAGATCCTTTATTTTCTATAATACAGGAGGGAGCAGTGACGCTGCTCCAGCTCCAATATTTTCTAAAATGCATGAGGAAGCAGTGACGCTGCTCCAGCTCCTTTATTTTGTATAATACAAGAGGAAGCAGTGACGCTGCTCCAGCTCCTTTATTTTCTATAATACGGGAGGAAGCAGTGACGCTGCTCCAGCTCCTTTATTTTCTATAATACAGGAGGAAGCAGAGAAGCAGCTCCAGCTACTTTATTTTCAATAATACAGGAGGAAGCAGTGACGCTGTTCCTGCCCCTTTATTATCCATAATACTGGAGGAAGCAGTGACGCTGCTCCAGCTCCTTTATTTTCTATAAAACAGGAGGAAGCAGTGACGCTGCTCCAGCTCCTTTATTTTCTATAATACAGGAAAAAGCAGTGACGTTGCTCCAGCTCCTTTATTTTCTACAATACAAGAGGAAGCAGAAACGCTGCTCCAGCTCCTTTATTTTCTACAATACAGGAGGAAGCAGTGACGCTGCTCCAGCTCCTTTATTTTCTATAATACCGGAGGAAGCAGTGACGCTGCTCCAGATCCTTTATTTTCTATAATACCGGAGGAAGCAGTGACGCTGCTACATCTCCTTTATTTTCGATAATGCATGAGGAAGCAGTGACGCTGCTCCAGCTCCTTTATTTTCTATAATACAGTAGGAAAAAGTGACTCTGCTCCAGTTCCTTTATTTTCTATAATACAGGACGAAGCAGTGACGTTGCTTCAGCTCCTTTATTTTCTATAATACAGGTGGAAGCAGAAACGCTGCGCCAGCTCCTTTATTTTTTATTATACAGGAGGAAGCAGTGACGCTGCTCCAGCTCCTTTATTTTCCATAATACAGTAGGAAGCAGTGACGTTGCTCCAGCTCCTTTATTTTCTACAATACAGGAGGAAGCAGAAACGCCGCTCCAGCTCCTTTATTTTCTATAATACAGGAGGAAGCAGTGACATTGCTCCAGCTCCTTTATTTTCTACAATACAGGAGGAAGCAGAAACGCTGCTCCAGCTCCTTTATTTTCTATAATACAGGAGGAAGCAGTGACGCTGCTCCAGCTCCTTTATTTTCTATAATACCGGAGGAAGCAGTGACGCTGCTCCAGATCCTTTATTTTCTATAATACAGGAGGAAGCAGTGACGCTGCTCTAGCTCCTATATTTTCTATAATACCGGAGGAAGCAGTGACGCTGCTCCAGCTCCTTTATTTTCTATAATACCGGTGGAACCAGTGACGCTGCTCCAGCTCCTTGATTTTCTATAATACATGAGGAAGAAGAGACACGGCTCCAGCTCCTTTATTTTCTATAATACGGGAGGAAGCAGTGACGCTGCTCCAGCTCCTTTATTTTCTATAATACAGGAGGAAGCAGTGACGCTGCTCCAGCTCCTTTATTTTCTATAATACATGAGGAAGAAGAGACACGGCTCCAGATCCTTTATTTTCTATAATACGGGAGGAATCAGTAACGCTGCACCAGCTCCTTAATTTTCTATAATACAGGAGGAAGCAGTGACGCTGCTCCAGCTCCTTTATTTTCTCTATTACAGGAGGAAGCAGTGACGCTGCTCCAGCTCCTTTATCTTCCATAATACAGTAGGAAAAAGTGACGCTGCTCCAGCTCCTTTATTTTCTATAATACAGGACGAAGCAGTTACGCTGCTCCGGCTCCTTCATTTTCTATAATACTGGAGGAAGCATGACGTTGCTCCAGCTCCTTTATTTTCTATAATACAGGAGGAAGCAGTGACGCTGCTCCAGCTCCTTTATTTTCTATAATTCAGGAGGAAGCAGTGACGCTGCTCCAGCTCCTTTATTTTCTGTAATACAGGAGGAAGCAGAGACGCTGCTCCAGCTCCTTTATTTTCTATAATACAGGAGGAAACAGTGAATCTGCTCCAGCTCCTTTATTTTCTATAATACAGGAGGAAGCAGTGACGCTGCTCCAGCTCCTTTATTTTCTATGATACATGAGGAAGGAGAGATACCGCTCCAGCTCCTTTATTTTCTTTAATACGGGAGGAAGCAGTGACGCTGCTCCAGCTCCTTTATTTTCTATAATACAGGAGGAAGCAGTGACGCTGCTCCAGCTCCTTTATTTTCTATAATACAGGAGGAAGCAGGGACGCTGCTCCAGCTCCTTTATTTTCTATAATACTGGAGGAAGCAGTGACGCTGCTCCAGCTCCTTTATTTTCTATAATACAGGTGGAAGCAGAGACGCTGCTCCAGCTCCTTTATTTTCTATAATACAGGAGGAAGCAGTGATGCTGCTCCACCTCCTTTATTTTCTATAATACATGAGGAAGCAGTGACGCTGCTCCAGCTCCTTTATATTCTATAATACAGGAGGAAGTAGAGACGCAGCTCCAGCTCCTTTATTTTCTATAATACAGGAGGAAGCAGTGACGCTGCTCCAGCTCCTTTATTTTGTATAACACAGGAGGAAGCAGTGATGCTGCTCCAGCTCCTTTATTTTCTATAATACAGGAGGAAGAAGAGACACGGCTCCAGCTCCTTTATTTTCTTTCATACGGGAGGAAGCAGTGACGCTGCTCCAGCGCCTTTATTTTCTATAATACAGGAGGAAGCAGTGACGCTGCTCCAGCTCCTTTATTTTCTATAATACAGGAGGAAGCAGTGACGCTGCTCCAGCTCCTTTATTTTCTATAATACGGGGTGAAGCAGTGACGCTGCTCCAGCTCCTTTATTTTCTATAATACATGAGGAAGAAGAGACACGGCTCCAGCTCCTTTATTTTCTTTCATACGGGAGGAAGCAGTGACGTTGCTCCAGCTCCTTTATTTTCTACAATACAGGAGGAAGCAGAAACGCTGCTCCAGCTCGTGTATTTTCTATAATACAGGAGGAAGCAGTGACTCTGCTCCAGCTCCTTTATTTTCTATAATACCGGAGGAAGCAGTGACGCTGCTCCAGATCGTTTATTTTCTATAATACAGGAGGAAGCATTGACGCTGCTCCAGCTCCTTTATTTTCTATAATGCATGAGGAAGCAGTGACGCTGCTCCAGCTCCTTTATTTTGTATAATACAAGAGGAAGCTGTGACGCTGCTCCAGCTCCTTTATTTTCTATAATACCGGAGGAAGCAGTAACGCTGCTCCAGCTACATTATTTTCTATAATACAGGAGGAAGCAGAGAATCTGCTCCAGCTACTTTATTTTCTATAATACAGGCGGAAGCAGTGACGCTGTTCCTGCCCCTTTATTTTCCATAATACTGGAGGAAGCAGTGACGCTGCTCCAGCTCCTTTATTTTCTATAAAACAGGAGGAAGCAGTGACGCTGCTCCAGCTCCTTTATTTTCTATAATACACGAGGATGCAGTGACGTTGCTCCAGCTCCTTTATTTTCTACAATGCATGAGGAAGCAGTGACGCTGCCCCAGCTCCTTTATTTTCTATAATACAGGAGGAAGCAGTGACGTTGCTTCAGCTCCTTTACTTTCTATAATACAGGAGGAAGCAGTTACGCTGCTCCGGCTCCTTTATTTTCTATAATACTGGAGGAAGCATGACGTTGCTCCAGCTCCTTTATTTTCTATACTAGAGGTGGAAGCAGAGACGCTGCTCCATCTCCTTTATTCTCTATAATACAGGAGGAAGCAGTGACGCTGCTCCAGCTCCTTTATTTTCTATAATACCTGTGGAACGAGTGACGCTGCTCCAGCTCCTTGATTTTTTATAATACATGAGGAAGCAGTGACGCTGCTCCATCTCCTTTATTTTCTATAATGCAGGAGGAAGTATAGACGCTGCTTCAGCTCCTTTATTTTCTATAATACAAGAGGAAGCAGTGACGCTGCTCCAACTCCATTATATTCTGTAATACAGGAGGAAGCAGAGATGCTGCTCCAGCTCCTCTATTTTCTATAATACAGGAGGAAGCAGTGACACTGCTCCAGCTCCTTTATTTTCTATAATACAGGAGGAAGCAGTGACGCTGCTCCAGCTCCTTTATTTTCTATAATACAGGAGGAAGCAGTGACTCTGCTCCAGCTCCTTTATTTTCTATAACACAGAAGGACGCATTGACGTTGCTTCAGCTCCTTTATTTTCTATAATACCGGAGGAAGCAGAAACGCTGCTCCAGCTCCTTTATTTTCTATAAGACAGGAGGAAGCAGTGACGCTGCTCCAGCTCCTTTATTTTCTATAATACAGGAGGAAGCAGTGACATTGCTCCAGCTCCTTTATTTTCTACAATACAGGACGAAGCAGAAACGCTGCTCCAGCTACTTTATTTTCTATAATACAAGAGGAAGCAGTGACGCTGCTCCAGCTCCTTTATTTTCTATAATACCGGAGGAAGCAGTTACGCTGCTCCAGATCCTTTATTTTCTATAATACAGGAGGAAGCAGTGACGCTGCTCCAGCTCCTATATTTTCTATAATGCATGAGGAAGCTGTGACGCTGCTCCAGCTCCTTTATTTTCTATAATACCGGAGGAAGCAGTGACGCTGCTCCAGCTCCTTTATTTTCTATAATACAGGAGGAAGCAGAGAAGCAGCTCCAGCTACTTTATTATCTATGATACAGGAGGAAGCAGTCACGCTGTTCCTGCCCCTTTATTTTTCATAATACTGGTGGAAGCAGTGACGCTGCTCCATCTCCTATATTTTCTATAATACAGGAGTAAGCAGTGACGCTGCTCCAGCTCCTTTATTTTCTATAATACAGGAGGAAGCAGTGACGTTGCTCCAGCTCCTTTATTTTCTACAATACAAGAGGAAGCAGAAACGCTGCTCCAGCTCCTTTATTTTCTACAATACAGGAGGAAGCAGTGACGCTGCTCCAGCTCCTTTATGTTCTATAATACCGGAGGAAGCAGTGACGCTGCTCCAGATCCTTTATTTTCTATAATACAGGAGGAAGCAGTGACGCTGCTACATCTCCTTTATTTTCTATAATACATGAGGAAGCAGTGACGCTGCTCCAGCTCCTTTATTTTCTATAATACAGTAGGAAAAAGTGACTCTGCTCCAGTTCCTTTATTTTCTATAATACAGGACGAAGCAATTACGCTGCTCCAGCTCCTTTATTTTTTACAATACAGGAGGAAGCAGAAACGCTGCTCCTGCTCGTTTATTTTCTATAACACAAGAGGAAGCAGTGACGCTGCTCCAACTCCATTATTTTCTGTAATACAGGAGGAAGCAGAGACGCTGCTCCAGCTCCTTTATTTTCTATAATACAGGAGGAAGCAGTGACTCTGCTCCAGCTCCTTTATTTTCTATAATACAGGAGGAAGCAGTGACTCTGCTCCAGCTCCTTTATTTTCTATAACACAGGAGGACGCAGTGACGCTGCTCCAGCTCCTTTATTTTCTGTAATACAGGAGGAAGCAGTGACGCTGCTCCAGCTCCTTTATTTTCTATAATACAGGAGGAAGCAGTGACATTGCTCCAGCTCCTTTATTTTCTACAATACTGGAGGAAGCAGAAACGCTCCTCCAGCTACTTTATTTTCTATAATACAGGAGGAAGCAGTGACGCTGCTCCAGCTCCTTTATTTTCTATAATACCGGAGGAAGCAGTGACGCTGCTCCAGCTCCTATATTTTCTATAATGCATGAGGAAGCAGTGACGCTGCTCCAGCTCCTTTATTTTGTATAATAAAAGAGGAAGCAGTGACGCTGCTCCAGCTCCTTTATTTTCTATAATACCGGAGGAAGCAGTGACGCTGCTCCAGCTCCTTTATTTTCTATAATACAGGAGGAAGCAGAGAAGCAGCTCCAGCTACTTTATTTTCTATAATACAGGAGGAAGCAGAGAAGCAGCTCCAGCTACTTTATTTTCTATAATACAGGCGGAAGCAGTGACGCTGTTCCTGCCCCTTTATTTTCCATAATACTGGAGGAAGCAGTGACGCTGATCCTGCCCCTTTATTTTCCATAATACTGGAGGAAGCAGTGACGCTGCTCCAGCTCCTTTATTTTCTATAAAACAGGAGGAATCAGTAACGCTGCTCCAGCTCCTTAATTTTCTATAATACAGGAGGAAGCAGTGACGCTGCTACATCTCCTTTATTTTCTATAATGCATGAGGAAGCAGTGACGCTGCTCCAGCTCCTTTATTTTCTATAATACAGGAGGAAGCAGAGAAGCAGCTCCAGATACTTTATTTTCTATAATACAGGAGGAAGCAGTGACGCTGCTCCAGCTCCTTTATTTTCTATCATGCAGGAGGAAGTAGAGACGCTGCTCCAGCTCCTTTATTTTCTATAATACAGGAGGAAGCAGTGACGCTGCTCCAGCTCCTTTATTTTCTATCATGCAGGAGGAAGTAGAGACGCTGCTTCAGCTCCTTTATTTTCTATAATACAGGAGGAAGCAGTGACTCTGATCCAGCTCCTTTATTTTCTATAATACAGGAGGAAGCAAAGACGCTGCACCAGCTCCTTTATTTTCTATAATACAGGAGGAAGCAGTGACTCTGCTCCAGCTCCTTTATTTCCTATAACACAGGAGGACGCAGTGACGTTGCTTCAGCTCCTTTATTTTCTATAATACAGGTGAAAGCAGAAACGCGGCTCCAGCTACTTTATTTTCTATAATACAGGAGGAAGCAGTGACGCTGCTCCAGATCCTTTATTTTCTATAATACAGGAGGGAGCAGTGACGCTGCTCCAGCTCCTATATTTTCTATAATGCCTGAGGAAGCAGTGACGCTGCTCCAGCTCCTTTATTTTCTATCATACAAGAGGAAGCAGTGATGTGCTCCAGCTCCTTTATTTTCTATAATACAGGAGGAAGCAGTGACGCTGCTCCAGCTCCTTTATTTTCTATAATACAGGAGGAAGCAGTGACGCTGCTCCAGCTCCTTTATTTTCTATAATACAGGAGGAAGCAGTGACATTGCTCCAGCTCCTTTATTTTCTACAATACAGGAGGAAGCAGAAACGCTGCTCCAGCTACTTTATTTTCTATAATACAGGAGGAAGCAGTGACGCTGCTCCAGCTCCTTTATTTTCTATAATACCGGAGGAAGCAGTGACGCTGCTCCAGATCCTTTATTTTCTATAATACAGGAGGGAGCAGTGACGCTGCTCCAGCTCCTTTATTTTCTATAATACCGGAGGAAGCAGTGACGCTGCTCCAGCTCCTTTATTTTCTATAATACAGGAGGAAGCAGGGAAGCAGCTCCAGCTACTTTATTTTCTTTAATACAGGAGGAAGCAGTGACGCTGTTCCTGCCCCTTTATTTTCCATAATACTGGAGGAATCAGTGACGCTGCTCCAGCTCCTTTATTTTCTATAAAACAGGAGGAATCAGTAACGCTGCTCCAGCTCCTTAATTTTCTATAATACAGGAGGAAGCAGTGACGCTGCTACATCTCCTTTATTTTCTATAATGCATGAGGAAGCAGTGACGCTGCTCCAGCTCCTTTATTTTCTATAATACAGTAGGAAAAAGTGACTCTGCTCCAGTTCCTTAATTTTCTATAATACAGGACGAAGCAATTACGCTGCTCCAGCTCCTTTATTTTTTATAATACAGGAGGAAGCAG
Source organism: Chiloscyllium punctatum (assembly GCF_047496795.1). Lineage (NCBI taxonomy): Eukaryota > Metazoa > Chordata > Chondrichthyes > Orectolobiformes > Hemiscylliidae > Chiloscyllium > Chiloscyllium punctatum. Next base: position 49,126,410 of record NC_092759.1, on the reverse strand, counting down.
AAACGCTGCTCCTGCTCGTTTATTTTCTATAACACAGGAGGAAGCAGTGACGCTGCTCCAGCTCCTTTATTTTCTATCATACAAGAGGAAGCAGTGATGTGCTCCAGCTCCTTTATTTTATATAATACAGGAGGAAGCAGTGACTCTGCTCCAGCTCCTTTATTTTCTATAATACAGGAGGAAGCAGTGACGGTGCTCCAGCTCGTTTATTTTCTATAATACAGGAGGAAGCAGTGACGGTGCTCCAGCTCCTTTATTTTCTATCATACAAGAGGAAGCAGTGATGTGCTCCAGCTCCTTTATTTTCTATAATACAGGAGGAAGCAGTGACGCTGCTCCAGCTCCTTTATTTTCTATCATGCAGGAGGAAGTAGAGACGCTGCTTCAGCTCCTTTATTTTCTATAATACAAGAGGAAGCAGTGACGCTGCTCCAACTCCATTATTCTCTGTAATACAGGAGGAAGCAGAGACGCTGCTCCAGCTCCTTTATTTTCTATAATACAGGAGGAAGCAGTGACTCTGCTCCAGCTCCTTTATTTTCTATAATACAGGAGGAAGCAAAGACGCTGCACCAGCTCCTTTATTTTCTATAATACAGGAGGAAGCAGTGACTCTACTCCAGCTCCTTTATTTTCTATAACACAGGAGGACGCAGTGACGTTGCTTCAGCTCCTTTATTTTCTATAATACTGGTGAAAGCAGAAACGCTGCTCCAGCTCATTTATTTTCTATAATACAGGAGGAAGCAGTGACGCTGCTCCAGCTCCTTTATTTTCTCTAATACAGGAGGAAGCAGTGACATTGCTCCAGCTCCTTTATTTTCTACAATACAGGAGGAAGCAAAAACGCTGCTCCAGCTCCTTTATTTTCTATAATACAGGAGGAAGCAGTGATGCTGCTCCAGCTCCTTTATTTTCTATAATACCGGAGGAAGCAGTGACGCTGCTCCAGATCCTTTATTTTCTATAATACAGGAGGGAGCAGTGACGCTGCTCCAGCTCCTATATTTTCTATAATGCATGAGGAAGCAGTGACGCTGCTCCAGCTCCTTTATTTTCTATCATACAAGAGGAAGCAGTGATGTGCTCCAGCTCCTTTATTTTCTATAATACAGGAGGAAGCAGTGACGCTGCTCCAGCTCCTTTATTTTCTATAATGCAGGAGGAAGTAGAGACGCTGCTTCAGCTCCTTTATCTTCTATAATACAAGAGGAAGCAGTGACGCTGCTCCAACTTCATTATTTTCTGTAATACAGGAGGAAGCAGAGACGCTGCACCAGCTCCTTTATTTTCTATAATACAGGAGGAAGCAGTGACTCTGCTCCAGCTCCTTTATTTTCTATAATACAGGAGGAAGCAGAGACGCTGCTCCAGCTCCTTTATTTTCTATAAAACAAGAGGAAGCAGTGACTCTGCTCCAGCTCCTTTATTTTCTATAACACAGGAGGACGCAGTGACGTTGCTTCAGCTCCTTTATTTTCTATAATACAGGTGAAAGCAGAAACGCTGCTCCTGCTCCTTTATTTTCTATAATACAGGAGGAGGAAGTGACGCTGCTCCAGCTCCTTTATTTTCTATCATACAGGAGGAAGCAGTGACATTCCTCCAGCTCCTTTATTTTCTACAATACAGGAGGAAGCAGAAACGCTGCTCCAGCTACTTTATTTTCTATAATACAGGAGGAAGCAGTGACGCTGCTCCAGCTCCTTTATTTTCTATCATACAGGAGGAAGCAGTGACATTCCTCCAGCTCCTTTATTTTCTACAATACAGGAGGAAGCAGAAACGCTGCTCCAGCTACTTTATTTTCTATAATAAAGGAGGAAGCAGTGACGCTGCTCCAGCTCCTTTATTTTCTATAACACCGGAGGAAGCAGTGTCGCTGCTCCAGATCCTTTATTTTCTATAATACAGGAGGGAGCAGTGACGCTGCTCCAACTCCATTATTTTGTATAATACCGGAGGAAGCAGTGACGCTGCTCCAGCTCCTTTATTTTCTATAATACCGGAGGAAGCAGTGACGCTGCTCCAGCTCCTTTATTTTCTATAATAAAGGAGGAAGCAGAGAAGCAGCTCCAGCTACTTTATTTTCTATAATACAGGAGGAAGCAGTGACGCTGTTCCTGCCCCTTTATTTTCCATAATACTGGAGGAAGCAGTGACGCTGCTCCAGCTCCTTTATTTTCTATAAAACAGGAGGAAGCAGTGACGCTGCTCCAGCTCCTTTATTTTCTATAATACCGGAGGAAGCAGTGACGCTGCTCCAGCTCCTTTATTTTCTATAATACAGGAGGAAGCAGAGAAGAAGCTCGAGCTACTTTATTTTCTATAATACAGGAGGAAGCAGTGACGCTGTTCCTGCCCCTTTATTTTCTATAATACAGGAGGAAGCAGTGACGTTGCTCCAGCTCCTTTATTTTCTACAATACAAGAGGAAGCAGAAACGCTGCTCCAGCTCCTTTATTTTCTACAATACAGGAGGAAGCAGTGACGCTGCTCCAGCTACTTTATTTTCTATAATACCGGAGGAAGCAGTGACGCTGCTCCAGATCCTTTAATTTCTATAATACAGGAGGAAGCAGTGACGCTGCTCCAGCTCCTTTATTTTCTATAATACAGTTGGAAAAAGTGACTCTGCTCCAGTTCCTTTATTTTCTATAATACAGGACGAAGCAATTACGCTGCTCCAGCTCCTTTATTTTTTATAATACAGGAGGAAGCAGTGACGTTGCTTCAGCTCCTTTATTTTCTATTATACAGGTGGAAGCAGAAACGCTGCTCCAGCTCCTTTATTTTTTATAATACAGGAGGAAGCAGTAACGCTGCTCCAGCTCCTTTACTTTCTACAATACAGGAGGAAGCAGAAACGCTGCTCCGGCTCCTTTATTTTCTATAATACAGGAGGAAGCAGTGACGCTGCTCCAGCTCCTTTATTTTCTATAATACCGGAGGAAGCAGTGACGCTGCTCCAGATCCTTTATTTTCTATAATACAGGAGGGAGCAGTGACGCTGCTCCAGCTCCTATATTTTCTATAATGCATGAGGAAGCAGTGACGCTGCTCCAGCTCTTTTATTTTCTATAATACAAGAGGAAGCAGTGACGCTGCTCCAGATCCTTTATTTTCTATAATACCGGTGGAACCAGTGACGCTGCTCCAGTACCATGATTTTCTGCATTCCATGAGGAAGCAGTGACGCTGCTCCAGATCCTTTATTTTCTATAATACATGAGGAAGAAGAGACACGGCTCCAGCTCCTTTATTTTCTATAATACGGGAGGAAGCAGTGACGCTGCTCCAGCTCCTTTATTTTCTATAATACAGGAGGAAGCAGTGACGCTGCTCCAGCTCCTTTATTTTCTATAATACATGAGGAAGAAGAGACACGGCTCCAGATCCTTTATTTTCTATAATACGGGAGGAATCAGTAACGCTGCTCCAGCTCCTTAATTTTCTATAATACAGGAGGAAGCAGTGACGCTGCTCCAGCTCCTTTATTTTCTATATTACAGGAGGAAGCAGTGACGGTGCTCCAGCTCCTTTATCTTCCATAATACAGTAGGAAAAAGTGACGCTGCTCCAGCTCCTTTATTTTGTATAATACAGGACGAAGCAGTTACGCTGCTCCCGCTCCTTTATTTTCTATAATACTGGAGGAAGCAGTGATGTGCTCCAGCTCCTTTATTTTCTTTAATACAGGAGGAAGCAGTGACGCTGCTCCAGCTCCTTTATTTTCTATAATGCAGGAGGAAGTAGAGACGCTGCTTCAGCTCCTTTATTTTCTATAATACAGGAGGAAGCAGTGACGCTGCTCCAGCTCCTTTATTTTCTATAATACGGGAGGAAGCAGTGACGCTGCTCCAGCTCCTTTATTTTCTGTTAGACATGAGGAAGAAGAGACACGGCTCCAGCTCCTTTATTTTCTTTCATACGGGAGGAAGCAGTGACGCTGCTCCAGCTCCTTTATTTTCTATAATACAGGTGGAAGCAGTGACGCTGCTCCAGCTCCTTTATTTTCTATAATACAGGAGGAAGCAGGGACGCTGCTCCAGCTCCTTTATTTTCTATAATACTGGAGGAAGCAGTGACGCTGCTCCAGCTCCTTTATTTTCTATAATACAGGAGGAAAAAGTGACGCTGCTCCAGCTCCTTTATTTTCTATAATACAGGACGAAGCAGTTACGCTGCTCCGGCTCCTTTATTTTCTATAATACTGGAGGAAGCATGACGTTGCTCCAGCTCCTTTATTTTCTATAATACAGGTGGAAGCAGAGACGCTGCTCCAGCTCCTTTATTTTCTATAATACTGGAGGAAGCATTGAGGCTGTTCCAGCTCGTTTATTTTCTATAATACAGGAGGAAGCAGTGATGCTGCACTACCTCCTTTATTTTCTATAATACACGAGGAAGCAGTGACGCTGCTCCAGCTCCTTTATATTCTATAATACAGGAGGAAGTAGAGACGCTGCTCCAGCTCCTTTATTTTCTATAATACAGGAATAAGCAGTGACGCTGCTCCAGCTCGTTTATTTTCTATAATACAGGAGGAAGCAGTGACGCTGCTCCAGCTCCTTTATTTTCTACAATACGGGAGGAAGCAGTGATGCTGCTCCTGCTCCTTTATTTTCTATAATACAGGAGGAAGCAGGGACGCTGCTCCAGCTCCTTTATTTTCTATAATACAGGAGGAAAAAGTGACGCTGCTCCAGCTCCTTTATTTTCTATAATACAGCACGAAGCAGTTACGCTGCTCCAGATCCTTTATTTTCTATAATACAGGAGGAAGCAGTGATGCTGCTCCACCTCCTTCATTTTCTATAATACAGGAGGAAGCAGTGATGCTGCTCCACCTCCTTCATTTTCTATAATACAGGAGGAAGCAGTGATGCTGCTCCACCTCCTTCATTTTCTATAATACTGGAGGAAGCATGACGTTGCTCCAGCTCCTTTATATTCTATAATACAGGTGGAAGCAGAGACGCTGCTCCAGCTCCTTTATTTTCTATAATACAGGAGGAAGCAGTGACGCTGTTCCAGCTCGTTTATTTTCTATAATACAGGAGGAAGCAGTGATGCTGCTCCACCTCCTTCATTTTCTATAATACATGAGGAAGCAGTGACGCTGCTCCAGCTCCTTTATTTTCTATAATACCGGAGGAAGTAGAGACGCTGCTCCAGCTCCTTTATTTTCTATAATACAGGAATAAGCAGTGACGCTGCTCCAGCTCCTTTATTTTCTATAATACAGGAGGAAGCAGTGACGCTGCTCCAGCTCCTTTATTTTGTATAACACAGGAAGAAGAAGTGATGCTGCTCCACCTCCTCTATTTTCTATAATACATGAGGAAGCAGTGACGCTGCTCCAGCTCCTTTATTTTCTATAATACAGCAGGAAGTAGAGGCGCTGCTCCAGCTCCTTTATTGTCTATAATACAGGAAGAAGCAGTGACGCTGCTCCAGCTCCTTTATTTTGTACAATACAGGAGGAAGCAGTGACGCTGCTCCAGCTCCTTTATTTTCTATATTACAGGAGGAAGCAGTGACGGTGCTCCAGCTCCTTTATCTTCCATAATACAGTAGGAAAAAGTGACGCTGCTCCAGCTCCTTTATTTTGTATAATACAGGACGAAGCAGTTACGCTGCTCCCGCTCCTTTATTTTCTATAATACTGGAGGAAGCAGTGATGTGCTCCAGCTCCTTTATTTTCTTTAATACAGGAGGAAGCAGTGACGCTGCTCCAGCTCCTTTATTTTCTATAATGCAGGAGGAAGTAGAGACGCTGCTTCAGCTCCTTTATTTTCTATAATACAGGAGGAAGCAGTGACGCTGCTCCAGCTCCTTAATTTTCTATAATACAGGAGGAAGCAGTGACGCTGCTCCAGCTCCTTTATTTTCTATAATACGGGAGGAAGCAGTGACGCTGCTTCAGCTCCTTTATTTTCTGTTAGACATGAGGAAGAAGAGACACGGCTCCAGCTCCTTTATTTTCTTTCATACGGGAGGAAGCAGTGACGCTGCTCCAGCTCCTTTATTTTCTATAATACAGGTGGAAGCAGTGACGCTGCTCCAGCTCCTTTATTTTCTATAATACAGGAGGAAGCAGGGACGCTGCTCCAGCTCCTTTATTTTCTATAATACTGGAGGAAGCAGTGACGCTGCTCCAGCTCCTTTATTTTCTATAATACAGGAGGAAAAAGTGACGCTGCTCCAGCTCCTTTATTTTCTATAATACAGGAGGAAGCAGTGACGCTGTTCAGGCTCCTTTATTTTCTATAATACTGGAGGAAGCATGACGTTGCTCCAGCTCCTTTATTTTCTATAATACAGGTGGAAGCAGAGACGCTGCTCCAGCTCCTTTATTTTCTATAATACTGGAGGAAGCATTGAGGCTGTTCCAGCTCGTTTATTTTCTATAATACAGGAGGAAGCAGTGATGCTGCACTACCTCCTTTATTTTCTATAATACACGAGGAAGCAGTGACGCTGCTCCAGCTCCTTTATATTCTATAATACAGGAGGAAGTAGAGACGCTGCTCCAGCTCCTTTATTTTCTATAATACAGGAATAAGCAGTGACGCTGCTCCAGCTCGTTTATTTTCTATAATACAGGAGGAAGCAGTGACGCTGCTCCAGCTCCTTTATTTTGTATAACACAGGAGGAAGCAGTGATGCTGCTCCTGCTCCTTTATTTTCTATAATACAGGAGGAAGCAGGGACGCTGCTCCAGCTCCTTTATTTTCTATAATACAGGAGGAAAAAGTGACGCTGCTCCAGCTCCTTTATTTTCTATAATACAGCACGAAGCAGTTACGCTGCTCCAGATCCTTTATTTTCTATAATACAGGAGGAAGCAGTGATGCTGCTCCACCTCCTTCATTTTCTATAATACAGGAGGAAGCAGTGATGCTGCTCCACCTCCTTCATTTTCTATAATACAGGAGGAAGCAGTGATGCTGCTCCACCTCCTTCATTTTCTATAATACTGGAGGAAGCATGACGTTGCTCCAGCTCCTTTATATTCTATAATACAGGTGGAAGCAGAGACGCTGCTCCAGCTCCTTTATTTTCTATAATACAGGAGGAAGCAGTGACGCTGTTCCAGCTCGTTTATTTTCTATAATACAGGAGGAAGCAGTGATGCTGCTCCACCTCCTTCATTTTCTATAATACATGAGGAAGCAGTGACGCTGCTCCAGCTCCTTTATTTTCTATAATACCGGAGGAAGTAGAGACGCTGCTCCAGCTCCTTTATTTTCTATAATACAGGAATAAGCAGTGACGCTGCTCCAGCTCCTTTATTTTCTATAATACAGGAGGAAGCAGTGACGCTGCTCCAGCTCCTTTATTTTGTATAACACAGGAAGAAGAAGTGATGCTGCTCCACCTCCTCTATTTTCTATAATACATGAGGAAGCAGTGACGCTGCTCCAGCTCCTTTATTTTCTATAATACAGCAGGAAGTAGAGGCGCTGCTCCAGCTCCTTTATTGTCTATAATACAGGAAGAAGCAGTGACGCTGCTCCAGCTCCTTTATTTTGTACGATACAGGAGGAAGCAGAAACGCTGCTCCAGCTCGTTTATTTTCTATAATACAGGAGGAAGCAGTGACGGTGCTCCAGCTCCTTTATTTTCTATCATACAAGAGGAAGCAGTGATGTGCTCCAGCTCCTTTATTTTCTATAATACAGGAGGAAGCAGTGACTCTGCTCCAGCTCCTTTATTTTCTATAATGCAGGAGGAAGTAGAGACGCTGCTTCAGCTCCTTTATTTTCTATAATACAAGAGGAAGCAGTGACGCTGCTCCAGCTCCTTTATTTTCTATAATACAGGAGGAAGTAGTGACTCTGCTCCAGCTCCTTTATTTTCTATAATACTGGAGGAAGCATTGACGCTGCTCTTGCTGCTTTATTTTCTATAATACAGGAGGAAGCAGTGACTCTGCTCAAGCTCCTGTATTTTCTATAACACAGGACGACGCAGTGACGTTGCTTCAGCTCCTTTATTTTCTGTAATACAGGTGAAAGCAGAAACGCTGCTCCAGCTCCTTTATTTTCTATAATACAGGAGGAAGCAGTGACGCTGCTCCAGCTCCATTATTTTATATAATACAGGAGGAAGCAGTGACATTGCTCCAGCTCCTTTATTTTCTACAATACAGGTGGAAGCAGAAACGCTGCTCCAGCTACTTTATTTTCTATAATACAGGAGGAAGCAGTGACGCTGCTCCAGCTCCTTTATTTTCTATAATTCCGGAGGAAGCAGTGACGCTGCTCCAGATCCTTTATTTTCTATAATACAGGAGGAAGCAGTGACGCTGCTCCAGCTCCTATATTTTCTATAATGCATGAGGAATCAGTGACGCTGCTCCAGCTCCTTTATTTTCTATAATACAAGAGGAAGGAGTGACGCTGCTCCAGCTCCTTTATTTTCTATAATACCGGAGGATGCAGTGACGCTGCTCCAGCTACTTTATTTTCTATAATACAGGAGGAAGCAGTGACGCTGTTTCTGCCCCTTTATTTTCCATAATACTGGAGGAAGCAGTGACGCTGCTCCAGCTCCTTTATTTTCTATAAAACAGGAGGAAGCAGTGACGCTGCTCCAGCTCCTTTATTTTCTATAATACAGGAGGAAGCAGTGTCGTTGCTCCAGCTCCTTTATTTTCTACAATACAAGAGGAAGCAGAAACGCTGCTCCAGCTCCTTTATTTTCTACAATACAGGAGGAAGCAGTGACGCTGCTCCAGCTCCTTTATTTTCTATAATACCGGAGGAAGCAGTGACTCTGCTCCAGCTCCTTTATTTTCTATAATTCAGGTGGAAGCAGAGACGCTGCTCCAGCTCCTTTATTTACTATAATACAGGAGGAAGCAGTGACGTTGTTCCAGCTCCTTTATTTTCGAAAATACAGGAGGAAGCAGTGATGCTGCTCCACCTTCTTCATTTTCTATAATACATGAGGAAGCAGTGACGCTGCTCCAGCTCCTTTATTTTCTATAATACAGGAGGAAGCAGAGAAGAAGCTCCAGCTACTTTATTTTCTATAATACAGGAGGAAGCAGTGACGCTCTTCCTGCCCCTTTATTTTCTATAATACAGGAGGAAGCAGTGACGTTGCTCCAGCTCCTTTATTTTCTACAATACAAGAGGAAGCAGAAACGCTGCTCCAGCTCCTTTATTTTCTACAATACAGGAGGAAGCAGTGACGCTGCTCCAGCTACTTTATTTTCTATAATACCGGAGGAAGCAGTGACGCTGCTCCAGATCCTTTAATTTCTATAATACAGGAGGAAGCAGTGACGCTGCTCCAGCTCCTTTATTTTCTATAATACAGTTGGAAAAAGTGACTCTGCTCCAGTTCCTTTATTTTCTATAATACAGGACGAAGCAATTACGCTGCTCCAGCTCCTTTATTTTTTATAATACAGGAGGAAGCAGTGACGTTGCTTCAGCTCCTTTATTTTCTATTATACAGGTGGAAGCAGAAACGCTGCTCCAGCTCCTTTATTTTTTATAATACAGGAGGAAGCAGTAACGCTGCTCCAGCTCCTTTATTTTCTACAATACAGGAGGAAGCAGAAACGCTGCTCCAGCTCCTTTATTTTCTATAATACAGGAGGAAGCAGTGACGCTGCTCCAGCTCCTTTATTTTCTATAATACCGGAGGAAGCAGTGACGCTGCTCCAGATCCTTTATTTTCTATAATACAGGAGGGAGCAGTGACGCTGCTCCAGCTCCTATATTTTCTATAATGCATGAGGAAGCAGTGACGCTGCTCCAGCTCTTTTATTTTCTATAATACAAGAGGAAGCAGTGACGCTGCTCCAGATCCTTTATTTTCTATAATACCGGTGGAACCAGTGACGCTGCTCCAGTACCTTGATTTTCTGCATTCCATGAGGAAGCAGTGACGCTGCTCCAGCTCCTTTATTTTCTATAATACATGAGGAAGAAGAGACACGGCTCCAGCTCCTTTATTTTCTATAATACGGGAGGAAGCAGTGACGCTGCTCCAGCTCCTTTATTTTCTATAATACAGGAGGAAGCAGTGACGCTGCTCCAGCTCCTTTATTTTCTATAATACATGAGGAAGAAGAGACACGGCTCCAGATCCTTTACTTTCTATAATACGGGAGGAATCAGTAACGCTGCTCCAGATCCTTAATTTTCTATAATACAGGAGGAAGCAGTGACGCTGCTCCAGCTCCTTTATTTTCTATATTACAGGAGGAAGCAGTGACGGTGCTCCAGCTCCTTTATCTTCCATAATACAGTAGGAAAAAGTGACGCTGCTCCAGCTCCTTTATTTTGTATAATACAGGACGAAGCAGTTACGCTGCTCCCGCTCCTTTATTTTCTATAATACTGGAGGAAGCAGTGATGTGCTCCAGCTCCTTTATTTTCTTTAATACAGGAGGAAGCAGTGACGCTGCTCCAGCTCCTTTATTTTCTATAATGCAGGAGGAAGTAGAGACGCTGCTTCAGCTCCTTTATTTTCTATAATACAGGAGGAAGCAGTGACGCTGCTCCAGCTCCTTTATTTTCTATAATACGGGAGGAAGCAGTGACGCTGCTCCAGCTCCTTTATTTTCTGTTAGACATGAGGAAGAAGAGACACGGCTCCAGCTCCTTTATTTTCTTTCATACGGGAGGAAGCAGTGACGCTGCTCCAGCTCCTTTATTTTCTATAATACAGGTGGAAGCAGTGACGCTGCTCCAGCTCCTTTATTTTCTATAATACAGGAGGAAGCAGGGACGCTGCTCCAGCTCCTTTATTTTCTATAATACTGGAGGAAGCAGTGACGCTGCTCCAGCTCCTTTATTTTCTATAATACAGGAGGAAAAAGTGACGCTGCTCCAGCTCCTTTATTTTCTATAATACAGGACGAAGCAGTTACGCTGCTCCGGCTCCTTTATTTTCTATAATACTGGAGGAAGCATGACGTTGCTCCAGCTCCTTTATTTTCTATAATACAGGTGGAAGCAGAGACGCTGCTCCAGCTCCTTTATTTTCTATAATACTGGAGGAAGCATTGAGGCTGTTCCAGCTCGTTTATTTTCTATAATACAGGAGGAAGCAGTGATGCTGCACTACCTCCTTTATTTTCTATAATACACGAGGAAGCAGTGACGCTGCTCCAGCTCCTTTATATTCTATAATACAGGAGGAAGTAGAGACGCTGCTCCAGCTCCTTTATTTTCTATAATACAGGAATAAGCAGTGACGCTGCTCCAGCTCGTTTATTTTCTATAATACAGGAGGAAGCAGTGACGCTGCTCCAGCTCCTTTATTTTGTATAACACAGGAGGAAGCAGTGATGCTGCTCCTGCTCCTTTATTTTCTATAATACAGGAGGAAGCAGGGACGCTGCTCCAGCTCCTTTATTTTCTATAATACAGGAGGAAAAAGTGACGCTGCTCCAGCTCCTTTATTTTCTATAATACAGCACGAAGTAGTTACGCTGCTCCAGATCCTTTATTTTCTATAATACAGGAGGAAGCAGTGATGCTGCTCCACCTCCTTCATTTTCTATAATACAGGAGGAAGCAGTGATGCTGCTCCACCTCCTTCATTTTCTATAATACAGGAGGAAGCAGTGATGCTGCTCCACCTCCTTCATTTTCTATAATACTGGAGGAAGCATGACGTTGCTCCAGCTCCTTTATATTCTATAATACAGGTGGAAGCAGAGACGCTGCTCCAGCTCCTTTATTTTCTATAATACAGGAGGAAGCAGTGACGCTGTTCCAGCTCGTTTATTTTCTATAATACAGGAGGAAGCAGTGATGCTGCTCCACCTCCTTCATTTTCTATAATACATGAGGAAGCAGTGACGCTGCTCCAGCTCCTTTATTTTCTATAATACCGGAGGAAGTAGAGACGCTGCTCCAGCTCCTTTATTTTCTATAATACAGGAATAAGCAGTGACGCTGCTCCAGCTCCTTTATTTTCTATAATACAGGAGGAAGCAGTGACGCTGCTCCAGCTCCTTTATTTTGTATAACACAGGAAGAAGAAGTGATGCTGCTCCACCTCCTCTATTTTCTATAATACATGAGGAAGCAGTGACGCTGCTCCAGCTCCTTTATTTTCTATAATACAGCAGGAAGTAGAGGCGCTGCTCCAGCTCCTTTATTTTCTATAATACAGGAAGAAGCAGTGACGCTGCTCCAGCTCCTTTATTTTGTACAATACAGGAGGAAGCAGAAACGCTGCTCCAGCTCGTTTATTTTCTATAATACAGGAGGAAGCAGTGACGGTGCTCCAGCTCCTTTATTTTCTATCATACAAGAGGAAGCAGTGATGTGCTCCAGCTCCTTTATTTTCTATAATACAGGAGGAAGCAGTGACTCTGCTCCAGCTCCTTTATTTTCTATAATGCAGGAGGAAGTAGAGACGCTGCTTCAGCTCCTTTATTTTCTATAATACAAGAGGAAGCAGTGACGCTGCTCCAGCTCCTTTATTTTCTATAATACAGGAGGAAGTAGTGACTCTGCTCCAGCTCCTTTATTTTCTATAATACTGGAGGAAGCATTGACGCTGCTCTTGCTGCTTTATTTTCTATAATACAGGAGGAAGCAGTGACTCTGCTCAAGCTCCTGTATTTTCTATAACACAGGACGACGCAGTGACGTTGCTTCAGCTCCTTTATTTTCTGTAATACAGGTGAAAGCAGAAACGCTGCTCCAGCTCCTTTATTTTCTATAATACAGGAGGAAGCAGTGACGCTGCTCCAGCTCCATTATTTTATATAATACAGGAGGAAGCAGTGACATTGCTCCAGCTCCTTTATTTTCTACAATACAGGTGGAAGCAGAAACGCTGCTCCAGCTACTTTATTTTCTATAATACAGGAGGAAGCAGTGACGCTGCTCCAGCTCCTTTATTTTCTATAATTCCGGAGGAAGCAGTGACGCTGCTCCAGATCCTTTATTTTCTATAATACAGGAGGAAGCAGTGACGCTGCTCCAGCTCCTATATTTTCTATAATGCATGAGGAATCAGTGACGCTGCTCCAGCTCCTTTATTTTCTATAATACAAGAGGAAGGAGTGACGCTGCTCCAGCTCCTTTATTTTCTATAATACCGGAGGATGCAGTGACGCTGCTCCAGCTACTTTATTTTCTATAATACAGGAGGAAGCAGTGACGCTGTTTCTGCCCCTTTATTTTCCATAATACTGGAGGAAGCAGTGACGCTGCTCCAGCTCCTTTATTTTCTATAAAACAGGAGGAAGCAGTGACGCTGCTCCAGCTCCTTTATTTTCTATAATACAGGAGGAAGCAGTGTCGTTGCTCCAGCTCCTTTATTTTCTACAATACAAGAGGAAGCAGAAACGCTGCTCCAGCTCCTTTATTTTCTACAATACAGGAGGAAGCAGTGACGCTGCTCCAGCTCCTTTATTTTCTATAATACCGGAGGAAGCAGTGACTCTGCTCCAGCTCCTTTATTTTCTATAATTCAGGTGGAAGCAGAGACGCTGCTCCAGCTCCTTTATTTACTATAATACAGGAGGAAGCAGTGACGTTGTTCCAGCTCCTTTATTTTCGAAAATACAGGAGGAAGCAGTGATGCTGCTCCACCTCCTTCATTTTCTATAATACATGAGGAAGCAGTGACGCTGCTCCAGCTCCTTTATTTTCTATAATACCGGAGGAAGTAGAGACGCTGCTCCAGCTCCTTTATTTTCTATAATACAGGAGGAAGCAGTGACGCTGCTCCAGCTCCTTTATTTTGTATAACACAGGAGGAAGCAGTGATGCTGCTCAACCTCCTCTATTTTCTATAATACATGAGGAAGCAGTGACGCTGCTCCAGCTCCTTTATTTTCTATAATACAGGAGGAAGCAGAAACGCTGCTCCAACTCGTTTATTTTCTATAATACAGGAGGAAGCAGTGACGCTGCTCCAGCTCCTTTATTTTCTATGATACAAGAGGAAGCAGTGATGTGCTCCAGCTCCTTTATTTTCTATAATACAGGAGGAAGCAGTGACGCTGCTCCAGCTCCTTTATTTTCTATAATGCAGGAGGAAGTAGAGACGCTGCTTCAGCTCCTTTATTTTCTATAATACAAGAGGAAGCAGTGACTCTGCTCCAGCTCCTTTATTTTATTTATAATCCAGGAGGAAGCAGAGACGCTGCTCCAGCTCCTTTATTTTCTATAATACAGGAGGAAGCAGTGAGTCTGCTCAAGCTCCTGTATTTTCTATAACACAGGACGACGCAGTGACGTTGCTTCAGCTCCTTTATTTTCTATAATACAGGTGAAAGCAGAAACGCTGCGCCAGCTCCTTTATTTTCTATAAAACAGGAGGAAGCAGTGACGCTGCTCCAGCTCCTTTATTTTCTATAATACAGGACGAAGCAGTTACGCTGCTCCGGCTCCTTTATTTTCTATAATACTGGAGGAAGCATGACGTTGCTCCAGCTCCTTTATTTTCTATAATACAGGTGGAAGCAGAGACGCTGCTCCAGCTCCTTTATTTTCTATAATACTGGAGGAAGCATTGAGGCTGTTCCAGCTCGTTTATTTTCTATAATACAGTAGGAAGCAGTGATGCTGCACTACCTCCTTTATTTTCTATAATACACGAGGAAGCAGTGACGCTGCTCCAGCTCCTTTATATTCTATAATACAGGAGGAAGTAGAGACGCTGCTCCAGCTCCTTTATTTTCTATAATACAGGAATAAGCAGTGACGCTGCTCCAGCTCGTTTATTTTCTATAATACAGGAGGAAGCAGTGACGCTGCTCCAGCTCCTTTATTTTGTATAACACAGGAGGAAGCAGTGATGCTGCTCCTGCTCCTTTATTTTCTATAATACAGGAGGAAGCAGGGACGCTGCTCTAGCTCCTTTATTTTCTATAATACAGGAGGAAAAAGTGACGCTGCTCCAGCTCCTTTATTTTCTATAATACAGCACGAAGCAGTTACGCTGCTCCAGATCCTTTATTTTCTATAATACAGGAGGAAGCAGTGATGCTGCTCCACCTCCTTCATTTTCTATAATACAGGAGGAAGCAGTGATGCTGCTCCACCTCCTTCATTTTCTATAATACAGGAGGAAGCAGTGATGCTGCTCCACCTCCTTCATTTTCTATAATACTGGAGGAAGCATGACGTTGCTCCAGCTCCTTTATATTCTATAATACAGGTGGAAGCAGAGACGCTGCTCCAGCTCCTTTATTTTCTATAATACAGGAGGAAGCAGTGACGCTGTTCCAGCTCGTTTATTTTCTATAATACAGGAGGAAGCAGTGATGCTGCTCCACCTCCTTCATTTTCTATAATACATGAGGAAGCAGTGACGCTGCTACAGCTCCTTTATTTTCTATAATACCGGAGGAAGTAGAGACGCTGCTCCAGCTCCTTTATTTTCTATAATACAGGAATAAGCAGTGACGCTGCTCCAGCTCCTTTATTTTCTATAATACAGGAGGAAGCAGTGACGCTGCTCCAGCTCCTTTATTTTGTATAACACAGGAAGAAGAAGTGATGCTGCTCCACCTCCTCTATTTTCTATAATACATGAGGAAGCAGTGACGCTGCTCCAGCTCCTTTATTTTCTATAATACAGCAGGAAGTAGAGGCGCTGCTCCAGCTCCTTTATTTTCTATAATACAGGAAGAAGCAGTGACGCTGCTCCAGCTCCTTTATTTTGTACAATACAGGAGGAAGCAGAAACGCTGCTCCAGCTCGTTTATTTTCTATAATACAGGAGGAAGCAGTGACGGTGCTCCAGCTCCTTTATTTTCTATCATACAAGAGGAAGCAGTGATGTGCTCCAGCTCCTTTATTTTCTATAATACAGGAGGAAGCAGTGACTCTGCTCCAGCTCCTTTATTTTCTATAATGCAGGAGGAAGTAGAGACGCTGCTTCAGCTCCTTTATTTTCTATAATACAAGAGGAAGCAGTGACGCTGCTCCAGCTACTTTATTTTCTATAATACAGGAGGAAGCAGTGACGCTGCTCCAGCTCCTTTATTTTCTATAATTCCGGAGGAAGCAGTGACGCTGCTCCAGATCCTTTATTTTCTATAATACAGGAGGAAGCAGTGACGCTGCTCCAGCTCCTATATTTTCTATAATGCATGAGGAATCAGTGACGCTGCTCCAGCTCCTTTATTTTCTATAATACAAGAGGAAGGAGTGACGCTGCTCCAGCTCCTTTATTTTCTATAATACCGGAGGATGCAGTGACGCTGCTCCAGCTACTTTATTTTCTATAATACAGGAGGAAGCAGTGACGCTGTTTCTGCCCCTTTATTTTCCATAATACTGGAGGAAGCAGTGACGCTGCTCCAGCTCCTTTATTTTCTATAAAACAGGAGGAAGCAGTGACGCTGCTCCAGCTCCTTTATTTTCTATAATACAGGAGGAAGCAGTGTCGTTGCTCCAGCTCCTTTATTTTCTACAATACAAGAGGAAGCAGAAACGCTGCTCCAGCTCCTTTATTTTCTACAATACAGGAGGAAGCAGTGACGCTGCTCCAGCTCCTTTATTTTCTATAATACCGGAGGAAGCAGTGACTCTGTCCAGCTCCTTTATTTTCTATAATTCAGGTGGAAGCAGAGACGCTGCTCCAGCTCCTTTATTTACTATAATACAGGAGGAAGCAGTGACGTTGTTCCAGCTCCTTTATTTTCGAAAATACAGGAGGAAGCAGTGATGCTGCTCCACCTCCTTCATTTTCTATAATACATGAGGAAGCAGTGACGCTGCTCCAGCTCCTTTATTTTCTATAATACCGGAGGAAGTAGAGACGCTGCTCCAGCTCCTTTATTTTCTATAATACAGGAGGAAGCAGTGACGCTGCTCCAGCTCCTTTATTTTGTATAACACAGGAGGAAGCAGTGATGCTGCTCAACCTCCTCTATTTTCTATAATACATGAGGAAGCAGTGACGCTGCTCCAGCTCCTTTATTTTCTATAATACAGCAGGAAGTAGAGGCGCTGCTCCAGCTCCTTTATTTTCTATAATACAGGAAGAAGCAGTGACGCTGCTCCAGCTCCTTTATTTTCTATAATACAGGAGGAAGCAGAAACGCTGCTCCAACTCGTTTATTTTCTATAATACAGGAGGAAGCAGTGACGCTGCTCCAGCTCCTTTATTTTCTATGATACAAGAGGAAGCAGTGATGTGCTCCAGCTCCTTTATTTTCTATAATACAGGAGGAAGCAGTGACGCTGCTCCAGCTCCTTTATTTTCTATAATGCAGGAGGAAGTAGAGACGCTGCTTCAGCTCCTTTATTTTCTATAATACAAGAGGAAGCAGTGACTCTGCTCCAGCTCCTTTATTTTATTTATAATCCAGGAGGAAGCAGAGACGCTGCTCCAGCTCCTTTATTTTCTATAATACAGGAGGAAGCAGTGAGTCTGCTCAAGCTCCTGTATTTTCTATAACACAGGACGACGCAGTGACGTTGCTTCAGCTCCTTTATTTTCTATAATACAGGTGAAAGCAGAAACGCTGCGCCAGCTCCTTTATTTTCTATAAAACAGGAGGAAGCAGTGACGCTGCTCCAGCTCCTTTATTTTCTATAATACAGGAGGAAGCAGTGTCGTTGCTCCAGCTCCTTTATTTTCTACAATACAAGAGGAAGCAGAAACGCTGCTCCAGCTCCTTTATTTTCAACAATACAGGAGGAAGCAGTGACGCTGCTCGAGCTCCTTTATTTTCTATAATACCGGAGGAAGCAGTGACGATGCTCCAGCTCCTTTATTTTCTGTAATGCATGAGGAAGCAGTGACGCTGCTCCAGCTCCTTTATTTTCTATAATACAGGAGGAACCAGTGACGTTGCTCCAGCTCCTTTATTTTCTATAATACAGGACGAAGCAATTACGCTGCTCCAGCTCCTTTATTTTCTATAATACAGGAGGAAGCAGTGACGTTGCTTCAGCTCCTTTATTTTCTATAATACAGGTGGAAGCAGAAACGCTGCTCCAGCTCCTTTATTTTTTATAATACAGGAGGAAGCAGTGACGCTGCTCCAGCTCCTTTATTTTCTATAATACAGTAGGAAGCAGTGACGTTGCTCCAGCTCCTTTATTTTCTACAATACAAGAGGAAGCAGAAACGCTGCTCCAGCTCCTTTATTTTCTATAATACAGGAGGAAGCAGTGACTCTGCTCCAGCTCCTTTATTTTCGGTAATACGGGAGGAAGCAGTGACGCTGCTCCAGCTCATTTATTTTCTATAATACAGGAGGAAGCAGTGACGCTGCTCCAGCTCCTATATTTTCTATAATGCATGACGAAGCAGTGACGCTGCTCCAGCTCTTTTATTTTCTATAATACAAGATGAAGCAGTGACGCTGCTCCAGCTCCTTTATTTTCTATAATACCGGTGGAACCAGTGACGCTGCTCCAGCTCCTTGATTTTCTAGAATATAGGAGGAAGCAGTGACGCTGCTCCAGCTCCTTTATTTTCTATAATACATGAGGAAGAAGAGACACGGCTCCAGATCCTTTATTTTCTGTAATACGGGAGGAATCAGGAATGCTGCTCCAGCTCCTTAATTTTCTATAATACAGGAGGAAGCAGTGACGCTGCTCCAGCTCATTTATTTTCTATAATACAGGAGGAAGCAGTGACGCTGCTCCAGCTCCTTTATTTTCTTTAATACAGGAGGAAGCAGTGACGCTGCTCCAGCTCCTTTATTTTCTATAATGCAGGAGGAAGTAGAGACGCTGCTTCAGCTCCTTTATTTTCTATAATACTGGAGGAAGCAGTGACGCTGTTCCAGCTCCTTTATTTTCTGTAATACAGGAGGAAGCAGAGACGCCGCTCCAGCTCCTTTATTTTCTATAATACAGGAGGAAGTAGAGACGCTGCTCCAGCTCCTTTATTTTCTATAATACAGGAGGAAGCAGTGACGCTGCTCCAGCTCCTTTATTTTGTATAACACAGGAGGAAGCAGTGATGCTGCTCAACCTCCTCTATTTTCTATAATACATGAGGAAGCAGTGACGCTGCTCCAGCTCCTTTATTTTCTATAATACGGGAGGAAGCAGAAACGCTGCTCCAACTCGTTTATTTTCTATAATACAGGAGGAAGCAGTGACGCTGCTCCAGCTCCTTTATTTTCTATGATACAAGAGGAAGCAGTGATGTGCTCCAGCTCCTTTATTTTCTATAATACAGGAGGAAGCAGTGACGCTGCTCCAGCTCCTTTATTTTCTATAATGCAGGAGGAAGTAGAGACGCTGCTTCAGCTCCTTTATTTTCTATAATACAAGAGGAAGCAGTGACTCTGCTCCAGCTCCTTTATTTTATTTATAATCCAGGAGGAAGCAGAGACGCTGCTCCAGCTCCTTTATTTTCTATAATACAGGAGGAAGCAGTGAGTCTGCTCAAGCTCCTGTATTTTCTATAACACAGGACGACGCAGTGACGTTGCTTCAGCTCCTTTATTTTCTATAATACAGGTGAAAGCAGAAACGCTGCGCCAGCTCCTTTATTTTCTATAAAACAGGAGGAAGCAGTGACGCTGCTCCAGCTCCTTTATTTTCTATAATACAGGACGAAGCAGTTACGCTGCTCCGGCTCCTTTATTTTCTATAATACTGGAGGAAGCATGACGTTGCTCCAGCTCCTTTATTTTCTATAATACAGGTGGAAGCAGAGACGCTGCTCCAGCTCCTTTATTTTCTATAATACTGGAGGAAGCATTGAGGCTGTTCCAGCTCGTTTATTTTCTATAATACAGGAGGAAGCAGTGATGCTGCACTACCTCCTTTATTTTCTATAATACACGAGGAAGCAGTGACGCTGCTCCAGCTCCTTTATATTCTATAATACAGGAGGAAGTAGAGACGCTGCTCCAGCTCCTTTATTTTCTATAATACAGGAATAAGCAGTGACGCTGCTCCAGCTCGTTTATTTTCTATAATACAGGAGGAAGCAGTGACGCTGCTCCAGCTCCTTTATTTTGTATAACACAGGAGGAAGCAGTGATGCTGCTCCTGCTCCTTTATTTTCTATAATACAGGAGGAAGCAGGGACGCTGCTCCAGCTCCTTTATTTTCTATAATACAGGAGGAAAAAGTGACGCTGCTCCAGCTCCTTTATTTTCTATAATACAGCACGAAGCAGTTACGCTGCTCCAGATCCTTTATTTTCTATAATACAGGAGGAAGCAGTGATGCTGCTCCACCTCCTTCATTTTCTATAATACAGGAGGAAGCAGTGATGCTGCTCCACCTCCTTCATTTTCTATAATACAGGAGGAAGCAGTGATGCTGCTCCACCTCCTTCATTTTCTATAATACTGGAGGAAGCATGACGTTGCTCCAGCTCCTTTATATTCTATAATACAGGTGGAAGCAGAGACGCTGCTCCAGCTCCTTTATTTTCTATAATACAGGAGGAAGCAGTGACGCTGTTCCAGCTCGTTTATTTTCTATAATACAGGAGGAAGCAGTGATGCTGCTCCACCTCCTTCATTTTCTATAATACATGAGGAAGCAGTGACGCTGCTACAGCTCCTTTATTTTCTATAATACCGGAGGAAGTAGAGACGCTGCTCCAGCTCCTTTATTTTCTATAATACAGGAATAAGCAGTGACGCTGCTCCAGCTCCTTTATTTTCTATAATACAGGAGGAAGCAGTGACGCTGCTCCAGCTCCTTTATTTTGTATAACACAGGAAGAAGAAGTGATGCTGCTCCACCTCCTCTATTTTCTATAATACATGAGGAAGCAGTGACGCTGCTCCAGCTCCTTTATTTTCTATAATACAGCAGGAAGTAGAGGCGCTGCTCCAGCTCCTTTATTTTCTATAATACAGGAAGAAGCAGTGACGCTGCTCCAGCTCCTTTATTTTGTACAATACAGGAGGAAGCAGAAACGCTGCTCCAGCTCGTTTATTTTCTATAATACAGGAGGAAGCAGTGACGGTGCTCCAGCTCCTTTATTTTCTATCATACAAGAGGAAGCAGTGATGTGCTCCAGCTCCTTTATTTTCTATAATACAGGAGGAAGCAGTGACTCTGCTCCAGCTCCTTTATTTTCTATAATGCAGGAGGAAGTAGAGACGCTGCTTCAGCTCCTTTATTTTCTATAATACAGGAGGAAGTAGTGACTCTGCTCCAGCTCCTTTATTTTCTATAATACTGGAGGAAGCATTGACGCTGCTCTTGCTGCTTTATTTTCTATAATACAGGAGGAAGCAGTGACTCTGCTCAAGCTCCTGTATTTTCTATAACACAGGACGACGCAGTGACGTTGCTTCAGCTCCTTTATTTTCTGTAATACAGGTGAAATCAGAAACGCTGCTCCAGCTCCTTTATTTTCTATAATACAGGAGGAAGCAGTGACGCTGCTCCAGCTCCATTATTTTATATAATACAGGAGGAAGCAGTGACATTGCTCCAGCTCCTTTATTTTCTACAATACAGGTGGAAGCAGAAACGCTGCTCCAGCTACTTTATTTTCTATAATACAGGAGGAAGCAGTGACGCTGCTCCAGCTCCTTTATTTTCTATAATTCCGGAGGAAGCAGTGACGCTGCTCCAGATCCTTTATTTTCTATAATACAGGAGGAAGCAGTGACGCTGCTCCAGCTCCTATATTTTCTATAATGCATGAGGAATCAGTGACGCTGCTCCAGCTCCTTTATTTTCTATAATACAAGAGGAAGGAGTGACGCTGCTCCAGCTCCTTTATTTTCTATAATACCGGAGGATGCAGTGACGCTGCTCCAGCTACTTTATTTTCTATAATACAGGAGGAAGCAGTGACGCTGTTTCTGCCCCTTTATTTTCCATAATACTGGAGGAAGCAGTGACGCTGCTCCAGCTCCTTTATTTTCTATAAAACAGGAGGAAGCAGTGACGCTGCTCCAGCTCCTTTATTTTCTATAATACAGGAGGAAGCAGTGTCGTTGCTCCAGCTCCTTTATTTTCTACAATACAAGAGGAAGCAGAAACGCTGCTCCAGCTCCTTTATTTTCTACAATACAGGAGGAAGCAGTGACGCTGCTCCAGCTCCTTTATTTTCTATAATACCGGAGGAAGCAGTGACTCTGCTCCAGCTCCTTTATTTTCTATAATTCAGGTGGAAGCAGAGACGCTGCTCCAGCTCCTTTATTTACTATAATACAGGAGGAAGCAGTGACGTTGTTCCAGCTCCTTTATTTTCGAAAATACAGGAGGAAGCAGTGATGCTGCTCCACCTCCTTCATTTTCTATAATACATGAGGAAGCAGTGACGCTGCTCCAGCTCCTTTATTTTCTATAATACCGGAGGAAGTAGAGACGCTGCTCCAGCTCCTTTATTTTCTATAATACAGGAGGAAGCAGTGACGCTGCTCCAGCTCCTTTATTTTGTATAACACAGGAGGAAGCAGTGATGCTGCTCAACCTCCTCTATTTTCTATAATACATGAGGAAGCAGTGACGCTGCTCCAGCTCCTTTATTTTCTATATTACAGCAGGAAGTAGAGGCGCTGCTCCAGCTCCTTTATTTTCTATAATACAGGAAGAAGCAGTGACGCTGCTCCAGCTCCTTTATTTTCTATAATACAGGAGGAAGCAGAAACGCTGCTCCAACTCGTTTATTTTCTATAATACAGGAGGAAGCAGTGACGCTGCTCCAGCTCCTTTATTTTCTATGATACAAGAGGAAGCAGTGATGTGCTCCAGCTCCTTTATTTTCTATAATACAGGAGGAAGCAGTGACGCTGCTCCAGCTCCTTTATTTTCTATAATGCAGGAGGAAGTAGAGACGCTGCTTCAGCTCCTTTATTTTCTATAATACAAGAGGAAGCAGTGACTCTGCTCCAGCTCCTTTATTTTATTTATAATCCAGGAGGAAGCAGAGACGCTGCTCCAGCTCCTTTATTTTCTATAATACAGGAGGAAGCAGTGAGTCTGCTCAAGCTCCTGTATTTTCTATAACACAGGACGACGCAGTGACGTTGCTTCAGCTCCTTTATTTTCTATAATACAGGTGAAAGCAGAAACGCTGCGCCAGCTCCTTTATTTTCTATAAAACAGGAGGAAGCAGTGACGCTGCTCCAGCTCCTTTCTTTTCTATAATACAGGAGGAAGCAGTGTCGTTGCTCCAGCTCCTTTATTTTCTACAATACAAGAGGAAGCAGAAACGCTGCTCCAGCTCCTTTATTTTCAACAATACAGGAGGAAGCAGTGACGCTGCTCGAGCTCCTTTATTTTCTATAATACCGGAGGAAGCAGTGACGATGCTCCAGCTCCTTTATTTTCTGTAATGCATGAGGAAGCAGTGACGCTGCTCCAGCTCCTTTATTTTCTATAATACAGGAGGAACCAGTGACGTTGCTCCAGCTCCTTTATTTTCTATAATACAGGACGAAGCAATTACGCTGCTCCAGCTCCTTTATTTTCTATAATACAGGAGGAAGCAGTGACGTTGCTTCAGCTCCTTTATTTTCTATAATACAGGTGGAAGCAGAAACGCTGCTCCAGCTCCTTTATTTTTTATAATACAGGAGGAAGCAGTGACGCTGCTCCAGCTCCTTTATTTTCTATAATACAGTAGGAAGCAGTGACGTTGCTCCAGCTCCTTTATTTTCTACAATACAAGAGGAAGCAGAAACGCTGCTCCAGCTCCTTTATTTTCTATAATACAGGAGGAAGCAGTGACTCTGCTCCAGCTCCTTTATTTTCGGTAATACGGGAGGAAGCAGTGACGCTGCTCCAGCTCATTTATTTTCTATAATACAGGAGGAAGCAGTGACGCTGCTCCAGCTCCTATATTTTCTATAATGCATGACGAAGCAGTGACGCTGCTCCAGCTCTTTTATTTTCTATAATACAAGATGAAGCAGTGACGCTGCTCCAGCTCCTTTATTTTCTATAATACCGGTGGAACCAGTGACGCTGCTCCAGCTCCTTGATTTTCTAGAATATAGGAGGAAGCAGTGACGGTGCTCCAGCTCCTTTATTTTCTATAATACATGAGGAAGAAGAGACACGGCTCCAGATCCTTTATTTTCTGTAATACGGGAGGAATCAGGAATGCTGCTCCAGCTCCTTAATTTTCTATAATACAGGAGGAAGCAGTGACGCTGCTCCAGCTCATTTATTTTCTATAATACAGGAGGAAGCAGTGACGCTGCTCCAGCTCCTTTATTTTCTTTAATACAGGAGGAAGCAGTGACGCTGCTCCAGCTCCTTTATTTTCTATAATGCAGGAGGAAGTAGAGACGCTGCTTCAGCTCCTTTATTTTCTATAATACTGGAGGAAGCAGTGACGCTGTTCCAGCTCCTTTATTTTCTGTAATACAGGAGGAAGCAGAGACGCCGCTCCAGCTCCTTTATTTTCTATAATACAGGAGGAAACAGTGACTCTGCTCCAGCTCCTTTATTTTCTATAATACAGGAGGAAGCAGTGACGCTGCTCCAGCTCCTTTATTTTCTATAATACAGGAGGAAGCAGTGACGCTACTCCAGCTCCTTTATTTTCTATAATACGGGAGGAAGTAGTGACGCTGCTCCTGCTTGTTTATTTTCTATAATACATGAGGAAGAAGAGACACGGCTCCAGCTCCTTTATTTTCTTTAATAGGAGGAAGCAGTGACGCTGCTCCAGCTCCTTTATTTTCTATAATACAGGAGGAAAAAGAGACGCTGCTCCAGCTCCTTTATTTTCTATAATACAGGAGGAAAAAGTGACGCTGCTCCTGCTTCTTTATTTTTTATAATACAGGAGGAAGCAGTGACGCTGCTCCAGCTCCTTTATTTTCTATAATACCGGAGGAAGCAGTGACGCTGCTCCAGATCCTTTATTTTCTATAATACAGGAGGAAGCAGTGACGCTGCTCCAGCTCCTATATTTTCTATAATGCATGAGGAATCAGTGACGCTGCTCCAGCTCCTTTATTTTGTATAACACAAGAGGAAGCAGTGACGCTACTCCAGCTCCTTTATTTTCTATAATACCGGAGGAAGCAGTGACGCTGCTCCAGCTACTTTATATTCTATAATACAGGAGGAAGCAGAGACGCTGTTCCTGCCCCTTTATTTTCCATAATACTGGAGGAAGCAGTGACGCTGCTCCAGCTCCTTTATTTTCTATAATACAGGAGGAAGCAGTGACGCTGCTCCAGCTCCTTTATTTTCTATAATGCAGGAGGAAGTAGAGACGCTGCTTCAGCTCCTTTATTTTCTATAATACAAGAGGAAGCAGTGACTCTGCTCCAGCTCCTTTATTTTATTTATAATCCAAGAGGAAGCAGAGACGCTGCTCCAGCTCCTTTATTTTCTATAATACAGGAGGAAGCAGTGAGTCTGCTCAAGCTCCTGTATTTTCTATAACACAGGACGACGCAGTGACGTTGCTTCAGCTCCTTTATTTTCTATAATACAGGTGAAAGCAGATACGCTGCGCCAGCTCCTTTATTTTCTATAAAACAGGAGGAAGCAGTGACGCTGCTCCAGCTCCTTTATTTTCTATAATACAGGAGGAAGTAGTGACTCTGCTCCAGCTCCTTTATTTTCTATAATACTGGAGGAAGCATTGACGCTGCTCTTGCTGCTTTATTTTCTATAATACAGGAGGAAGCAGTGACTCTGCTCAAGCTCCTGTATTTTCTATAACACAGGACGACGCAGTGACGTTGCTTCAGCTCCTTTATTTTCTGTAATACAGGTGAAAGCAGAAACGCTGCTCCAGCTCCTTTATTTTCTATAATACAGGAGGAAGCAGTGACGCTGCTCCAGCTCCTTTATTTACTATAATACAGGAGGAAGCAGTGACGTTGTTCCAGCTCCTTTATTTTCGAAAATACAGGAGGAAGCAGTGATGCTGCTCCACCTCCTTCATTTTCTATAATACATGAGGAAGCAGTGACGCTGCTCCAGCTCCTTTATTTTCTATAATACCGGAGGAAGTAGAGACGCTGCTCCAGCTCCTTTATTTTCTATAATACAGGAGGAAGCAGTGACGCTGCTCCAGCTCCTTTATTTTGTATAACACAGGAGGAAGCAGTGATGCTGCTCAACCTCCTCTATTTTCTATAATACATGAGGAAGCAGTGACGCTGCTCCAGCTCCTTTATTTTCTATAATACAGCAGGAAGTAGAGGCGCTGCTCCAGCTCCTTTATTTTCTATAATACAGGAAGAAGCAGTGACGCTGCTCCAGCTCCTTTATTTTCTATAATACAGGAGGAAGCAGAAACGCTGCTCCAACTCGTTTATTTTCTATAATACAGGAGGAAGCAGTGACGCTGCTCCAGCTCCTTTATTTTCTATGATACAAGAGGAAGCAGTGATGTGCTCCAGCTCCTTTATTTTCTATAATACAGGAGGAAGCAGTGACGCTGCTCCAGCTCCTTTATTTTCTATAATGCAGGAGGAAGTAGAGACGCTGCTTCAGCTCCTTTATTTTCTATAATACAAGAGGAAGCAGTGACTCTGCTCCAGCTCCTTTATTTTATTTATAATCCAGGAGGAAGCAGAGACGCTGCTCCAGCTCCTTTATTTTCTATAATACAGGAGGAAGCAGTGAGTCTGCTCAAGCTCCTGTATTTTCTATAACACAGGACGACGCAGTGACGTTGCTTCAGCTCCTTTATTTTCTATAATACAGGTGAAAGCAGAAACGCTGCGCCAGCTCCTTTATTTTCTATAAAACAGGAGGAAGCAGTGACGCTGCTCCAGCTCCTTTATTTTCTATAATACAGGAGGAAGCAGTGTCGTTGCTCCAGCTCCTTTATTTTCTACAATACAAGAGGAAGCAGAAACGCTGCTCCAGCTCCTTTATTTTCAACAATACAGGAGGAAGCAGTGACGCTGCTCGAGCTCCTTTATTTTCTATAATACCGGAGGAAGCAGTGACGATGCTCCAGCTCCTTTATTTTCTGTAATGCATGAGGAAGCAGTGACGCTGCTCCAGCTCCTTTATTTTCTATAATACAGGAGGAACCAGTGACGTTGCTCCAGCTCCTTTATTTTCTATAATACAGGACGAAGCAATTACGCTGCTCCAGCTCCTTTATTTTCTATAATACAGGAGGAAGCAGTGACGTTGCCTCAGCTCTTTTATTTTCTATAATACAGGTGGAAGCAGAAACGCTGCTCCAGCTCCTTTATTTTTTATAATACAGGAGGAAGCAGTGACGCTGCTCCAGCTCCTTTATTTTCTATAATACAGTAGGAAGCAGTGACGTTGCTCCAGCTCCTTTATTTTCTACAATACAAGAGGAAGCAGAAACGCTGCTCCAGCTCCTTTATTTTCTATAATACAGGAGGAAGCAGTGACTCTGCTCCAGCTCCTTTATTTTCGGTAATACGGGAGGAAGCAGTGACGCTGCTCCAGCTCATTTATTTTCTATAATACAGGAGGAAGCAGTGACGCTGCTCCAGCTCCTATATTTTCTATAATGCATGACGAAGCAGTGACGCTGCTCCAGCTCTTTTATTTTCTATAATACAAGATGAAGCAGTGACGCTGCTCCAGCTCCTTTATTTTCTATAATACAGGAGGAAGCAGTGACGCTGCTCCAGATCCTTTATTTTCTTTCATACAGGAGGAAGCAGTGACGCTGCTCCAGCTCCTTTATTTTCTATAATGCAGGAGGAAGTAGAGACGCTGCTTCAGCTCCTTTATTTTCTATAATACTGGAGGAAGCAGTGACGCTGTTCCAGCTCCTTTATTTTCTGTAATACAGGAGGAAGCAGAGACGCCGCTCCAGCTCCTTTATTTTCTATAATACAGGAGGAAACAGTGACTCTGCTCCAGCTCCTTTATTTTCTATAATACAGGAGGAAGCAGTGACGCTGCTCCAGCTCCTTTATTTTCTATAATACAGGAGGAAGCAGTGACGCTACTCCAGCTCCTTTATTTTCTATAATACGGGAGGAAGTAGTGACGCTGCTCCTGCTTGTTTATTTTCTATAATACATGAGGAAGAAGAGACACGGCTCCAGCTCCTTTATTTTCTTTAATAGGAGGAAGCAGTGACGCTGCTCCAGCTCCTTTATTTTCTATAATACAGGAGGAAAAAGAGACGCTGCTCCAGCTCCTTTATTTTCTATAATACAGGAGGAAAAAGTGACGCTGCTCCTGCTTCTTTATTTTTTATAATACAGGAGGAAGCAGTGACGCTGCTCCAGCTCCTTTATTTTCTATAATACCGGAGGAAGCAGTGACGCTGCTCCAGATCCTTTATTTTCTATAATACAGGAGGAAGCAGTGACGCTGCTCCAGCTCCTATATTTTCTATAATGCATGAGGAATCAGTGACGCTGCTCCAGCTCCTTTATTTTGTATAACACAAGAGGAAGCAGTGACGCTACTCCAGCTCCTTTATTTTCTATAATACCGGAGGAAGCAGTGACGCTGCTCCAGCTACTTTATATTCTATAATACAGGAGGAAGCAGAGACGCTGTTCCTGCCCCTTTATTTTCCATAATACTGGAGGAAGCAGTGACGCTGCTCCAGCTCCTTTATTTTCTATGATACAAGAGGAAGCAGTGATGTGCTCCAGCTCCTTTATTTTCTATAATACAGGAGGAAGCAGTGACGCTGCTCCAGCTCCTTTATTTTCTATAATGCAGGAGGAAGTAGAGACGCTGCTTCAGCTCCTTTATTTTCTATAATACAAGAGGAAGCAGTGACTCTGCTCCAGCTCCTTTATTTTATTTATAATCCAAGAGGAAGCAGAGACGCTGCTCCAGCTCCTTTATTTTCTATAATACAGGAGGAAGCAGTGAGTCTGCTCAAGCTCCTGTATTTTCTATAACACAGGACGACGCAGTGACGTTGCTTCAGCTCCTTTATTTTCTATAATACAGGTGAAAGCAGAAACGCTGCGCCAGCTCCTTTATTTTCTATAAAACAGGAGGAAGCAGTGACGCTGCTCCAGCTCCTTTATTTTCTATAATACAGGAGGAAGCAGTGTCGTTGCTCCAGCTCCTTTATTTTCTACAATACAAGAGGAAGCAGAAACGCTGCTCCAGCTCCTTTATTTTCAACAATACAGGAGGAAGCAGTGACGCTGCTCGAGCTCCTTTATTTTCTATAATACCGGAGGAAGCAGTGACGATGCTCCAGCTCCTTTATTTTCTGTAATGCATGAGGAAGCAGTGACGCTGCTCCAGCTCCTTTATTTTCTATAATACAGGAGGAACCAGTGACGTTGCTCCAGCTCCTTTATTTTCTATAATACAGGACGAAGCAATTACGCTGCTCCAACTCCTTTATTTTCTATAATACAGGAGGAAGCAGTGACGCTGCTCCAGCTCCTTTATTTTCTATAATACAGTAGGAAGCAGTGACGTTGCTTCAGCTCCTTTATTTTCTACAATACAAGAGGAAGCAGAAACGCTGCTCCAGCTCCTTTATTTTCTATAATACAGGAGGAAGCAGTGACTCTGCTCCAGCTCCTTTATTTTCTGTAATACGGGAGGAAGCAGTGACGCTGCTCCAGCTCATTTATTTTCTATAATACAGGAGGAAGCAGTGACGCTGCTCCAGCTCCTATATTTTCTATAATGCATGACGAAGCAGTGACGCTGCTCCAGATCTTTTATTTTCTATAATACAAGATGAAGCAGTGACGCTGCTCCAGCTCCTTTATTTTCTATAATACCGGTGGAACCAGTGACGCTGCTCCAGCTCCTTGATTTTCTAGAATATAGGAGGAAGCAGTGACGCTGCTCCAGCTCCTTTATTTTCTATAATACATGAGGAAGAAGAGACACGGCTCCAGATCCTTTATTTTCTGTAATACGGGAGGAATCAGGAATGCTGCACCAGCTCCTTAATTTTCTATAATACAGGAGGAAGCAGTGACGCTGCTCCAGCTCATTTATTTTCTATAATACAGGAGGAAGCAGTGACGCTGCTCCAGCTCCTTTATTTTCTTTAATACAGGAGGAAGCAGTGACGCTGCTCCAGCTCCTTTATTTTCTATAATGCAGGAGGAAGTAGAGACGCTGCTTCAGCTCCTTTATTTTCTATAATACTGGAGGAAGCAGTGACGCTGTTCCAGCTCCTTTATTTTCTGTAATACAGGAGGAAGCAGAGACGCCGCTCCAGCTCCTTTATTTTCTATAATACAGGAGGAAACAGTGACTCTGCTCCAGCTCCTTTATTTTCTATAATACAGGAGGAAGCAGTGACGCTGCTCCAGCTCCTTTATTTTCTATAATACAGGAGGAAGCAGTGACGCTACTCCAGCTCCTTTATTTTCTATAATACGGGAGGAAGTAGTGACGCTGCTCCTGCTTGTTTATTTTCTATAATACATGAGGAAGAAGAGACACGGCTCCAGCTCCTTTATTTTCTTTAATAGGAGGAAGCAGTGACGCTGCTCCAGCTCCTTTATTTTCTATAATACAGGAGGAAAAAGTGACGCTGCTCCAGCTCCTTTATTTTCTATAATACAGGAGGAAAAAGTGACGCTGCTCCTGCTTCTTTATTTTTTATAATACAGGAGGAAGCAGTGACGCTGCTCCAGCTCCTTTATTTTCTATAATACCGGAGGAAGCAGTGACGCTCTCCAGATCCTTTATTTTCTATAATACAGGAGGAAGCAGTGACGCTGCTCCAGCTCCTATATTTTCTATAATGCATGAGGAATCAGTGACGCTGCTCCAGCTCCTTTATTTTGTATAACACAAGAGGAAGCAGTGACGCTGCTCCAGCTCCTTTATTTTCTATAATACCGGAGGAAGCAGTGACGCTGCTCCAGCTACTTTATATTCTATAATACAGGAGGAAGCAGAGACGCTGTTCCTGCCCCTTTATTTTCCATAATACTGGAGGAAGCAGTGACGCTGCTCCAGCTCCTTTATTTTCTATAAAACAGGAGGAAGCAGTGACGCTGCTCCAGCTCCTTTATTTTCTATAATACAGGAGGAAGCAGTGACGTTGCTCCAGCTCCTTTATTTTCTACAATACAAGAGGAAGCAGAAACGCTGTTCCAGCTCCTTTATTTTCTACAATACAGGAGGAAGCAGTGACGCTGCTCCAGCTCCTTTATTTTCTATAATACCGGAGGAAGCAGTGACGATGCTCCCGCTCCTTTATTTTCTATAATACAGGACGAAGCAATTACGCTGCTCCAGCTCCTTTATTTTCTATAATACAGGAGGAAGCAGTGACGCTGCTCCAGCTCCTTTATTTTCTATAATACAGGAGGAAGCAGTGACGCTGCTCCAGCTCCTTTATTTTGTATAACACAGGAGGAAGCAGTGATGCTGCTCCACCTCCTCTATTTTCTATAATACATGAGGAAGCAGTGACGCTGCTCCAGCTCCTTTATTTTCTATAATACAGCAGGAAGTAGAGGCGCTGCTCCAGCTCCTTTATTTTCTATAATACAGGAAGAAGCAGTGACGCTGCTCCAGCTCCTTTATTTTCTACAATACAGGAGGAAGCAGAAACGCTGCTCCAGCTCGTTAATTTTCTATAATACAGGAGGAAGCAGTGACGCTGCTCCAGCTCCTTTATTTTTTATGATACAAGAGGAAGCAGTGATGTGCTCCAGCTCCGTTATTTTCTATAATACAGGAGGAAGCAGTGACGCTGCTCCAGCTCCTTTATTTTCTATAATGCAGGAGGAAGTAGAGACGCTGCTTCAGCTCCTTTATTTTTTATAATACAAGAGGAAGCAGTGACTCTGCTCCAGCTCCTTTATTTTATTTATAATACAGGAGGAAGCAGTGACGCTGCTCCAGCTCCTTTATTTTCTATAATACAGGAGGAAGCAGTGACGCTACTCCAGCTCCTTTATTTTCTATAATACGGGAGGAAGTAGTGACGCTGCTCCTGCTTGTTTATTTTCTATAATACATGAGGAAGAAGAGACACGGCTCCAGCTCCTTTATTTTCTTTAATAGGAGGAAGCAGTGACGCTGCTCCAGCTCCTTTATTTTCTATAATACAGGAGGAAAAAGAGACGCTGCTCCAGCTCCTTTATTTTCTATAATACAGGAGGAAAAAGTGACGCTGCTCCTGCTTCTTTATTTTTTATAATACAGGAGGAAGCAGTGACGCTGCTCCAGCTCCTTTATTTTCTATAATACCGGAGGAAGCAGTGACGCTGCTCCAGATCCTTTATTTTCTATAATACAGGAGGAAGCAGTGACGCTGCTCCAGCTCCTATATTTTCTATAATGCATGAGGAATCAGTGACGCTGCTCCAGCTCCTTTATTTTGTATAACACAAGAGGAAGCAGTGACGCTACTCCAGCTCCTTTATTTTCTATAATACCGGAGGAAGCAGTGACGCTGCTCCAGCTACTTTATATTCTATAATACAGGAGGAAGCAGAGACGCTGTTCCTGCCCCTTTATTTTCCATAATACTGGAGGAAGCAGTGACGCTGCTCCAGCTCCTTTATTTTCTATGATACAAGAGGAAGCAGTGATGTGCTCCAGCTCCTTTATTTTCTATAATACAGGAGGAAGCAGTGACGCTGCTCCAGCTCCTTTATTTTCTATAATGCAGGAGGAAGTAGAGACGCTGCTTCAGCTCCTTTATTTTCTATAATACAAGAGGAAGCAGTGACTCTGCTCCAGCTCCTTTATTTTATTTATAATCCAAGAGGAAGCAGAGACGCTGCTCCAGCTCCTTTATTTTCTATAATACAGGAGGAAGCAGTGAGTCTGCTCAAGCTCCTGTATTTTCTATAACACAGGACGACGCAGTGACGTTGCTTCAGCTCCTTTATTTTCTATAATACAGGTGAAAGCAGAAACGCTGCGCCAGCTCCTTTATTTTCTATAAAACAGGAGGAAGCAGTGACGCTGCTCCAGCTCCTTTATTTTCTATAATACAGGAGGAAGCAGTGTCGTTGCTCCAGCTCCTTTATTTTCTACAATACAAGAGGAAGCAGAAACGCTGCTCCAGCTCCTTTATTTTCAACAATACAGGAGGAAGCAGTGACGCTGCTCGAGCTCCTTTATTTTCTATAATACCGGAGGAAGCAGTGACGATGCTCCAGCTCCTTTATTTTCTGTAATGCATGAGGAAGCAGTGACGCTGCTCCAGCTCCTTTATTTTCTATAATACAGGAGGAACCAGTGACGTTGCTCCAGCTCCTTTATTTTCTATAATACAGGACGAAGCAATTACGCTGCTCCAACTCCTTTATTTTCTATAATACAGGAGGAAGCAGTGACGCTGCTCCAGCTCCTTTATTTTCTATAATACAGTAGGAAGCAGTGACGTTGCTTCAGCTCCTTTATTTTCTACAATACAAGAGGAAGCAGAAACGCTGCTCCAGCTCCTTTATTTTCTATAATACAGGAGGAAGCAGTGACTCTGCTCCAGCTCCTTTATTTTCTGTAATACGGGAGGAAGCAGTGACGCTGCTCCAGCTCATTTATTTTCTATAATACAGGAGGAAGCAGTGACGCTGCTCCAGCTCCTATATTTTCTATAATGCATGACGAAGCAGTGACGCTGCTCCAGATCTTTTATTTTCTATAATACAAGATGAAGCAGTGACGCTGCTCCAGCTCCTTTATTTTCTATAATACCGGTGGAACCAGTGACGCTGCTCCAGCTCCTTGATTTTCTAGAATATAGGAGGAAGCAGTGACGCTGCTCCAGCTCCTTTATTTTCTATAATACATGAGGAAGAAGAGACACGGCTCCAGATCCTTTATTTTCTGTAATACGGGAGGAATCAGGAATGCTGCACCAGCTCCTTAATTTTCTATAATACAGGAGGAAGCAGTGACGCTGCTCCAGCTCATTTATTTTCTATAATACAGGAGGAAGCAGTGACGCTGCTCCAGCTCCTTTATTTTCTTTAATACAGGAGGAAGCAGTGACGCTGCTCCAGCTCCTTTATTTTCTATAATGCAGGAGGAAGTAGAGACGCTGCTTCAGCTCCTTTATTTTCTATAATACTGGAGGAAGCAGTGACGCTGTTCCAGCTCCTTTATTTTCTGTAATACAGGAGGAAGCAGAGACGCCGCTCCAGCTCCTTTATTTTCTATAATACAGGAGGAAACAGTGACTCTGCTCCAGCTCCTTTATTTTCTATAATACAGGAGGAAGCAGTGACGCTGCTCCAGCTCCTTTATTTTCTATAATACAGGAGGAAGCAGTGACGCTACTCCAGCTCCTTTATTTTCTATAATACGGGAGGAAGTAGTGACGCTGCTCCTGCTTGTTTATTTTCTATAATACATGAGGAAGAAGAGACACGGCTCCAGCTCCTTTATTTTCTTTAATAGGAGGAAGCAGTGACGCTGCTCCAGCTCCTTTATTTTCTATAATACAGGAGGAAAAAGTGACGCTGCTCCAGCTCCTTTATTTTCTATAATACAGGAGGAAAAAGTGACGCTGCTCCTGCTTCTTTATTTTTTATAATACAGGAGGAAGCAGTGACGCTGCTCCAGCTCCTTTATTTTCTATAATACCGGAGGAAGCAGTGACGCTCTCCAGATCCTTTATTTTCTATAATACAGGAGGAAGCAGTGACGCTGCTCCAGCTCCTATATTTTCTATAATGCATGAGGAATCAGTGACGCTGCTCCAGCTCCTTTATTTTGTATAACACAAGAGGAAGCAGTGACGCTGCTCCAGCTCCTTTATTTTCTATAATACCGGAGGAAGCAGTGACGCTGCTCCAGCTACTTTATATTCTATAATACAGGAGGAAGCAGAGACGCTGTTCCTGCCCCTTTATTTTCCATAATACTGGAGGAAGCAGTGACGCTGCTCCAGCTCCTTTATTTTCTATAAAACAGGAGGAAGCAGTGACGCTGCTCCAGCTCCTTTATTTTCTATAATACAGGAGGAAGCAGTGACGTTGCTCCAGCTCCTTTATTTTCTACAATACAAGAGGAAGCAGAAACGCTGTTCCAGCTCCTTTATTTTCTACAATACAGGAGGAAGCAGTGACGCTGCTCCAGCTCCTTTATTTTCTATAATACCGGAGGAAGCAGTGACGATGCTCCCGCTCCTTTATTTTCTATAATACAGGACGAAGCAATTACGCTGCTCCAGCTCCTTTATTTTCTATAATACAGGAGGAAGCAGTGACGCTGCTCCAGCTCCTTTATTTTCTATAATACAGGAGGAAGCAGTGACGCTGCTCCAGCTCCTTTATTTTGTATAACACAGGAGGAAGCAGTGATGCTGCTCCACCTCCTCTATTTTCTATAATACATGAGGAAGCAGTGACGCTGCTCCAGCTCCTTTATTTTCTATAATACAGCAGGAAGTAGAGGCGCTGCTCCAGCTCCTTTATTTTCTATAATACAGGAAGAAGCAGTGACGCTGCTCCAGCTCCTTTATTTTCTACAATACAGGAGGAAGCAGAAACGCTGCTCCAGCTCGTTAATTTTCTATAATACAGGAGGAAGCAGTGACGCTGCTCCAGCTCCTTTATTTTTTATGATACAAGAGGAAGCAGTGATGTGCTCCAGCTCCGTTATTTTCTATAATACAGGAGGAAGCAGTGACGCTGCTCCAGCTCCTTTATTTTCTATAATGCAGGAGGAAGTAGAGACGCTGCTTCAGCTCCTTTATTTTTTATAATACAAGAGGAAGCAGTGACTCTGCTCCAGCTCCTTTATTTTATTTATAATACAGGAGGAAGCAGAGACGCTGCTCCAGCTCCTTTATTTTCTATAATACAGGAGGAAGCAGTGACTCTGCTCAAGCTCCTGTATTTTCTATAACACAGGACGACGCAGTGACGTTGCTTCAGCTCCTTTATTTTCTATAATACTGGTGAAAGCAGAAACGCTGCTCCAGCTCCTTTATTTTCTATAAAACAGGAGGAAGCAGTGACGCTGCTCCAGCTCCTTTATTTTCTATAATACCGGAGGAAGCAGTGTCGTTGCTCCAGCTCCTTTATTTTCTACAATACAAGAGGAAGCAGAAACGCTGCTCCAGCTCCTTTATTTTCAACAATACAGGAGGAAGCAGTGACGCTGCTCGAGCTCCTTTATTTTCTATAATACCGGAGGAAGCAGTGACGATGCTCCAGCTCCTTTATATTCTATAATGCATGAGGAAGCAGTGACGCTGCTCCAGCTCCTTTATTTTCTATAATACAGGAAGAAGCAGTTGACGTTGCTCCAGCTCCTTTATTTTCTATAATACAGGACGAAGCAATTACGCTGCTCCAGCTCCTTTATTTTCTATAATACAGGAGGAAGCAGTGACGTTGCTCCAGCTCCTTTATTTTCTATAATACAGGTGGAAGCAGAAACGCTGCTCCAGCTCCTTTATTTTTTATAATACAGGAGGAAGCAGTGACGCTGCTCCAGCTCCTTTATTTTCTATAATACAGTAGGAAGCAGTGACGTTGCTCCAGCTCCTTTATTTTCTACAATACAGGTGGAAGCAGAAACGCTGCTCCAGCTCCTTTATTTTCTATAATACAGGAGGAAGCAGTGACTCTGCTACAGCTCCTTTATTTTCTGTAATACGGGAGGAAGCAGTGACGCTGCTCCAGCTCCTTTATTTTCTATAATACAGGAGGAAGCAGTGACGCTGCTCCAGCTCCTATATTTTCTATAATGCATGAGGAAGCAGTGACGCTGCTCCAGCTCTTTTATTTTCTATAATACAAGATGAAGCAGTGACGCTGCTCCAGCTCCTTTATTTTCTATAATACCGGTGGAACCAGTGACGCTGCTCCAGCTCCTTGATTTTCTAGAATATAGGAGGAAGCAGTGACGCTGCTCCAGCTCCTTTATTTTCTATAATACATGATGAAGAAGAGACACGGCTCCAGATCCTTTATTTTCTGTAATTCGGGAGGAATCAGGAATGCTGCTCCAGCTCCTTAATTTTCTATAATACAGGAGGAAGCAGTGACGCTGCTCCAGCTCATTTATTTTCTATATTACAGGAGGAAGCAGTGACGCTGCTCCAGCTCCTTTATTTTCTTTAATACAGGAGGAAGCAGTGACGCTGCTCCAGCTCCTTTATTTTCTATAATGCAGGAGGAAGTAGAGACGCTGCTTCAGCTCCTTTATTTTCTATAATACTGGAGGAAGCAGTGACGCTGTTCCAGCTCCTTTATTTTCTGTAATACAGGAGGAAGCAGAGACGCCGCTCCAGCTCCTTTATTTTCTATAATACAGGAGGAAACAGTGACTCTGCTCCAGCTCCTTTATTTTCTATAATGCAGGAGGAAGTAGAGACGCTGCTCCAGCTCCTTTATTTTCTATAATACATGATGAAGAAGAGACACGGCTCCAGATCCTTTATTTTCTGTAATTCGGGAGGAATCAGGAATGCTGCTCCAGCTCCTTAATTTTCTATAATACAGGAGGAAGCAGTGACGCTGCTCCAGCTCATTTATTTTCTATATTACAGGAGGAAGCAGTGACGCTGCTCCAGCTCCTTTATTTTCTTTAATACAGGAGGAAGTAGAGACGCTGCTTCAGCTCCTTTATTTTATATAATACTGGAGGAAGCAGTGACGCTGTTCCAGCTCCTTTATTTTCTGTAATACAGGAGGAAGCAGTGACGCTGCTCCAGCTCCTTTATTTTCTATAATACAGGAGGAAACAGTGACTCTGCTCCAGGTCCTTTATTTTCTATAATGCAGGAGGAAGCAGTGACGCCGCTCCAGCTCCTTTATTTTCTATAATACAGGAGGAAGCAGTGACGCTGCTCCAGCTCCTTTATTTTCTATAATACAGGAGGAAGCAGTGACGCTACTCCAGCTCCTTTATTTTCTATAATACGGGAGGAAGTAGTGACGCTGCTCCTGCTTGTTTATTTTCTATAATACATGAGGAAGAAGAGACACGGCTCCAGCTCCTGTATTTTCATTAATAGGAGGAAGCAGTGACGCTGCTCCAGATCCTTTATTTTCGATAATACAGGAGGAAGCAGGGACGCTGCTCCAGCTCCTTTATTTTCTATAACACAGGAGGAAGCAGTGACGCTGCTCCAGCTCCTTTATTTTCTATAAGACAGGAGGAAAAAATGACGCTGCTCTAGCTCCTTTATTTTCTATAATACAGGACGAAGCAGTTACGCTGCTCCGGCTCCTTTATTTTCTATAATACTGGAGGAAGCAGTGTCGCTGCTCCAACTCCATTATTTTCTGTAATAGAGGAGGAAGCAGAGACGCTGCTCCAGATCCTTTATTTTCTATAATACAGGAGGAAGCAGTGACTCTGCTCCAGCTCCTTTATTTTATATAATACAGGAGGAAGCAGAGACGCTGCTCCAGTTCCTTTATTTTCGATAATACAGGAGGACGCAGTGACGCTGCTCCAGCTCCTTTATATTCTATAATACAGGAGGAAGCAGTGACTCTGCTCCAGCTCCTTTATTTTCTATAACACAGGAGGACGCAGTGACGTTGCTTCAGCTCCTTTATTTTCTATAATACTGGTGAAAGCAGAAACGCTGCTCCAGCTCCTTGATTTTCTGTAATACATGAAGAAGCAGTGACGCTGCTCCAGCTCCTTTATTTTCTATAATACAGGAGGAAGCAGTGACATTGCTCTAGCTCCTTTATTTTCTACAATACAGGAGGAAGCAGAAACGCTGCTCCTGCTTCATTATTTTCTATAATACAGGAGGAAGCAGTGACGCTGCTCCAGCTCCTTTATTTTCTATAATACCGGAGGAAGCAGTGACGCTGCTCCAGATCCTTTATTTTCTATAATACAGGAGGAAGCAGTGACGCTGCTCCAGCTCCTATATTTTCTATAATGCATGAGGAAGCAGTGACACTGCTCCAGCTCCTTTATTTTGTATAATACAAGAGGAAGCAGTGACGCTGCTCCAGCTCCTTTATTTTCTATAATACCGGAGGAAGCAGTGACGCTGCTCCAGCTACTTTATATTCTATAATACAGGAGGAAGTAGAGACGCTGTTCCTGCCCCTTTATTTTCCATAATACTGGAGGAAGCAGTGACGCTGCTCCAGCTCCTTTATTTTCTATAAAACAGGAGGAAGCAGTGACGCTGCTCCAGCTCCTTTATTTTCTATAATACAGGAGGAAGCAGTGACGTTGCTCCAGCTCCTTTATTTTCTATAATACAGGTGGAAGCAGAAACGCTGCTCCAGCTCCTTTATTTTTTATAATACAGGAGGAAGCAGTGACGCTGCTCCAGCTCCTTTATTTTCTATTATACAGTAGGAAGCAATGACGTTTCTCCAGCTCCTTTATTTTCTACAATACAGGAGGAAGCAGAAACGCTGCTCCAGCTCCTTTATTTTCTATAATACAGGAGGAAGCAGTGACTCTGCTCCAGCTCCTTTATTTTCTATAATACCGGAGGAAGCAGTGACGCTGCTCTAGATCCTTTATTTTCTATAATACAGGAGGAAGCAGTGACGCTGCTCCAGCTCCTATATTTTCTATAATGCATGAGGAAGCAGTGACGCTGCTCCAGCTCTTTTATTTTCTATAATACAAGAGGAAGCAGTGACGCTGCTCCAGCTCCTTGATTTTCTGTAATACATGAGGAAGCAGTGACGCTGCTCC
Organism: Chiloscyllium punctatum; assembly: GCF_047496795.1. Taxonomy (NCBI): domain Eukaryota; kingdom Metazoa; phylum Chordata; class Chondrichthyes; order Orectolobiformes; family Hemiscylliidae; genus Chiloscyllium; species Chiloscyllium punctatum. Next base: position 49,086,988 of record NC_092759.1, on the reverse strand, counting down.
AGATCCTTTATTTTCTATAATACTTGAGGAAGAAGAGACACGGCTCCAGCTCCTTTATTTTCTATAATACGGGAGGAAGCAGTGACGCTGCTCCAGCTCCTTTATTTTCTATAATACCGGAGGAAACAGTGACGCTGCTCCAGATCCTTTATTTTCTATAATAAAGGAGGAAGCAGTGGCGCTGCTCCAGCTCCTATATTTTCTATAATGCATAATGAATCAGTGACGCTGCTCCAGCTCCTTTATTTTGTATAATACAAGAGGAAGCAGTGACGCTGCTCCAGCTCCTTTATTTTCGATAATACAGGAGGAAGCAGAGAACCTGCTCCAGCTACTTTATTTTCTATAATACAGGAGGAAGCAGTTTCGCTGTTCCTGCCCCTTTATTTTCCATAATACTGGAGGAAGCAGTGACGCTGCTCCAGCTCCTTTATTTTCTATAAAACAGGAGGAAACAGTTACGCTGCTCCAGCTCCTTTATTTTCTATAATACCGGAGGAAGCAGTGACGTTGCTCCAGATCCTTTATTTTCTATAATACAGGAGGAAGCAGTGACGCTGCTCCAGCTCCTATATTTTCTATAATGCATGAGGAATCAGTGACGCTGCTCCAGCTCTTTTATTTTCTATAATACAAGAGGAAGCAGTGACGTTGCTCGAGCTCCTTTATTTTCTATAATACCGGTGGAACCAGTGACGCTGCTCCAGCTCCTTGATTTTGTGTAATACATGAGGAAGCAGTGACGCTGCTCCAGCTCCTTTATTTTCTATAATACTTGAGGAAGAAGAGACACGGCTCCAGCTCCTTCATTTTCTATAATACGGGAGGAAGCAGTGACGCTGCTCCAGCTCCTTTATTTTCTATAATACAGGAGGAAGCAGTGACGCTGCTCCAGCTCCTTTATTTTCTATAATACATGAGGAAGAAGAGACACGGCTCCAGATCCTTTATTTTCTTTAATACGGGAGGAAGCAGTGACGCTGCTCCAGATCCTTTATTTTCTATAATACAGGAGGAAGCAGTGACGCTGCTCCAGCTCCTTTATTTTCTATAATACAGGAGGAAGCAGTGACGCTGCTCCAGCTCCTTTATTTTCTATAATACAGGAGGAAAAAGTGACGCTGCTCCAGCTCCTTTATTTTCTATAATACAGGAAGAATCAGTTACTCTGCTCCGGATCCTTTATTTTCTTTAATACTAGAGGAAGCAGTGATGTGCTCCAGCTCCTTTATTTTCTACAATACAGGAGGAAGCAGGGACTCTGCACCAGCTCCTTTATTTTCTATAATACAGGAGGAAGCAGTGACGCTGCTCCAGCTCCTTTATTTTCTATAATACGGGAGGAAGCAGTGACGCTGCTCCAGCTCCTTAATTTTCTATAATACATGAGGAAGAATAGACACGGCTCCAGCTCCTTAATTTTCTATAATACAGGAGGAAGCAGTGACGCTGCTCCAGATCCTTTATTTTATATAATACCGGTGGAAGCAGCGACGCTGCTCCAGCTCCTTTATTTTCTATAATACGGGAGGAAGCAGTGACGCTGCTCCAGCTCCTTTATTTTCTATAATACAGGAGGAAGCAGTGTCGCTGCTCCAGCTCCTTTATTTTCTATAATAGAGGAGGAAGCAGTGACGCTGCTCCAGCTCCTTTATTTTCTATAATACAGGAAGAAGCAGTTACTCTGCTCCGGATCCTTTATTTTCTATAATACTGGAAGAAGCAGTTACTCTGCTCCGGATCCTTTATTTTCTATAATACAGGTGGAAGCAGAGACGCTGCTCCAGCTCCTTTATTTTCTATAATACAGGAGGAAGCCGTGACGCTGTTCCAGCTCGTTTATTTTCTATAATACAGGAGGAAGCAGTGACGCTGCTCCACCTCCTTTATTTTCTATAATACAGGAATAAGCAGTGACGCTGCTCCAGCTCCTTTATTTTCTATAATACACGAGGAAGCAGTGACGTTGCTCCAGCTCCTTTATTTTGTATAACACAAGAGGAAGCAGTGATGCTGCTGCACCTACTCTATTTTCTATAATACATGAGGAAGCAGTGACGCTGCTCCAGCTCCTTTATTTTCTATAATACAGCAGGACGTAGAGGCGCTGCTCCAGCTCCTTTATTTTCTATAATACACGAGGAAGCAGTGACGCTGCTCCAGCTCCTTTATTTTCTATAATACAGGAGGAAGCAGTGACGCTGCTCCAGCACCTTTATTTTCTACAATACAGGAGGATGCAGAAACGCTGCTCCAGCTCGTTAATTTTCTATAATACAAGAGGAAGCAGTGACGCTGCTCCAGCTCCTTTATTTTCTATAATACAAGAGGAAGTAGAGACGCTGCTTCAGCTCCTTTATTTTCTATAATACAGGATTAAGCAGAGACGCTGCTCAATCTCCTTTATTTTCTGTAATACAGGAGGAAGCAGTGACGCTGCTCCAGCTCCTTTATTTTCTGTAATACGTGAGGAAGCAGTGACGCTGCTCCAGCTCCTTTATTTTCTATAATACAGGAGGAAGCAGAGACGCTGCTCCAGCTCCTTTATTTTCTGTAATACGGGAGGAAGCAGTGACGCTGCTCCAGCTCCTTTATTTTGTATAACACAGGAGGAAGCAGAGACGCTGCTCCAGCTCCTTTATTTTCTATAATGCAGTAGGTAACGGTGACGCTGCTCCAGCTCCTTTATTTTCGATAATACATGAGGAAGAAGAGACACGGCTCCAGCTCCTTTATTTTCTACAATACACGAGGAAGCAGTGACGCTGCTCCAGCTCCTTTATTTTCTATAATACGGGAGGACTCAGTTACGCTGCTCCAGCTCCTTTATTTTCTATAATACGGGAGGAAGCAGTGACGCTGCTCCGGCTCCTTTATTTTCTATTATACGGGAGGAAGCAGTGACGCTGCTCCAGCTCCTTTATTTTCTATAATACAGGAGGAAGCAGAGACGCTGCTCCAGCTCCTTTATTTTCTATAATCCATGAGGAAGCAGTGACGTTGCTCCAGCTCCTTTATTTTCTATAATACAGGAGGAAGCAGAGACGCTGCTCCAGCTCCTTTATTTTCTATAATCCATGAGGAAGCAGTGACGTTGCTCCAGCTCCTTTATTTTCTATAATACAGGAGGAAGCAGAGACGCTGCTCCAGCTCCTTTATTTTCTATAATACAGGAGGAAGCAGTGACGCTGCTCCGATCCTTTATTTTCTATAATACAGGAGGAAGCAGTGTCGCTGCTCCAGCTCCTTTATTTTCTACAATACAGGAGGAAGCAGTGACTCTGCACCACCTCCTTTATTTTCTATAATACAGGAGGAAGCAGAGACGCTGCTCCAGCTCCTTTATTTTCTATAATACAGGAGGAAGCAGAGGCGCTGCTCCAGCTCCTTTATTTTCAATAATACCGGAGGAAGCAGTGACGCTGCTCCAGCTCCTTTATTTTCTTTCAAACAGGTGGAAGCAGTGACGCTGCTCCAGCTCCTTTATTTTCTATAATACATGTGGAAGCAGTGACGCTGCTCCAGCTCCTTTATTTTCTATAATACATGAGGAAGCAGTGACGCTGCTCCAGCTCCTTTATTTTCTATAATACAGGAGGAAGCAGAGGCGCTGCTCCAGCTCCTTTATTTTCAATAATACAGGAAGAAGCAGTGACGCTGCTCCAGCTCCTTTATTTTCTATAATACACGAGGAAGCAGTGACGCTGCTCCAGCTCCTTTATTTTCTATAATACTGGAGGAAGCAGTGACGCTGTTCCAGCACCTTTATTTTCTACAATACAGGAGGAAGCAGAAACGCTGCTGCAGCTCGTTAATTTTCTCTAATACAGGAGGAAGCATTGACCCTGCTCCAGCTCCTTTATTTTCTATAATGCAGTAGGATATAGACACGCTGCTCCAGCTCCTTTATTTTCTATAATACAGGAGGAAGCAGAGACTCTGCTCCAGCTCCTTTATTTTCTATAATACGGGAGGACTCAGTTACGCTGCTCCAGCTCCTTTATTTTCTATAATACGGGAGGAAGCAGTGACGCTGCTCCAGCTCCTTTATTTTCTATAATACATGAGGAAGAAGAGACACGGCTCAAGCTCCTTTATTTTCTTTAATACGGGAGGAAGCAGTGACGCTGCTCCAGATCCTTTATTTTCTATATTACAGGAGGAAGCAGCGACGCTGCTCCAGCTCCTTTATTTTCTATAATACAGGAGGAAGCAGTGACGCTGCTCCAGCTCCTTTATTTTCTATAATACAGGAGGAAGCAGTGACGCTGCTCCAGCTCCTTTATTTTCTATAATACGGGAGGAAGCAGTGACGCTGCTCCAGATCCTTTATTTTCTGTAATACAGGAGGAAGCAGCGACGCTGCTCCAGCTCCTTTATTTTCTATAATACATGAGGAAGAAGAGACACGGCTCCAGCTCCTTTATTTTCTACAATACACGAGGAAGCAGTGACGCTGCTCCAGCTCCTTTATTTTCTATAATACAGGAGGAAGCAGTGACGCTGCTCCAGCACCTTTATTTTCTACGATACGGGAGGAAGCAGTGACGCTGCTCCAGCTCCTCAATTTTCTGTAATACAGGAGGAAGCAGTGACTCTGCCCCACATCCTTTATTTTCTATAATACAGGAGGAAGCAGAGACGCTGCTCCAGCTCCTTTATTTTCTACAATACAGGAGGAAGCAGTGACGCTGCTCCAGCTACTTTATTTTCTATAATACGGGAGGAAGCAGTGACGCTGCTCCAGCTCCTTTATTTTCTATAATACATGAGGAAGAATAGACACGGCTCCAGCTCCTTTATTTTCTATAATACAGGAGGAAGCAGTAACCCTGCTCCAGCTCCTTTATTTTTTATTACACAGGAGGAATCAGTGATGCTGCTCCACCTCCTCTATTTTCTATAATACATGAGGAAGCAGTGACGCTGCTCCAGCTCCTTTATTTTCTATAATACAGGAGGAAGCAGAGGCGCTGCTCCAGCTCCTTTATTTTCAATAATACAGGAGGAAGCAGTGACGCTGCTCCAGCTCCTTTATTTTCTATAATACACGAGGAAGCAGTGACGCTGCTCCAGCTCCTTTATTTTCTATAATACAGGAGGAAGCAGTGACGCTGTTCCAGCACCTTTATTTTCTACAATACAGGAGGAAGCAGAAACGCTGCTGCAGCTCGTTAATTTTCTATAATACAGGAGGAAGCAGTGACGCTGCTCCAGCTCCTTTATTTTCCATAATACAAGAGGAAGCAGTGATGTACTCCAGCTCCTTTATTTTCTCTAATACAGGAGGAAGCATTGACCCTGCTCCAGCTCCTTTATTTTCCATAATGCAGTAGGATATAGACACGCTGCTTCAGCTCCTTTATTTTCTATAATACAGGAGGAAGCATAGTCGCTGCTCCAGCTCCTTTATTTTCTATAATACAGGAGGAAGCAGTGACTCTGCTCCAGCTCCTTTATTTTCTATAATACAGGAGGAAGCAGAGACTCTGCTCCAGCTCCTTTATTTTCTATAATACGGGAGGACTCAGTTACGCTGCTCCAGCTCCTTTATTTTCTATAATACGGGAGGAAGCAGTGACGCTGCTCCAGCTCCTTTATTTTCTATAATACATGAGGAAGAAGAGACACGGCTCAAGCTCCTTTATTTTCTTTAATACGGGAGGAAGCAGTGACGCTGCTCCAGCTCCTTAATTTTCTATCTCCAGGAGGAAGCAGTGACGCTGCTCCAGATCCTTTATTTTCTATAATACAGGAGGAAGCAGCGACGCTGCTCCAGCTCCTTTATTTTCTATAATACAGGAGGAAGCAGTGACGCTGCTCCAGCTCCTTTATTTTCTATAATGCAGGAGGAAGTAGAGACGCTGGTTCAGCTCCTTTATTTTCTATAATACTGGAGGAAGCAGTGACGCTGCTCCAGCTCCTTTATTTTCTGTAATACAGGAGGAAGCAGAGAACGCTGCTCCAGCTCCTTTATTTTCTACAATACGGGAGGAAGCAGTGACGCTGCTCCAGCTCCTCAATTTTCTGTAATACAGGAGGAAGCAGTGACTCTGTCTCACATCCTTTATTTTCTATAATACAGGAGGAAGCAGTGACGCTGCTCCAGCTCCTTTATTTTCTATAATACGGGAGGAAGCAGTGACGCTGCTCCAGATCCTTGAAATTCTGTAATACAGGAGGAAGCAGCGACGCTGCTCCAGCTCCTTTATTTTCTATAATACGGGAGGAAGCAGTGACGCTGCTCCAGCTCCTTTATTTTCTATAATACATGAGGAAGAAGAGACACGGCTCCAGCTCCTTTATTTTCTACAATACACGAGGAAGCAGTGACGCTGCTCCAGCTCCTTTATTTTCTATAATACAGGAGGAAGCAGTGACGCTGCTCCAGCACCTTTATTTTCTACAATACGGGAGGAAGCAGTGACGCTGCTCCAGCTCCTCAATATTCTGTAATACAGGAGGAAGCAGTGACTCTGCCCCACATCCTTTATTTTCTATAATACAGGAGGAAGCAGTGACGCTGCTCCAGCTCCTTTATTTTCTATAATACGGGAGGAAGCAGTGACGCTGCTCCAGCTCCTTTATTTTCTGTAATACAGGAGGAAGCAGAGACGCTGCACCAGCTCCTTTATTTTCTATAATACGGGAGGAAGCAGTGACGCTGCTCCAGCTCCTTAATTTTCTATAATACAGGAGGAAGCAGAGACGCTGCTCCAGCTCCTTTATTTTCTATAATACGGGAGGAAGCAGTGACGCTGCTCCAGCTCCTTAATTTTCTATAATACATGAGGAAGAATAGACACGGCTCCAGCTCCTTTATTTTCTATAATACAGGAGGAAGCAGTAACCCTGCTCCAGCTCCTTTATTTTTTATTACACAGGAGGAAGCAGTGATGCTGCTCCACCTCCTCTATTTTCTATAATACATGAGGAAGCAGTGACGCTGCTCCAGCTCCTTTATTTTCTATAATACAGGAGGAAGCAGAGGCGCTGCTCCAGCTCCTTTATTTTCAATAATACAGGAAGAAGCAGTGACGCTGCTCCAGCTCCTTTATTTTCTATAATACACGAGGAAGCAGTGACGCTGCTCCAGCTCCTTTATTTTCTATAATACAGGAGGAAGCAGTGACGCTGTTCCAGCACCTTTATTTTCTACAATACAGGAGGAAGCAGAAACGCTTCTGCAGCTCGTTAATTTTCTATAATACAGGAGGAAGCAGTGACGCTGCTCCAGCTCCTTTATTTTCCATAATACAAGAGGAAGCAGTGATGTACTCCAGCTCCTTTATTTTCTATAATACAGGAGGAAGCATTGACCCTGCTCCAGCTCCTTTATTTTCTATAATGCAGTAGGATATAGACACGCTGCTTCAGCTCCTTTATTTTCTATAATACAGGAGGAAGCATAGTCGCTGCTCCAGCTCTTTTATTTTCTATAATACAGGAGGAAGCAGTGACTCTGCTCCAGCTCCTTTATTTTCTATAATACAGGAGGAAGCAGAGACTCTGCTCCAGCTCCTTTATTTTCTATAATACGGGAGGACTCAGTTACGCTGCTCCAGCTCCTTTATTTTCTATAATACGGGAGGAAGCAGTGACGCTGCTCCAGCTCCTTTATTTTCTATAATACATGAGGAAGAAGAGACACGGCTCAAGCTCCTTTATTTTCTTTAATACGGGAGGAAGCAGTGACGCTGCTCCAGCTCCTTAATTTTCTATCTCCAGGAGGAAGCAGTGACGCTGCTCCAGATCCTTTATTTTCTATAATACAGGAGGAAGCAGTGACGCTGCTCCAGCTCCTTTATTTTCTATAATACAGGAGGAAGCAGTGACGCTGTTCCAGCTCCTTTATTTTCTATAATACGGGAGGAAGCAGTGACGCTGCTCCAGCTCCTTTATTTTCTATAATACAGGAGGAAGCAGTAACGCTGCTCCAGCTCCTTTATTTTCTATAATACGGGAGGAAGCAGTGACGCTGCTCCAGCTCCTTTATTTTCTATAATACAGGAGGAAGCAGAGAACGCTGCTCCAGCTCCTTTATTTTCTATAATACAGGAGGAAGCAGTGACGCTGTTCCAGCTCCTTTATTTTCTATAATACGGGAGGAAGCAGTGACGCTGCTCCAGCTCCTTTATTTTCTATAATACAGGAGGAAGCAGTGACGCTGTTCCAGCTCCTTTATTTTCTATAATACGGGAGGAAGCAGTGACGCTGCTCCAGCTCCTTAATTTTCTATAATACATGAGGAAGAAGAGACACGGCTCCAGCTCCTTTATTTTCTTTAATACGGGAGGAAGCAGTGACGCTGCTCCAGCTCCTTAATTTTCTATAATACAGGAGGAAGCAGTGACGCTGCTCCAGCTCCTTTATTTTCTATAATACCGGAGGAAGCAGTGACGCTGCTCCAGCTCCTTTATTTTCTATAATACAGGAGGAAGCAGTGACGCTGCTCCAGCTCCTATATTTTCTATAATACAGGAGGAAGCAGTGTCGCTGCTCCAGCTCCTTTATTTTCTATAATACAGGAGGACGCAGTGACGTTTCTCCAGCTCCTTTATTTTGTATAACGCAGGAGGAAGCAGTGATGCTGCTCTACCTCCTTTATTTTTTATAATACATGAGGAAACAGTGACGCTGCTCCTGCTCCTTTTTATTCAATAAGACAGGAGGAAGTAGAGACGCTGCTCCAGCTCCTTTATTTTCGATAATACAGGAATAAGCAGTGACGCTGCTCCAGCTCCTTTATTTTCTATAATACAGGAGGAAGCAGTGATGCTGCTCCACCTCCTTTATTTTCTATAATACATGAGGAAGTAGAGGCGCTGCTCCAGCTCCTTTATTTTCTATAATACAGGAGGAAGCAGTGACGCTGCTCCAGCTCCTTTATTTTCTATGATACAGGAGGAAGCAGTGACGCTGCTCCAGCTCGTTTATTTTCTATAATACAGGAGGAAGCAGTGTCGCTGCTCCAGCTCCTTTATTTTCTATAATACAGGAGGAAGCTGTGACGCTGTTCCAGCTCCTTTATTTTCTATAATACAGGAGGAAACAGTGACTCTGCTCCAGCTCCTTTATTTTATATAATACAGGAGGAAGCAGTGACGCAGCTCCAGCTCGTTTATTTTCTATAACACAGGAGGAAGCAGTGACTCTGCTCCAGCTCCTTTATTTTCTATAATACAGGAGGAAGCAGTGACTCTGCTCCAGCTCCTTTATTTTCTATAATAGAGGAGGAAGCAGTGACGCTGCCCCAGCTCCTTTATTTTCTATAATACAGGAGGAAGCAGTGACTCTGCTCCAGCTCCTTTATTTTCTATAATAGAGGAGGAAGTAGTGACGCTGCTCCAGCTCCTTTATTTTCTATAATACAGGAGGAAGCAGTGACTCTGCTCCAGCTCCTTTATTTTCTATACTACTGAAGGAAGCAGTGACGCTGCTCCAGCTACTTTATTTTCTATAATACAGGAGGAAGCAGTGACTCTGCCCCAGATGCTGTATTTTCTGTAATACAGGAGGAAGCAGAGACGCTGCTCCAGCTCCTTTATTTTCTATAATACAGGAGGAAGCAGTGACGCTGCTCCAGCTCCTTTATTTTCTATAATACAGGAGGAAGCAGTGACGATGCTCCAGCTCCTTTAATTTCTATCATACATGTGGAAGTAGCGACGCTGCTCCAGCTCCTTTATTTTCTATAATACAGGGGGAAGCACTGACGCTGCTCCAGCTTCTTTATTTTCTATAATACAGGAAGAAGAAGTGACGCTGCTCCAGCTCCTTTATTTTCTATAATACAGGAGGAAGCAGTGACGCTGCTCCAGCTCCTTTATTTTCTATAATACATGAGGAAGAAGAGACACGGCTCCAGCTCCTTTATTTTCTTTAATAAGGGAGGAAGCAGTGACGCTGCTCCAGCTCCTTAATTTTCTGTAATACAGGAGGAAGCAGTGACGCTGCTCCAGCTCCTTTATTTTCTATAATACAGGAGGAAGCAGGGACGCTGCTCCAGCTCCTTTATTTTCTATAATACAGGAGGAATCAGTGACGCTGCTCCAGCTCCTTTATTTTCTATAATACAGCAGGAAAAAGTGACTCTGCTCCAGTTCCTTTGTTTTCTACAATACAGGACGAAGCAGTTACGCTGCTCCGGCTCCTTTATTTTCTATAATACTGGAGGAAGCATGACGTTGCTCCAGTTCCTTTATTTTCTATAATACAGGTGGAAGCAGAGACGCTGCTCCAGCTCCTTTATTTTCTATAATACAGGAGGAAGCAGTGACGCTGCTCCAGCTCGTTTATTTTCTATAATTCAGGAGGAAGCAGTGACGCTGCTCCAGCTCCTTTATTTTCTATAATACAGGAGGAAGCAGTGTCGCTGCTCCAGCTCCTTTATTTTCTATAATACAGGAGGAAGCAGTGACGCTGCTCCAGCACCTTTATTTTCTATAATACAGGAGGAAGCAGTGACGCTGCTACAGCTCCTTTATTTTCTATAATACAGGAGGAAGCAGAGAAGCTGCTCCAGCTCCTTTATTTTCTATAATACAGGAGGAAGCGGAGACGCTGCTCCAGCTCCTTTATTTTCTATAATACAGGAGGAAGCAGTGACTCTGCTCCAGCTCCTTTATTTTCTATAATACAGGAGGAAGCAGAGACGCTGCTCCAGCTCATTTATTTTCGAGAAAACAGGAGGAAGCAGTGACTCTGCTCCAGGTCCTTTATTTTCTATAATACAGGAGGAAGCAGAGACGCTGCTCCAGCTCCTTTATTTTCTATAACACAGGAGGAAGCAGTGACTCTGCTCCAGCTCCTTTATTTTCTATATTACAGGAGGAAGCAGTGACGCTGCTCCAGCTCCTTTATTTTCTATAATACAGGAGGAAGCAGTGACGCTGCTCCAGGTCCTTTATTTTCTATAATACGGGAGGAAGCAGTGACGCTGCTCCAGCTCCTTTATTTTCTATAATACAGGAGGAAGCAGTGACGCTGCTCCAGCTCCTTTATTTTCTATAATACAGCAGGAAGCAGTGACGCTGCTCCAGCTCCTTTATTTTCTATAATACAGGAGGAAGTAGTGACGCTGCTCCAGCACCTTTATTTTCTACAATACAGGAGGAAGCATAAACGCTGCTCCAGCTCGTTAATTTTCTATAATACAGGAGGAAGCAGTGACGCTGCTCCAGATCCTTTATTTTCTATAATACAGGAGGAAGTAGAGACGCTGCTCCAGCTCCTTTATTTTCTATAATACAGCAGGAAGCAGTGACGCTGCTCCAGCTCCTTTATTTTCTATAATACAGGAGGAAGCAGTGACGCTGCTCCGGCTCCTTTATTTTCTATAATACAGGAGGAAGCAGTGACGCTGCTCCGGCTCCTTTATTTTCTATAATACAGGACGAAGCAGTGACGCTGCTCCAGCTCCTTTATTTTCTATCATACAGGAGCAAGCAGTGACGCTGCTCCAGCTCCTTTATTTTCTATAACACAGGAGGAAGCAGTGACTCTGCTCCAGCTCCTTTATTTTCTATAATACAGGAGGAAGCACTGACGCTGCTCCAACTTCTTTATTTTCTATAAAAAAAGGAAGAAGAAGTGACGCTGCTCCAGCTCCTTTATTTTCTATAATACAGGAGGAAAAAGTGAACCTGCTCCAGCTCCTTTATTTTCTATAATACAGGAGGAAGCAGTGACGCTGCTCCAGCTCCTTTATTTTCTATAATACATGAGGAAGAAGAGACACGGCTCCAGCTCCTTTCTTTTCTTTAATAAGGAAGGAAGCAGTGACGCTACTCCAGCTCCTTAATTTTCTATAATACAGGAGGAAGCAGTGACGCTGCTCCAGCTCCTTTATTTTCTATAATACAGGAGGAAGCAGGGACGCTGCTCCAGCTCCTTTATTTTCTATAATACAGGAGGAATCAGTGACGCTGCTCCAGCTCCTTTATTTTCTATAATACAGCAGGAAAAAGTGACTCTGCTCCAGTTCCTTTATTTTCTACAATACAGGACGAAGCAGTTACGCTGCTCCGGCTCCTTTATTTTCTATAATACTGGAGGAAGCATGACGTTGCTCCAGTTCCTTTATTTTCTATAATACAGGTGGAAGCAGAGACGCTGCTCCAGCTCCTTTATTTTCTATAATACAGGAGGAAGCAGTGACGCTGCTCCAGCTCATTTATTTTCTATAATACAGGAGGAAGCAGTGACGCTGCTCCAGCTCCTTTATTTTCTATAATACAGGAGGAAGCAGTGTCGCTGCTCCAGCTCCTTTATTTTCTATAATACAGGAGGAAGCAGTGACGCTGCTCCAGCACCTTTATTTTCTATAATACAGGAGGAAGCAGTGACGCTGCTACAGCTCCTTTATTTTCTATAATACAGGAGGAAGCGGAGAAGCTGCTCCAGCTCCTTTATTTTCTATAATACAGGAGGAAGCGGAGACGCTGCTCCAGCTCCTTTATTTTCTATAATACAGGAGGAAGCAGTGACGCTGCTCCAGCTCCTTTATTTTCTATAATACAGGAGGAAGCAGAGACGCTGCTCCAGCTCCTTTATTTTCTATAATACAGGAGGAAGCAGCGACGCTGCTCCAGCTCATTTATTTTCGAGAAAACAGGAGGAAGCAGTGACTCTGCTCCAGCTCCTTTATTTTCTATAATACAGGAGGAAGCAGAGACGCTGCTCCAGCTCCTTTATTTTCTATAACACAGGAGGAAGCAGTGACTCTGCTCCAGCTCCTTTATTTTCTATATTACAGGAGGAAGCAGTGACGCTGCTCCAGCTCCTTTATTTTCTATAATACAGGAGGAAGCAGTGACGCTGCTCCAGGTCCTTTATTTTCTATAATACGGGAGGAAGCAGTGACGCTGCTCCAGCTTCTTTATTTTCTATAATACAGCAGGAAGCAGTGACGCTGCTCCAGCTCCTTTATTTTCTATAATACAGGAGGAAGTAGTGACGCTGCTCCAGCACCTTTATTTTCTATAATACAGGAGGAAGCAGTGACGCTGCTCCAGCTCCTTTATTTTCTATAATACAGCAGGAAGCAGTGACGCTGCTCCAGCTCCTTTATTTTCTATAATACAGGAGGAAGTAGTGACGCTGCTCCAGCACCTTTATTTTCTATAATACAGGAGGAAGCAGAAACGCTGCTCCAGCTCGTTAATTTTCTATAATACAGGAGGAAGCAGTGACGCTGCTCCCGCTCCTTTATTTTCTATAATGCAGGAGGAAGTAGAGACGCTGCTCCAGCTCCTTTATTTTCTATAATACAGGAGGAAGCAGAGTCGCAATTCCAGCTCCTTTATTTTCTATAATACAGCAGGAAGCAGTGACGCTGCTCCAGCTCCTTTATTTTCTATAATACAGGAGGAAGCAGTGACGCTGCTCCGGCTCCTTTATTTTCTATAATACAGGACGAAGCAGTGACGCTGCTCCAGCTCCTTTATTTTCTATAATACAGGAGGAAGCAGTGACGCTGCTCCAGCTCCTTTATTTTCTATAATACAGGAGGAAGAATAGACACGGCTCCAGCTCCTTTATTTTCTTTAATACGGGAGGAAGCAGTGACGCTGCTCCAGCTCCTTAATTTTCTATAATACAGGAGGAAGCAGTGACGCTGCTCCAGATCCTTTATTTTATATAATACAGGTGGAAGCAGAGACGCTGCTCCAGCTCCTTTATTTTCTATAATACAGGAGGAAGCAGTGACGCTGCTCCAGCTCCTTTATTTTCTATAATACAGGTGGAAGCAGAGCGGCTGCTCCAGCTCCTTTATTTTCTATAATACAGGAGGAAGCAGTGACTCTGCTCCAGCTCCTTTATTTTCTATAATAGAGGAGGAAGCAGTGACGCTGCTCCAGCTCCTTTATTTTCTATAATACAGGAGGAAGCAGTGTCGCTGCTTCAGCTCCATTATTTTCTATAATACAGGAGGAAACAGTGACGCTGCTCCAGCTCCTTTATTTTGAATAACACAGGAGGAAGCAGTGATGCTGCTCCACCTCCTTTATTTTCTATAATACAGGAGGAAGCAGTGACGCTGCTCCAGCTCCTTTATTTTCTATAATACAGGAGAAAGCAGTAACCCTGCTCCAGCACCTTTATTTTCTACAAAACAGGAGGAAGCAGAAACGCTGCTCCAGCTCGTTAATTTTCTATAATACAGGAGGAAGCAGTGACGCTGCTCCCGCTCCTTTATTTTCTATAATGCAGGAGGAAGTAGAGACGCAGCTCCAGCTCCTTTATTTTCTATAATACAGGAGGAAGCAGAGTCGCAATTCCAGCTCCTTTATTTTCTATAATACAGCAGGAAGCAGTGACGCTGCTCCAGCTCCTTTATTTTCTATAATACAGGAGGAAGCAGTGACGCTGCTCCAGCTCCTTTATTTTCTATAATACAGGAGGAAGCAGTGACGCTGCTCCAGCACCTTTATTTTCTATAATACAGGAGGAAGCAGTGACGCTGCAAAAGCTAAATTATCTTCTATAATACAGGAGGAAGCAGTGACACTGCTCCAGCTCCTTTATTTTCTATAATACAGGAGGAAGCAGTGACGCTACTCCAGCTCCTTTATTTTCTATAATACAGGAGGAAGCAGAGACGCTGCTCCAGCTCCTTTATTTTCTATAATACAGGAGGAAGCAGAGACGCTGCTCCAGCTCATTTATTTTCTATAATACAGGAGGAAGCAGAGACGCTGCTCCAGCTCCTTTATTTTCTATAACACAGGAGGAAGCAGTGACTCTGCTCCAGCTCCTTTATTTTCTATATTACAGGAGGAAGCAGTGACGCTGCTCCAGCTCCTTTATTTTCTATAATACAGGAGGAAGTAGTGACGCTGCTCCAGCACCTTTATTTTCTACAATACAGGAGTAAGCAGAAACGCTGCTCCAGCTCGTTAATTTTCTATAATACAGGAGGAAGCAGTGACGCTGCTCCCGCTCCTTTATTTTCTATAATACAGGAGGAAGCAGAGTCGCAATTCCAGCTCCTTTATTTTCTATAATACAGCAGGAAGCAGTGACGCTGCTCCAGCTCCTTTATTTTCTATAATACAGGAGGAAGCAGTGACTCTGCTCCAGCTCCTTTATTTTCTATAATACAGGAGGAAGCAGTGACTCTGCTCCAGCTCCTTTATTTTCCAGAATGCAGGTGGAAGCAGTGACGCTGCTCCAGCTCCTTTATTTTCCATAATACAGCTGGAAGCAGTGACACTGCTCCAGCTCCTTTATTTTCTATAATGCAGGAGGAAGCAAAGACACTGCTGCAGCTCCTTTATTTTCTACAACACACGAGGAAGCAGTGACTCTGCTCCAGCTCCTTTATTTTCTATAATACAGCAGGAAGCAGTGACGCTGCTCCAGCTCCTTTATTTTCTATAATACAGGAGGAAGCAGTGACGCTGCTCCGGCTCCTTTATTTTCTATAATACAGGAGGAAGCAGTGACGCTGCTCCGGCTCCTTTATTTTCTATAATACAGGACGAAGCAGTGACGCTGCTCCAGCTCCTTTATTTGCTATAATACGGGAGGAAGCAGTGACGCTGCTCCAGATCCTTTATTTTCTAGAATACAGGAGGAAGCAGTGACGCTGCTCCAGCTCCTTTATTTTCTATAATACAGGACGAAACAGTTACGCTGCTCCGGCTCCTTTATTTGCTATAATACAGGAGGAAGCAGTGACGCTGCTCCAGCTCCTTTATTTGCTATAATACAGGAGGAAGCAGTGACGCTGCTCCAGCTCCTTTATTTTCTATATTGCAGGAGGAAGCAGTGACGCTGCTCCAGCTACTTTATTTTCTATAATACAGGAGGAAGCAGTGACTCTGCCCCAGATGCTGTATTTTCTGTAATACAGGAGGAAGCAGAGACGCTGCTCCAGCTCCTTTATTTTCTATAATACAGGAGGAAGCAGTGACGCTGCTCCAGCTCCTTTATTTTCTATAATACAGGAGGAAGCAGTGACGCTGCTCCAGCTCCTTTAATTTCTATCATACATGTGGAAGTAGCGACGCTGCTCCAGCTCCTTTATTTTCTATAATACAGGGAGAAGCACTGACGCTGCTCCAGCTTCTTTATTTTCTATAATACAGGAAGAAGAAGTGACGCTGCTCCAGCTCCTTTATTTTCTATAATACAGTAGGAAAAAGTGAACCTGCTCCAGCTCCTTTATTTTCTATAATACAGGAGGAAGCAGTGACGCTGCTCCAGCTCCTTTATTTTCTATAATACATGAGGAAGAAGAGACACGGCTCCAGCTCCTTTATTTTCTTTAATAAGGGAGGAAGCAGTGACGCTGCTCCAGCTCCTTAATTTTCTATAATACAGGAGGAAGCAGTGACGCTGCTCCAGCTCCTTTATTTTCTATAATACAGGAGGAAGCAGGGACGCTGCTCCAGCTCCTTTATTTTCTATAATACAGGAGGAATCAGTGACGCTGCTCCAGCTCCTTTATTTTCTATAATACAGCAGGAAAAAGTGACTCTGCTCCAGTTCCTTTGTTTTCTACAATACAGGACGAAGCAGTTACGCTGCTCCGGCTCCTTTATTTTCTATAATACTGGAGGAAGCATGACGTTGCTCCAGTTCCTTTATTTTCTATAATACAGGTGGAAGCAGAGACGCTGCTCCAGCTCCTTTATTTTCTATAATACAGGAGGAAGCAGTGACGCTGCTCCAGCTCGTTTATTTTCTATAATACAGGAGGAAGCAGTGACGCTGCTCCAGCTCCTTTATTTTCTATAATACAGGAGGAAGCAGTGACGCTGCTCCAGCTCCTTTATTTTCTATAATACAGGAGGAAGCAGTGTCGCTGCTCCAGCTCCTTTATTTTCTATAATACAGGAGGAAGCAGTGACGCTGCTCCAGCACCTTTATTTTCTATAATACAGGAGGAAGCAGTGACGCTGCTACAGCTCCTTTATTTTCTATAATACAGGAGGAAGCAGAGAAGCTGCTCCAGCTCCTTTATTTTCTATAATACAGGAGGAAGCGGAGACGCTGCTCCAGCTCCTTTATTTTCTATAATACAGGAGGAAGCAGTGACTCTGCTCCAGCTCCTTTATTTTCTATAATACAGGAGGAAGCAGAGACGCTGCTCCAGCTCATTTATTTTCGAGAAAACAGGAGGAAGCAGTGACTCTGCTCCAGGTCCTTTATTTTCTATAATACAGGAGGAAGCAGAGACGCTGCTCCAGCTCCTTTATTTTCTATAACACAGGAGGAAGCAGTGACTCTGCTCCAGCTCCTTTATTTTCTATATTACAGGAGGAAGCAGTGACGCTGCTCCAGCTCCTTTATTTTCTATAATACAGGAGGAAGCAGTGACGCTGCTCCAGGTCCTTTATTTTCTATAATACGGGAGGAAGCAGTGACTCTGCTCCAGCTCCTTTATTTTCTATAATACAGGAGGAAGCAGTGACGCTGCTCCAGCTCCTTTATTTTCTAAAATACAGCAGGAAGCAGTGACGCTGCTCCAGCTCCTTTATTTTCTATAATACAGGAGGAAGTAGTGACGCTGCTCCAGCACCTTTATTTTCTACAATACAGGAGGAAGCATAAACGCTGCTCCATCTCGTTAATTTTCTATAATACAGGAGGAAGCAGTGACGCTGCTCCCGCTCCTTTATTTTCTATAATGCAGGAGGAAGTAGAGACGCTGCTCCAGCTCCTTTATTTTCTATAATACAGCAGGAAGCAGTGACGCTGCTCCAGCTCCTTTATTTTCTAGAATACAGGAGGAAGCAGTGACGCTGCTCCGGCTCCTTTATTTTCTATAATACAGGAGGAAGCAGTGACGCTGCTCCGGCTCCTTTATTTTCTATAATACAGGAGGAAGCAGTGACGCTGCTCCGGCTCCTTTATTTTCTATAATACAGGACGAAGCAGTGACGCTGCTCCAGCTCCTTTATTTTCTATCATACAGGAGCAAGCAGTGACGCTGCTCCAGCTCCTTTATTTTCTATAACACAGGAGGAAGCAGTGACTCTGCTCCAGCTCCTTTATTTTCTATAATACAGGAGGAAGCAGTGACGCTGCTCCAACTTCTTTATTTTCTATAATACAGGAGGAAGTAGTGACGCTGCTCCAGCACCTTTATTTTCTACAATACAGGAGGAAGCATAAACGCTGCTCCATCTCGTTAATTTTCTATAATACAGGAGGAAGCAGTGACGCTGCTCCAGCTCCTTTATTTTCTATAATACAGCAGGAAAAAGTGACTCTGCTCCAGTTCCTTTATTTTCTACAATACAGGACGAAGCAGTTACGCTGCTCCGGCTCCTTTATTTTCTATAATACTGGAGGAAGCATGACCCTGCTCCAGCTCCTTTATTTCCTGTAATACAGGTGGAAGCAGAGACGCTGCTCCAGCTCCTTTATTTTCTATAATACAGGAGGAAGCAGTGACGCTGCTCCAGCTCATTTATTTTCTATAATACAGGAGGAAGCAGTGACGCTGCTCCAGCTCCTTTATTTTCTATAATACAGGAGGAAGCAGTGTCTCTGCTCCAGCTCCTTTATTTTCTATAATACAGGAGGAAGCAGTGACGCTGCTCCAGCACCTTTATTTTCTATAATACAGGAGGAAGCAGTGACGCTGCTACAGCTCCTTTATTTTCTATAATACAGGAGGAAGCGGAGAAGCTGCTCCAGCTCCTTTATTTTCTATAATACAGGAGGAAGCGGAGACGCTGCTCCAGCTCCTTTATTTTCTATAATACAGGAGGAAGCAGTGACGCTGCTCCAGCTCCTTTATTTTCTATAATACAGGAGGAAGCAGAGACGCTGCTCCAGCTCCTTTATTTTCTATAATACAGGAGGAAGCAGCGACGCTGCTCCAGCTCATTTATTTTCGAGAAAACAGGAGGAAGCAGTGACTCTGCTCCAGCTCCTTTATTTTCTATAATACAGGTGGAAGCAGAGACGCTGCTCCAGCTCCTTTATTTTCTATAATACAGGAGGAAGCAGTGACTCTGCACCAGCTCCTTTATTTTCTATGTTACAGGAGGAAGCAGTGACGCTGCTCCAGCTCCTTTATTTTCTATAATACAGGAGGAAGCAGTGACGCTGCTCCAGGTCCTTTATTTTCTATAATACGGGAGGAAGCAGTGACGCTGCTCCAGCTCCTTTATTTTCTATAATACAGCAGGAAGCAGTGACGCTGCTCCAGCTCCTTTATTTTCTATAATACAGGAGGAAGCAGTGACGCTGCTCCAGCTCCTTTATTTTCTATAATACAGGAGGAAGCAGAAACGCTGCTCCAGCTCGTTAATTTTCTATAATACAGGAGGAAGCAGTGACGCTGCTCCCGCTCCTTTATTTTCTATAATGCAGGAGGAAGTAGAGACGCTGCTCCAGCTCCTTTATTTTCTATAATACAGGAGGAAGCAGAGTCGCAATTCCAGCTCCTTTATTTTCTATAATACAGCAGGAAGCAGTGACGCTGCTCCAGCTCCTTTATTTTCTATAATACAGGAGGAAGCAGTGACGCTGCTCCGGCTCCTTTATTTTCTATAATACAGGAGGAAGCAGTGACGCTGCTCCGGCTCCTTTATTTTCTATAATACAGGAGGAAGCAGTGACGCTGCTCCGGCTCCTTTATTTTCTATAATACAGGACGAAGCAGTGACGCTGCTCCGGCTCCTTTATTTTCTATAATACAGGAGGAAGCAGTGACGCTGCTCCAGCTCCTTTATTTTCTATAATACGGGAGGAAGCAGTGACGCTGCTCCAGATCCTTTATTTTCTAGAATACAGGAGGAAGCAGTGACGCTGCTCCAGCTCCTTTATTTTCTTTCATACAGGAGGAAGCAGTGACGCTGCTCCAGCTCCTTTATTTTCTATAATACAGGAGGAAGCAGTGACTCTGCTCCAGCTCCCATATTTGCTATAATACAGGAGGAAGCAGTGACGCTGCTCCAGCTCCTTTATTTTCTATAATGCAGGAGGAAGCAGTGACGCTGCTCCAGCTCCTTTATTTTCTATAATACAGGAGGAAGCCGTGACTCTGAACCAGCTCCTTTATTTTCTATAATACAGGAGGAAGCAGTGACGCTGCTCCAGCTCCTTTATTTTCTATAATACAGGAGGAAGAATAGACACGGCTCCAGCTCCTTTATTTTCTTTAATACGGGAGGAAGCAGGGACGCTGCTCCAGCTCCTTAATTTTCTATAATACAGGAGGAAGCAGTGACGCTGCTCCAGATCCTTTATTTTATATAATACAGGTGGAAGCAGAGACGCTGCTCCAGCTCCTTTATTTTCTATAATACAGGAGGAAGCAGTGACGCTGCTCCAGCTCCTTTATTTTCTATAATACAGGTGGAAGCAGAGCGGCTGCTCCAGCTCCTTTATTTTCTATAATACAGGAGGAAGCAGTGACTCTGCTCCAGCTCCTTTATTTTCTATAATAGAGGAGGAAGCAGTGACGCTGCTCCAGCTCCTTTATTTTCTATAATACAGGAGGAAGCAGTGTCGCTGCTTCAGCTCCATTATTTTCTATAATACAGGAGGAAACAGTGACGCTGCTCCAGCTCCTTTATTTTGAATAACACAGGAGGAAGCAGTGATGCTGCTCCACCTCCTTTATTTTCTATAATACAGGAGGAAGCAGTGACGCTGCTCCAGCTCCTTTATTTTCTATAATACAGGAGAAAGCAGTAACCCTGCTCCAGCACCTTTATTTTCTACAATACAGGAGGAAGCAGAAACGCTGCTCCAGCTCGTTAATTTTCTATAATACAGGAGGAAGCAGTGACGCTGCTCCCGCTCCTTTATTTTCTATAATGCAGGAGGAAGTAGAGACGCTGCTCCAGCTCCTTTATTTTCTATAATACAGGAGGAAGCAGAGTCGCAATTCCAGCTCCTTTATTTTCTATAATACAGCAGGAAGCAGTGACGCTGCTCCAGCTCCTTTATTTTCTATAATACAGGAGGAAGCAGTGACGCTGCTCCAGCTCCTTTATTTTCTATAATACAGGAGGAAGCAGTGACGCTGCTCCAGCACCTTTATTTTCTATAATACAGGAGGAAGCAGTGACGCTGCAAAAGCTAATTTATCTTCTATAATACAGGAGGAAGCAGTGACACTGCTCCAGCTCCTTTATTTTCTATAATACAGGAGGAAGCGGAGACGCTGCTCCAGCTCCTTTATTTTCTATAATACAGGAGGAAGCAGTGACGCTACTCCAGCTCCTTTATTTTCTATAATACAGGAGGAAGCAGAGACGCTGCTCCAGCTCCTTTATTTTCTATAATACAGGAGGAAGCAGAGACGCTGCTCCAGCTCATTTATTTTCGAGAAAACAGGAGGAAGCAGTGACTCTGCTCCAGCTCCTTTATTTTCTATAATACAGGAGGAAGCAGAGACGCTGCTCCAGCTCATTTATTTTCGAGAAAACAGGAGGAAGCAGTGACTCTGCTCCAGCTCCTTTATTTTCTATAATATTGGAGGAAGCAGAGACGCTGCTCCAGCTCCTTTATTTTCTATAACACAGGAGGAAGCAGTGACTCTGCTCCAGCTCCTTTATTTTCTATATTACAGGAGGAAGCAGTGACGCTGCTCCAGCTCCTTTATTTTCTATAATACAGGAGGAAGTAGTGACGCTGCTCCAGCACCTTTATTTTCTACAATACAGGAGTAAGCAGAAACGCTGCTCCAGCTCGTTAATTTTCTATAATACAGGAGGAAGCAGTGACGCTGCTCCCGCTCCTTTATTTTCTATAATACAGGAGGAAGCAGAGTCGCGATTCCAGCTCCTTTATTTTCTATAATACAGCAGGAAGCAGTGACGCTGCTCCAGCTCCTTTATTTTCTATAATACAGGAGGAAGCAGTGACTCTGCTCCAGCTCCTTTATTTTCTATAATACCAGAGGAAGCAGTGACGCAGCTCCAGCTTGTTTATTTTCTACAACACACGAGGAAGCAGTGACTCTGCTCCAGCTCCTTTATTTTCTATAATACAGCAGGAAGCAGTGACGCTGCTCCAGCTCCTTTATTTTCTATAATACAGGAGGAAGCAGTGACGCTGCTCCGGCTCCTTTATTTTCTATAATACAGGAGGAAGCAGTGACGCTGCTCCAGCTCCTTTATTTTCTATAATACGGGAGGAAGCAGTGACGCTGCTCCAGATCCTTTATTTTCTAGAATACAGGAGGAAGCAGCGACGCTGCTCCAGCTCCTTTATTTTCTTTCATACAGGAGGAAGCAGTGACGCTGCTCCAGCTCCTTTATTTTCTATAATACAGGACGAAACAGTTACGCTGCTCCGGCTCCTTTATTTGCTATAATACAGGAGGAAGCAGTGACGCTGCTCCAGCTCCTTTATTTTCTATAATACAGGAGGAAGCAGTGACGCTGCTCCAGCTCCTTTATTTTCTATATTGCAGGAGGAAGCAGTGACGCTGCTCCAGTTCCTTTATTTTCTGTAATACAGGAGGAAGAATAGACACGGCTCCAGCTCCTTTATTTTCTTTAATACGGGAGGAAGCAGTGACGCTGCTCCAGCTCCTTAATTTTCTATAATACAGGAGGAAGCAGTGACGCTGCTCCAGATCCTTTATTTTATATAATACAGGTGGAAGCAGTGACGCTGCTCCAGCTCCTTAATTTTCTATAATACAGCAGGAAGCAGTGACGCTGCTCCAGCTCCTTAATTTTCTATAATACAGGAGGAAGCAGTGACGCTGCTCCAGCTCCTTTATTTTCTATAATACAGGAGGAAGCAGTGACGCTGCTCCAGCTCCTTTATTTTCTATAATACAGGAGGAAGCAGTGACTCTGCTCCAGCTCCTTTATTTTCTATAATACATGAGGAAGCAGTGACTCTGCCCCAGCTCCTTTATTTTCTATAATACAGGAGGAAGAATAGACACGGCTCCAGCTCCTTTATTTTCTTTAATACGGGAGGAAGCAGTGACGCTGCTCCAGCTCCTTTATTTTCTATAATACAGGAGGAAGAATAGACACGGCTCCAGCTCCTTTATTTTCTTTAATACGGGAGGAAGCAGTGACGCTGCTCCAGCTCCTTTATTTTCTATAATACAGGAGGAAGAATAGACACGGCTCCAGCTCCTTTATTTTCTATAATACAGGAGGAAGCAGTGACGCTGCTCCAGATCCTTTATTTTATATAATACAGGTGGAAGCAGTGACGCTGCTCCAGCTCCTTTATTTTCTATAATACAGGAGGAAGCAGTGACTCTGCTCCAGCTCCTTTATTTTCTATAATAGAGGAGGAAGCAGTGACGCTGCTCCAGCTCCTTTATTTTCTATAATACAGGAGGAAGCAGTGACGCTGCTCCAGCTCCTTTATTTTCTATAATACAGGAGAAAGCAGTAACCCTGCTCCAGCTCCATTATTTTTTATTACACAGGAGGAATCAGTGATGCTGCTCCACCTCCTCTATTTTCTATAATACACGAGGAAGCAGTGACGCTGCTCCAGTTCCTTTATTTTCTATAACACAGGAGGAAGCAGTGACGCTGCTCCAGCTCCTTTATCTTCTCTAATACAGGAGGAAGCAGTGTCGCTGCTCCAGCTCCTTTATTTTCTATAATACAGGAGGAAGCAGTGACGCTGCTCCAGGTCCTTTATTTTCTATAATACAGGAGGAAACAGTTTCGCTGCTCCAGCTCCTTTATTTTCTATAATACAGGAGGAAGCAGTGACGCTGCTCCAGCTACTTTATTTTCTATAATACAGGAGGAAGCAGTGACTCTGTCCCAGATGCTTTATTTTCTGTAATACAGGAGAAAGCGGTGACGCTGCTCCAGCTCCTTTATTTTCTATAATACAGGAGGAAACAGTGACGCTGCTCCAGCTTCTTTATTTTCTATAAGACAGGAAGAAGCAGTGACGCTGCTCCAGCTCCTTTATTTTCTATAATACAGGAGGAAAAAGTGACCCTGCTCCAGCTCCTTTATTTTCTATAATACAGGAGGAAGCAGTGACTCTGCTCCAGCTCCTTTATTTTCTATAATACAGGAGGAAGCAGTGACTCTGCTCCAGCTCCTTTATTTTCCAGAATGCAGGTGGAAGCAGTGACTCTGCTCCAGCTCCTTTATTTTCCATAATACAGCTGGAAGCAGTGACGCTGCTCCAGCTCCTTTATTTTCTACAATACAAGAGGAAGCAGTGACTCTGCTCCAGCTCCTTTATTTTCTATAATACAGAAGGAAGTAGTGACGCTGCTCCAGCTCCTTTATTTTCTATAATACAGGAGGAAGCAGTGACGCTGCTCCAGCTACTTTATTTTCTATAATACAGGAGGAAGCAGTGACTCTGCCCCAGATGCTTTATTTTCTGTAATATAGGAGAAATCAGAGACGCTGCTCCAGCTCCTTTATTTTCTAGAATACAGCAGGAAGCAGTGACGCTGCTCCAGCTCCTTTATTTTCTATATTACAGGAGGAAGCAGTGACGCTGCTCCAGCTCCTTTATTTTTTATAATACAGCAGGAAGCAGTGACCCTGCCCCAGCTCCTTTATTTTCTATAATACATGAGGAAGCAGTGATGCTGCTCCAGCTCCTTTATTTTCGATATTACAGGAGGAAGCAGTGACGCTGCTCCAGATCCTTTATTTTCTATAATACAGGAGGAAGCAGTGACGCTGCTCCAGCTACTTTATTTTCTATAATACAGGAGGAAGCAGTGACTCTGCCCCAGATGCTTTATTTTCTGTAATATAGGAGAAATCAGAGACGCTGCTCCAGCTCCTTTATTTTCTGTAATATAGGAGAAATCAGAGACGCTGCTCCAGCTCCTTTATTTTCTATAATACAGGAGGAAGCAGTGACGCTGCTCCAGCTCCTTTATTTTCTATAATACAGGAGGAAACAATGACGCTGCTCCAGCTTCTTTATTTTCTATAATACAGGAAGAAGCAGTGACGCTGCTCCAGCTCCTTTATTTTCTATAATACAGGAGGAAAAAGTGATCCTGCGCCAGCTCCTTTATTTTCTATAATACAGGAGGAAGCAGTGACTCTGCTCCAGCTCCTTTATTTTCTATAATACAGGAGGAAGCAGTGACTCTGCCCCAGCTCCTTTATTTTCCAGAACACAGGAGGAAGCAGTGACGCTGCTCCAGCTCCTTTATTTTCTATAATACAGCTGGAAGCAGTGACAGTGCTCCAGCTCCTTTATTTTCTATAATAAAGGAGGAAGCAGTGACTCTGCTCCAGCTCCTTTATTTTCTATCATAGAGGAGGAAGCAGTGACGCTGCTCCAGCTCCTTTATTTTCTATAATACAGGAGGAAGCAGTGACGCTGCTCCAGCTCCTTTATTTTCGCTAATACATGAGGAAGCAGTGACGCACCTCCAGTTCCTTTATTTTCTATAATACAGGAGGAAGCAGTGACGCTGCTCCAGCTCCTTTATTTTCTATAATACAGGAGGAAGCAGTGACGCTGCTCCAGCTTCTTTATTTTCTATAATACAGGAGGAAACAGTTACGCTGGTCCAGCTCCTTTATTTTCTATAATACAGGAGGAAGCAGTGACGCTGCTCCAGCTCCTTTATTTTCGATAATACAGGAGGAAGCAGAGACACTGCTCCAGCTCCTTTATTTTCTATAATGCAGGAGGAAGCAGTGACGCTGCTCCAGATCCTTTATTTTCGATAATACAGGAGGAAGCAGTGACGCTGCAAAAGCTAATTTATCTTCTATAATACAGGAGGAAGAAGTGACACTGCTCCAGCTCCTTTATTTTCTATAATACCAGAGGAAGCAGTGACGCTGCTACATCTCCTTTATCTTCTATAATACAGGAGGAAGCAGAGACACTGCTCCAGCTCCTTTATTTTCTATAATACAGGAGGAAGCAGTGACGCTGCTCCAGCTCCTTTATTTTCTATAATACAGGAGGAAGCAGTGACGCTGCTCCAGCTTCTTTATTTTCTATAATACAGGAGGAAACAGTTACGCTGGTCCAGCTCCTTTATTTTCTATAATACAGGAGGAAGCAGTGACGCTGCTCCAGCTCCTTTATTTTCTATAATACAGGAGGAAGCAGTGACACTGCTCCAGCTCCTTTATTTTCTATAATGCAGGAGGAAGCAGTGACGCTGCTCCAGATCCTTTATTTTCGATAATACAGGAGGAAGCAGTGACGCTGCAAAAGCTAATTTATCTTCTATAATACAGGAGGAAGCAGTGACACTGCTCCAGCTCCTTTATTTTCTATAATACCAGAGGAAGCAGTGACGCTGCTACATCTCCTTTATCTTCTATAATACAGGAGGAAGCAGAGACACTGCTCCAGCTCCTTTATCTTCTCTAATACAGGAGGAAGCAGTGACGCTGCTCCAGCTCCTTTATTTTCTCTAATACATGAGGAAGCAGTGACGCTGCTCCAGTTCCTTTATTTTCTATAATACAGGATGAAGCAGTGACGCTGCTCCAGCTTCTTTATTTTCTATAATACAGGAGGAAGCAGTGACCCTGCTCCAGCTCCTTTATCTTCTCTAATACAGGAGGAAGCAGTGACGCTGCTCCAGCTCCTTTATTTTCTACAATACAGGAGGAAGCAGTGACGCTGCTCCAGCTCCTTTATTTTCTATAATACAGGAGGAAAAGGTTACGCTGGTCCAGCTCCTTTATTTTCTATAATACAGGAGGAAGCAGTGACGCTGCTCCAGCTCCTTTATTTTCTATAATACAGGAGGAAGCAGTGACACTGCTCCAGCTCCTTTATTTTCTATAATACAGGAGGAAGCAGTGACGCTGCTCCAGATCCTTTATTTTCGATAATACAGGAGGAAGCAGTGACGCTGCAACAGCTCCTTTATTTTCTATAATACAGGAGGAAGTAGTGACACTGCTCCAGCTCCTTTATTTTCTACAATACCAGAGGAAGCAGTGACGCTGCTCCAGCTCCTTTATCTTCTATAATACAGGAGGAAGCAGTGACGCCGCTCCAGCTCCTTTATTTTCTATAATACAGCAGGAAGCAGTGACCCTGCTCCAGCTCCTTTATTTTCTATAACACAGGAGGAAGCAGTGACACTGCTCCAGATTCTTTAATTTCTATAATACATGTGGAAGAAGCGACGCTGCTCCAGCTCCTTTATTTTCTATAATACAGGAGGAAGCAGTGACGCTGCTCCAGCTCCTTTATTTTGTATAATACATGAAGAAGCAGTGATGCTGCTCCAGCTCCTTTATTTTCGATATTACAGGAGGAAGCAGTGACGCTGCTCCAGATCCTTTATTTTCTATAATACAGGAGGATGCAGTGACGCTGCTCCAGATCCTTTATTTTCTATAATACAGCAGGAAGCAGTGACGCTGCTCCAGCTCTTTTATTTTCTATAATACAGGAGGCAGCAGTGACTCTGCTCCAGCTCCTTTATTTTCTATAATACAGGAGGAAGCAGTGACGCTGCTCCAGATCCTTTATTTTCTATAATACAGGAGGAAGCAGTGACGCTGCTCCAGATCCTTTATTTTCTATAATACAGCAGGAAGCAGTGACGCTGCTCCAGCTCTTTTATTTTCTATATTACAGGAGGAAGCAGTGACGCTGCTCCAGCTTCTTTATTTTCTATAATACAGGAGGCAGCAGTGACTCTGCTCCAGCTCCTTTATTTTCTATAATACAGGAGGAAGCAGTGACGCTGCTCCAGCTCCTTTATTTTCTATAATACAGGAGGAAGCAGTGACGCTGCTCCAGCTCTTTTATTTTCTATATTACAGGAGGAAGCAGTGACGCTGCTCCAGCTTCTTTATTTTCTATAATACAGGAGGCAGCAGTGACTCTGCTCCAGCTCCTTTATTTTCTATAATGCAGGAGGAAGCTGTGACGCTGCTCCAGCTCCTTTATTATCTTTAATACAGGAGGAAGCAGTTACACTGCTCCAGCTCCTTTATTTTCTATAATACAGGAGGAAGCAGTGACGCTGCTCCAGATCCTTTATTTTCGATAATACAGGAGGAAGCAGTGACGCTGCAACAGCTCATTTATCTTCTATAATACAGGAGGAAGCAGTGACACTGCTCCAGCTCCTTTATTTTCTATAATACCAGAGGAAGCAGTGACGCTGCTCCAGCTCCTTTATCTTCTATAATACAGGAGGAAGCAGTGACGCCGCTCCAGCTCCTTTATTTTCTATAACACAGGAGGAAGCAGTGACACTGCTCCAGCTCCTTTAATTTCTATAATACATGTGGAAGAAGCGACGCTGCTCCAGCTCCTTTATTTTCTATAATACAGGAGGAAGCAGTGACGCTGCTCCATCTTCTTTATTTTCTATAATACAGGAAGAAGCAGTGACGCTGCTCCAGCACCTTTATTTTCTATAATACAGGAGGAAACAGTGACCCTGCTCCAGCTCCTTTATTTTCTATATTACAGGAGGAAGCAGTGACGCTGCTCCAGCTCCTTTAATTTCTATAATACATGTGGAAGAAGCGACGCTGCTCCAGCTCCTTTATTTTCTATAATACAGGAGGAAGCAGTGACTCTGCCCCAGATGCTTTATTTTTTGTAATACAGGAGAAAGCAGAGACGCTGCTCCAGCTCTTTTATTTTCTATAATACAGGAGGAAGCAGTGACGCTGCTCCAGATCCTTTATTTTCTATAATACAGGAGGAAAAAGTGACCCTGCTCCAGCTCCTTTATTTTCTATAATACAGGAGGAAGCAGTGACTCTACTCCAGCTCCTTTATTTTCCAGAACACAGGAGGAAGCAGTGACGCTGCTCCAGCTCCTTTATTTTCTATAATACAGCTGGAAGCAGTGACGCTGCTCCAGCTCCTTTATTTTCTATAATACATGAGGAAGCAGTGACGCTGCTCCAGCTACTTTATTTTCTATAATACAGGAGGAAGCAGTGACGCTGCTCCAGCTCCTTTTATTTTCTATAATACAGGAGGAAACAGTTACGCTGGTCCAGCTCCTTTATTTTCTATAATACAGGAGGAAGCAGTGACGCTGCTCCAGCTCCTTTACTTTCTATAATACAGGAGGAAGCAGTGACACTGCTCCAGCTCCTTTATTTTCTATCATGCAGGAGGAAGCAGTGACGCTGCTCCAGAACCTTTATTTTCGATAATACAGGTGGAAGCAGTGACGCTGCTAAAGCTAATTTATCTTCTATAATACAGGAGGAAGCAGTGACACTGCTCCAGCTCCTTTATTTTCTATAATGCCAGAGGAAGCAGTGAGGCTGCTACATCTCCTTTATCTTCTATAATACTGGAGGAAGCAGTGACTCTGCTCCAGCTCCTTTATCTTCTCTAATACAGGAGGAAGCAGTCACGCTGCTCCAGCTCCTTTATTTTCTCTAATACATGAGGAAGCAGTGACGCTGCTCCAGTTCCTTTATTTTCTATAATACAGGAGGAAGCAGTGACGCTGCTCCAGAACCTTTATTTTCGATAATACAGGTGGAAGCAGTGACGCTGCAAAAGCTAATTTATCTTCTATAATACAGGAGGAAGCAGTGACACTGCTCCAGCTCCTTTATTTTCTATAATGCCAGAGGAAGCAGTGAGGCTGCTACATCTCCTTTATCTTCTATAATACTGGAGGAAGCAGTGACTCTGCTCCAGCTCCTTTATCTTCTCTAATACAGGAGGAAGCAGTCACGCTGCTCCAGCTCCTTTATTTTCTCTAATACATGAGGAAGCAGTGACGCTGCTCCAGTTCCTTTATTTTCTATAATACAGGAGGAAGCAGTGACGCTGCTCCAGCTCCTTTATTTTCTATAATACAGGAGGAAGCAGTGACCCTGCTCCAGCACCTTTATCTTCTCTAATACAGGAGGAAGCAGTGACGCTGCTCCAGCTCCTTTATTTTCTATAATACAGGAGGAAGCAGTGACGCTGCTCCAGCTCCTTTATTTTCTATAATACAGGAGGAAGCAGTGACGCTGCTCCAGCTCCTTTATTTTCTATAATACAGGAGGAAGCAGTGACGCTGCTCCAGATCCTTTATTTTCGATAATACAGGCGGAAGCAGTGACGCTGCAACAGCTCATTTATCTTCTATAATACAGGAGGAAGCAGTGACCCTGCTCCAGCTCCTTTATTTTCTATATTACAGGAGGAAGCAGTGACGCTGCTCCATCTTCTTTATTTTCTATAATACAGGAAGAAGCAGTGACGCTGCTCCAGCTCCTTTAATTTCTATAATACATGTGGAAGAAGCGACGCTGCTCCAGCTCCTTTATTTTCTATAATACAGGAGGAAGCAGTGACGCTGCTCCATCTTCTTTATTTTCTATAATACAGGAAGAAGCAGTGACGCTGCTCCAGCTCCTTTATTTTCTATAATACAGGAGGAAACAGTGACCCTGCTCCAGCTCCTTTATTTGCTATAATACAGGAGGAAGCAGTGACGCTGCTCCAGCTCCTTTATCTTCTATAAAACAGGAGGAAGCAGAGACACTGCTCCAGCTCCTTTATTTTCTATAATACAGCAGGAAGCAGTGACCCTGCTCCAGCTCCTTTATTTTCTATAATACAGGAGGAAGCAGTGATGCTGCTCCAGCTCCTTTATTTTCTATATTACAGGAGGAAGCAGTGACATTGCTCCACATCCTTTATTTTCTATAATACAGCAGGAAGCAGTGACGCTGCTCCAGCTCCTTTATTTTCTAAATTACAGGAGGAAGCAGTGACGCTGCTCCAGCTCCTTTATTTTCTATAATACAGCAGGAAGCAGTGACGCTGCTCCAGCTCCTTTATTTTCTATATTACAGGAGGAATCAGTGACGCTGCTCCAGATCCTTTATTTTCTATAATACAGCAGGAAGCAGTGACGCTGCTCCAGCTCCTTTATTTTCTATATTACAGGAGGAAGCAGAGACACTGCTCCATCTCCTTTATTTTCTATAATACAGCAGGAAGCAGTGACCCTGCTCCAGCTCCTTTATTTTCTATAATACAGGAGGAAGCAGTGATGCTGCTCCAGCTCCTTTATTTTCTATATTACAGGAGGAAGCAGTGACGCTGCTCCAGATCCTTTATTTTCTATAATACAGGAGGAAGCAGTGACGCTGCTCCAGATACTTTATTTTCTATAATACAGCAGGAAGCAGTGACGCTGCTCCAGCTCCTTTATTTTCTATATTACAGGAGGAAACAGTGACGCTGCTCCAGCAAATTTATTTTCTATAATACAGGAGGAAGCAGTGACTCTGCTCCAGCTCCTTTATTTTCTATAATACAGGAGGAAGCAGTGACGCTGCTCCAGCTCCTTTATTTTCTATAATACAGGAGGAAGCAGTTACACTGCTCCAGCTCCTTTATTTTCTATGATACAGGAGGAAGCAGTGACGCTGCTCCAGATCCTTTATTTTCGATAATACAGGAGGAAGCAGTGACGCTGCAACAGCTCATTTATCTTCTATAATACAGGAGGAAGCAGAGACGCTGCTCCAGCTCCTTTATTTTCTATAATACATGAGGAAGCAGTGACGCCGCTCCAGCTCCTTTATTTTCTATAATACAGCAGGAAGCAGTGACCCTGCTCCAGCTCCTTTATTTTCTATAACACAGGAGGAAGCAGTGACACTGCTCCAGCTCCATTAATTTCTATAATACATGTGGAAGAAGCGACGCTGCTCCAGCTCCTTTATTTTCTATAATACAGGAGGAAGCAGTGACGCTGCTCCATCTTCTTTATTTTCTATAATACAGGAAGAAGCAGTGACGCTGCTCCAGCTCCTTTATTTTCTATAAT
This sequence comes from Chiloscyllium punctatum, assembly GCF_047496795.1. NCBI lineage: Eukaryota > Metazoa > Chordata > Chondrichthyes > Orectolobiformes > Hemiscylliidae > Chiloscyllium > Chiloscyllium punctatum. The sequence goes on along the minus strand of NC_092759.1, from coordinate 49,055,295 downwards.
ACAGGAGGAAACAGTGACCCTGCTCCAGCTCCTTTATTTTCTATATTACAGGAGGAAGCAGTGACCCTGCTCCAGCTCCTTTATTTGCTATAATACAGGAGGAAGCAGTGACGCTGCTCCAGCTCATTTATCTTCTATAATACAGGAGGAAGCAGAGACACTGCTCCAGCTCCTTTATTTTCTATAATACAGCAGGAAGCAGTGACCCTGCTCCAGCTCCTTTATTTTCTATAATACAGGAGGAAGCAGTGATGCTGCTCCAGTTCCTTTATTTTCTATATTACAGGAGGAAGCAGTGACGCTGCTCCAGATCCTTTATTTTCTATAATACAGCAGGAAGCAGTGACGCTGCTCCAGCTCCTTTATTTTCAATATTACAGGAGGAAGCAGTGACGCTGCTCCAGCTCCTTTATTATCTATAATACAGGAGGAAGCAGTGACGCTGCTCCAGCTCCTTTATTTTCTATATAACAGGAGGAAGCAGTGACGCTGCTCCAGATCCTTTATTTTCTATAATACAGCAGGAAGCAGTGACGCTGCTCCAGCTCCTTTATTTTCTATATTACAGGAGGAAGCAGTGACGCTGCTCCAGCTCCTTTATTTTCTATAATACAGGAGGAAGCAGTGACGCTGCTCCAGCTCCTTTATCTTGTATAATACAGGAGGAAGCAGAGACACTGCTCCAGCTCCTTTATTTTCTATAATACAGCGGGAAGCAGTGACCCTGCTCCAGCTCCTTTATTTTCTATAATACAGGAGGAAGCAGTGATGCTGCTCCAGCTCCTTTATTTTCTATATTACAGGAAGAAGCAGTGACGCTGCTCCAGATCCTTTATTTTCTATAATACAGGAGGAAGCAGTGACGCTGCTCCAGATCCTTTATTTTCTATAATACAGCAGGAAGCAGTGACGCTGCTCCAGCTCCTTTATTTTCTATATTACAGGAGGAAGCAGTGACGCTGCTCCAGCTCCTTTATTTTCTATAATACAGGAGGAAGCAGTGACTCTGCTCCAGATCCTTTATTTTCTATAATACAGGAGGAAGCAGTGACGCTGCTCCAGCTCCTTTATTTTCTATAATGCAGGAGGAAGTTGTGACGCTGCTCCAGCTCCTTTATTATCTATCATACAGGAGGAAGCAGTTACACTGCTCCAGCTCCTTTATTTTCTTTAATACCGGAGGAAGCAGTGACGCTGCTCCAGATCCTTTATTTTCGATAATACAGGAGGAAGCAGTGACGCTGCAACAGCTCATTTATCTTCTATAATACTGGAGGAAGCAGTGACACTGCTCCAGCTCCTTTATTTTCTATAATACAGAAGGAAGTAGTGACGCTGCTCCAGCTCCTTTATTTTCTATAATACAGGAGGAAGCAGTGACGCTGCTCCAGCTCCTTTATTTTCTATAATACAGGAGGAAGCAGTGACGCTGCTCCAGCTCCTTTATTTTCTATGCTACTGGAGGAAGCAGTGACGCTGCTCCAGCTACTTTATTTTCTATAATACAGGAGGAAGCAGTGACTCTGCCCCAGATGCTTTATTTTCTGTAATACAGGTGAAAGCAGAGACGCTGCTCCAGCTCCTTTATTTTCTATAATACAGGAGGAAGCAGTGACGCTGCTCCAGCTCCTTTATATTCTGTAATACAGGAGGAAACAGTGACGCTGCTCCAGCTCCTTTAATTTCTATCATACATGTGCAAGTAGCGACGCTGCTCCAGCTCCTGTATTTTCTATAATACAGGAGGAAGCAGTGACGCTGCTCCAGTTCCTTTATTTTCTATAATACAGGAGGAAGCAGTGACGCTGCTCCAGCTCCTTTATTTTCTATAATACAGCAGGAAGCAGTGACGCTGCTCCAGCTCCTTTATTTTCTATAATACAGGAGGAAGCAGTTACGCTGGTCCAGCTCCTTTATTTTCTATAATACAGGAGGAAGCAGTGATGCTGCTCCAGTTCCTTTATTTTCTATATTACAGGAGGAAGCAGTGACGCTGCTCCAGATCCTTCATTTTCTATAATACAGCAGGAAGCAGTGACGCTGCTCCAGCTCCTTTATTTTCTATAGTACAGGAGGAAGCAGTGACTCTGCTCCAGCTCCTTTATTTTCTATAATACAGGAGGAAACAGTTACGCTGCTCCAGCTCCTTTATTTTCTATAATACAGGAGGAAGCAGTGACGCTGCTCCAGCTCCTTTATTTTCTATAATACAGGAGGAAGCAGTGACGCTGCTCCAGCTCCTTTATTTTCTATAATACAGGAGGAAGCAGTGACGCTGCTCCAGCTCCTTTATTTGCTATAATACAGGAGGAAGCAGTGACGCTGCTCCAGCTCCTTTATCTTCTATAATACAGGAGGAAGCAGAGACACTGCTCCAGCTCCTTTATTTTCTATAATACAGCAGGAAGCAGTGACCCTGCTCCAGCTCCTTTATTTTCTATAATACAGGAGGAAGCAGTGATGCTGCTCCAGCTCCTTTATTTTCTATAATACAGGACGAAGCAGTGACGCTGCTCCAGATCCTTTATTTTCTATAATACAGCAGGAAGCAGTGACGCTGCTCCAGCTCCTTTATTTTCTATATTACAGGAGGAAGCAGTGACGCTGCTCCAGCTCCTTTATTTTCTATAATACAGGAGGAAGCAGTGACGCTGCTCCAGCTCCTTTATCTTGTATAATACAGGAGGAAGCAGTGACCCTGCTCCAGCTCCTTTATTTTCTATAATACAGGAGGAAGCAGTGATGCTGCTCCAGCTCCTTTATTTTCTATATTACAGGAAGAAGCAGTGACGCTGCTCCAGATCCTTTATTTTCTATAATACAGGAGGAAGCAGTGACGCTGCTCCAGATCCTTTATTTTCTATAATACAGCAGGAAGCAGTGACGCTGCTCCAGCTCCTTTATTTTCTATATTACAGGAGGAAGCAGTGACGCTGCTCCAGCTCCTTTATTTTCTATAATACAGGAGGAAGCAGTGACTCTGCTCCAGATCCTTTATTTTCTATAATACAGGAGGAAGCAGTGACGCTGCTCCAGCTCCTTTATTTTCTATAATGCAGGAGGAAGCTGTGACGCTGTTCCAGCTCCTTTATTATCTATAATACAGGAGGAAGCAGTTACACTGCTCCAGCTCCTTTATTTTCTATAATACAGGAGGAAGCAGTGACGCTGCAACAGCTCATTTATCTTCTATAATACAGGAGGAAGCAGTGACACTGCTCCAGCTCCTTTATTTTCTATAATACCAGAGGAAGCAGTGACGCTGCTCCATCTCCTTTATTTTCTATAATACAGGAGGAAGCAGTGACTCTGCTCCAGCTCCTTTATTTTCTGTAATACAGGTGAAAGCAGTGACCCTGTTCCAGCTCCTTTATTTTCTATAATACAGGAGGAAGCAGTGATGCTGCTCCAGCTCCTTTATTTTCTATATTACAGGAGGAAGCAGTGACGCTGCTCCAGATCCTTTATTTTCTATAATACAGGAGGAAGCAATGACGCTGCTCCAGATCCTTTATTTTCTATAATACAGCAGGAAGCAGAGACGCTGCTCCAGCTCCTTTATTTTCTATATTACAGGAGGAAGCAGTGACGGTGCTCCAGCTCCTTTATTTTCTATAATACAGGAGGAAGCAGTGACGCTGCTCCAGCTCCTTTATTTTCTATATTACAGGAGGAAGCAGTGACGGTGCTCCAGCTCCTTTATTTTGTATAATACAGGAGGAAGCAGAGACACTGCTCCAGCTCCTTTATTTTCTATAATACAGCAGGAAGCAGTGACCCTGCTGCAGCTCCTTTATTTTCTATAATACAGGAGGAAGCAGTGATGCTGCTCCAGCTCCTTTATTTTCTATATTACAGGAGGAAGCAGTGACGCTGCTCCAGATCCTTTATTTTCTATAATACAGCAGGAAGCAGTGACGCTGCTCCAGCTCCTTTATTTTCTATATTACAGGAGGAAGCAGTGACGCTGCTCCAGCTCCTTTATTTTCTATAATACAGGAGGAAGCAGTGACGCTGCTCCAGCTCCTTTATTTTCTATAATACCGGAGGAAGCAGTGTCGCTGCTCCAGCTCCTTTATTTTCTATAATACAGGAGGAAGCAGTGACGCTGCTCCAGCTCCTTTATTTGCTATAATACAGGAGGAAGCAGTGACGCTGCTCCAGCTCCTTTATCTTCTATAATACAGGAGGAAGCAGAGACACTGCTCCAGCTCCTTTATTTTCTATAATACAGCAGGAAGCAGTGACCCTGCTCCAGCTCCTTTATTTTCTATAATACAGGAGGAAGCAGTGATGCTGCTCCAGTTCCTTTATTTTCTATATTCCAGGAGGAAGCAGTGACGCTGCTCCAGAACCTTTATTTTCTAAAATACAGCAGGAAGCAGTGACGCTGCTCCTGCTCCTTTATTTTCAATATTACAGGAGGAAGCAGTGACGCTGCTTCAGCTCCTTTATTTTCTATAATACCGGAGGAAGCAGTGACGCTGCTCCAGCTCCTTTATTTTCTATATAACAGGACGAAGCAGTGACGCTGCTCCAGCTCCTTTATTTTCTATAATACAGGAGGAAGCAGTGACGCTGCTCCAGCTCCTTTATTTTCTATAATACAGGAGGAAGCAGTGACGCTGCTCCAGCTCCTTTATTTGCTATAATACAGGAGGAAGCAGTGACGCTGCTCCAGCTCCTTTATCTTCTATAATACAGGAGGAAGCAGTGACCCTGCTCCAGCTCCTTTATTTTCTATAATACAGGAGGAAGCAGTGATGCTGCTCCAGTTCCTTTATTTTCTATATTACAGGAGGAAGCAGTGACGCTGCTCCAGATCCTTTATTTTCTATAATACAGCAGGAAGCAGTGACGCTGCTCCAGCTCCTTTATTTTCAATATTACAGGAGGAAGCAGTGACGCTGCTTCAGCTCCTTTAGTTTCTATAATACAGGAGGAAGCAGTGACGCTGCTCCAGCTCCTTTATTTTCTATATAACAGGACGAAGCAGTGACGCTGCTCCAGATCCTTTATTTTCTATAATACAGCAGGAAGCAGTGACGCTGCTCCAGCTCCTTTATTTTCTATATTACAGGAGGAAGCAGTGACGCTGCTCCAGCTCCTTTATTTTCTATAATACAGGAGGAAGCAGTGACGCTGCTCCAGCTCCTTTATCTTGTATAATACAGGAGGAAGCAGAGACACTGCTCCAGCTCCTTCATTTTCTATAATACAGCAGGAAGCAGTGACCCTGCTCCAGCTCCTTTATTTTCTATAATACAGGAGGAAGCAGTGATGCTGCTCCAGCTCCTTTATTTTCTATATTACAGGAAGAAGCAGTGACGCTGCTCCAGATCCTTTATTTTCTATAATACAGGAGGAAGCAGTGACGCTGCTCCAGATCCTTTATTTTCTATAATACAGCTGGAAGCAGTGACGCTGCTCCAGCTCCTTTATTTTCTATATTACAGGAGGAAGCAGTGACGCTGCTCCAGCTCCTTTATTTTCTATAATACAGGAGGAAGCAGTGACTCTGCTCCAGATCCTTTATTTTCTATAATACAGGAGGAAGCAGTGACGCTGCTCCAGCTCCTTTATTTTCTATAATGCAGGAGGAAGCTGTGACGCTGTTCCAGCTCCTTTATTATCTATAATACAGGAGGAAGCAGTTACACTGCTCCAGCTCCTTTATTTTCTATAATACAGGAGGAAGCAGTGACGCTGCTCCAGATCCTTTATTTTCGATAATACAGGAGGAAGCAGTGACGCTGCAACAGCTCATTTATCTTCTATAATACAGGAGGAAGCAGTGACTCTGCTCCAGCTCCTTTATTTTCTATAATACAGAAGGAAGTAGTGACGCTGCTCCAGCTCCTTTATTTTCTATAATACAGGAGGAAGCAGTGACTCTGCTCCAGCTCCTTTATTTTCTATACTACTGGAGGAAGCAGTGACGCTGCTCCAGCTACTTTATTTTCTATAATACAGTAGGAAGCAGTGACTCTGCTCCAGCTCCTTTATTTTCTGTAATACAGGTGAAAGCAGTGACCCTGCTCCAGCTCCTTTATTTTCTATAATACAGGAGGAAGCAGTGATGCTGCTCCAGCTCCTTTATTTTCTATATTACAGGAGGAAGCAGTGACGCTGCTCCAGATCCTTTATTTTCTATAATACAGGAGGAAGCAATGACGCTGCTCCAGATCCTTTATTTTCTATAATACAGCAGGAAGCAGAGACGCTGCTCCAGCTCCTTTATTTTCTATATTACAGGAGGAAGCGGTGACGGTGCTCCAGCTCCTTTATTTTCTATAATACAGGAGGAAGCAGTGACGCTGCTCCAGCTCCTTTATTTTCTATAATACAGGAGGAAGCAGAGACACTGCTCCAGCTCCTTTATTTTCTATAATACAGCAGGAAGCAGTGACCCTGCTCCAGCTCCTTTATTTTCTATAATACAGGAGGAAGCAGTGATGCTGCTCCAGCTCCTTTATTTTCTATATTACAGGAGGAAGCAGTGACGCTGCTCCAGATCCTTTATTTTCTATAATACAGCAGGAAGCAGTGACGCTGCTCCAGCTCCTTTATTTTCTATATTACAGGAGGAAGCAGTGACGCTGCTCCAGCTCCTTTATTTTCTATAATACAGGAGGAAGCAGTGACGCTGCTCCAGCTCCTTTATTTTCTATAATACAGGAGGAAGCAGTGACGCTGCTCCAGCTCCTTTATTTTCTATAATACAGGAGGAAGCAGTGACGCTGCTCCAGCTCCTTTATTTGCTATAATACAGGAGGAAGCAGTGACGCTGCTCCAGCTCCTTTATCTTCTATAATACAGGAGGAAGCAGAGACACTGCTCCAGCTCCTTTATTTTCTATAATACAGCAGGAAGCAGTGACCCTGCTCCAGCTCCTTTATTTTCTATAATACAGGAGGAAGCAGTGATGCTGCTCCAGTTCCTTTATTTTCTATATTCCAGGAGGAAGCAGTGACGCTGCTCCAGAACCTTTATTTTCTATAATACAGCAGGAAGCAGTGACGCTGCTCCTGCTCCTTTATTTTCAATATTACAGGAGGAAGCAGTGACGCTGCTTCAGCTCCTTTATTTTCTATAATACAGGAGGAAGCAGTGACGCTGCTCCAGCTCCTTTATTTTCTATATAACAGGACGAAGCAGTGACGCTGCTCCAGATCCTTTATTTTCTATAATACAGCAGGAAGCAGTGACGCTGCTCCAGCTCCTTTATTTTCTATATTACAGGAGGAAGCAGTGTCGCTGCTCCAGCTCCTTTATTTTCTATAATACAGGAGGAAGCAGTGACGCTGCTCCAGCTCCTTTATCTTGTATAATACAGGAGGAAGCAGAGACACTGCTCCAGCTCCTTTATTTTCTATAATACAGCAGGAAGCAGTGACCCTGCTCCAGCTCCTTTATTTTCTATAATACAGGAGGAAGCAGTGATGCTGCTCCAGCTCCTTTATTTTCTATATTACAGGAAGAAGCAGTGACGCTGCTCCAGATCCTTTATTTTCTATAATACAGGAGGAAGCAGTGACGCTGCTCCAGATCCTTTATTTTCTATAATACAGCAGGAAGCAGTGACGCTGCTCCAGCTCCTTTATTTTCTATATTACAGGAGGAAGCAGTGACGCTGCTCCAGCTCCTTTATTTTCTATAATACAGGAGGAAGCAGTGACTCTGCTCCAGATCCTTTATTTTCTATAATACAGGAGGAAGCAGTGACGCTGCTCCAGCTCCTTTATTTTCTGTAATGCAGGAGGAAGCTGTGACGCTGCTCCAGCTCCTTTATTATCTATAATACAGGAGGAAGCAGTTACACTGCTCCAGCTCCTTTATTTTCGATAATACAGGAGGAAGCAGTGACGCTGCAACAGCTCATTTATCTTCTATAATACAGGAGGAAGCAGTGACACTGCTCCAGCTCCTTTATTTTCTATAATACCAGAGGAAGCAGTGACGCTGCTCCAGCTCCTTTATTTTCTGTAATGCAGGAGGAAGCTGTGACGCTGCTCCAGCTCCTTTATTTTCTATAATACAGGAGGAAGCAGTGACTCTGCTCCAGCTCCTTTATTTTCTATAATACAGAAGGAAGTAGTGACGCTGCTCCAGCTCCTTTATTTTCTATAATACAGGAGGAAGCAGTGACTCTGCTCCAGCTCCTTTATTTTCTATACTACTGGAGGAAGCAGTGACGCTGCTCCAGCTACTTTATTTTCTATAATACAGGAGGAAGCAGTGACTCTGCCCCAGATGCTTTATTTTCTGTAATACAGGTGAAAGCAGAGACGCTGCTCCAGCTCCTTTATTTTCTATAATACAGGAGGAGGCAGTGACGCTGCTCCAGCTCCTTTATATTCTATAATACAGGAGGAAACAGTGACGCTGCTCCAGCTCCTTTAATTTCTATCATACATGTGGAAGTAGCGACGCTGCTCCAGCTCCTTTATTTTCTATAATACAGGAGGAAGCAGTGACGCTGCGCCAGTTCCTTTATTTTCTATAATACAGGAGGAAGCAGTGACGCTGCTCCAGCTCCTTTATTTTCTATAATACAGGAGGAAGCAGTGACACTGCTCCAGCTCCTTTATTTTCTATAATACAGGAGGAAGCAGTGACGCTGCTCCAGTTCCTTTATTTTCTATAATACAGCAGGAAGCAGTGACGCTGCTCCAGCTCCTTTATTTTCTATAATACAGGAGGAAACAGTTACGCTGGTCCAGCTCCTTTATTTTCTATAATACAGGAGGAAGCAGTTACGCTGCTCCAGCTCCTTTATTTTCTATAATACAGGAGGAAGCAGTGACACTGCTCCAGCTCCTTTATTTTCTATAATACAGGACGAAGCAGTGACGCTGCTCCAGATCCGTTATTTTCGATAATACAGGAGGAAGCAGTGACGCTGCAACAGCTAATTTATCTTCTATAATACAGGAGGAAGCAGTGACACTGCGCCAGCTCCTTTATTTTCTATAATACCAGAGGAAGCAGTGACGCTGCTACATCTCCTTTATCTTCTATAATACAGGAGGAAGCAGAGACACTGCTCCAGCTCCTTTATCTTCTCTAATACAGGAGGAAGCAGTGACGCTGCTCCAGCTCCTTTATTTTCTCTAATACATTTGGAAGCAGTGACGCTGCTCCAGTTCCTTTATTTTCTATAATACAGGAGGAAGCAGTGACGCTGCTCCAGCTCCTTTATTTTCTATAATACAGGAGGAAGCAGTGACCCTGCTCCAGCTCCTTTATCTTCTCTAATACAGGAGGAAGTAGTGACGCTGGTCCAGCTCCTTTATTTTCTATAATACAGGAGGAAGCAGTGACGCTGCTCCAGCTCCTTTATTTTCTATAATACAGGAGGAAACAGTTACGCTGGTCCAGCTCCTTTATTTTCTATAATACAGGAGGAAGCAGTGACGCTGCTCCAGCTCCTTTATTTTCTATAATACAGGAGGAAGCAGTGACGCTGCTGCAGCTCCTTTATCTTCTATAATACAGGAGGAAGCAGAGACACTGCTCCAGCTCCTTTATTTTATATAATACAGCAGGAAGCAATGACCCTGCTCCAGCTCCTTTATTTTCTATAATACAGGAGGAAGCAGTGATGCTGCTCCAGCTCCTTTATTTTCTATATTACAGGAGGAAGCAGTGACGCTGCTCCAGATCCTTTATTTTCTATAATACAGGAGGAAGCAATGACGCTGCTCCAGATCCTTTATTTTCTATAATACAGCAGGAAGCAGAGACGCTGCTCCAGCTCCTTTATTTTCTATATTACAGGAGGAAGCAGTGACGCTGCTCCAGCTCCTTTATTTTCTATAATTCAGGAGGAAGCAGTGACGCTGCTCCAGCTCCTTTATCTTGTATAATACAGGAGGAAGCAGAGACACTGCTCCAGCTCCTTTATTTTCTATAATACAGCAGGAAGCAGTGACCCTGCTCCAGCTCCTTTATTTTCTATAATACAGGAGGAAGCAGTGATGCTGCTCCAGCTCCTTTATTTTCTATATTACAGGAGGAAGCAGTGACGCTGCTCCAGATCCTTTATTTTCTATAATACAGCAGGAAGCAGTGACGCTGCTCCAGCTCCTTTATTTTCTATATTACAGGAGGAAGCAGTGACGCTGCTCCAGCTCCTTTATTTTCTATAATACAGGAGGAAGCAGTGACGCTGCTCCAGCTCCTTTATCTTGTATAATACATGAGGAAGCAGAGACACTGCTCCAGCTCCTTTATTTTCTATAATACAGCAGGAAGCAGTGACCCTGCTCCAGCTCCTTTATTTTCTATAATACAGGAGGAAGCAGTGATGCTGCTCCAGCTCCTTTATTTTCTATATTACAGGAAGAAGCAGTGACGCTGCTCCAGATCCTTTATTTTCTATAATACAGGAGGAAGCAGTGACGCTGCTCCAGATCCTTTATTTTCTATAATACAGCAGGAAGCAGTGACGCTGCTCCAGCTCCTTTATTTTCTATATTACAGGAGGAAGCAGTGACGCTGCTCCAGCTCCTTTATTTTCTATAATACAGGAGGAAGCAGTGACTCTGCTCCAGATCCTTTATTTTCTATAATACAGGAGGAAGCAGTGACGCTGCTCCAGCTCCTTTATTTTCTGTAATGCAGGAGGAAGCTGTGACGCTGCTCCAGCTCCTTTATTATCTATAATACAGGAGGAAGCAGTTACACTGCTCCAGCTCCTTTATTTTCGATAATACAGGAGGAAGCAGTGACGCTGCAACAGCTCATTTATCTTCTATAATACAGGAGGAAGCAGTGACACTGCTCCAGCTCCTTTATTTTCTATAATACCAGAGGAAGCAGTGACTCTGCTCCAGCTCCTTTATTTTCTATAATACAGAAGGAAGTAGTGACGCTGCTCCAGCTCCTTTATTTTCTATAATACAGGAGGAAGCAGTGACTCTGCTCCAGCTCCTTTATTTTCTATACTACTGGAGGAAGCAGTGACGCTGCTCCAGCTACTTTATTTTCTATAATACAGGAGGAAGCAGTGACTCTGCCCCAGATGCTTTATTTTCTGTAATACAGGTGAAAGCAGAGACGCTGCTCCAGCTCCTTTATTTTCTATAATACAGGAGGAGGCAGTGACGCTGCTCCAGCTCCTTTATATTCTATAATACAGGAGGAAACAGTGACGCTGCTCCAGCTCCTTTAATTTCTATCATACATGTGGAAGTAGCGACGCTGCTCCAGCTCCTTTATTTTCTATAATACAGGAGGAAGCAGTGACGCTGCGCCAGTTCCTTTATTTTCTATAATACAGGAGGAAGCAGTGACGCTGCTCCAGCTCCTTTATTTTCTATAATACAGGAGGAAGCAGTGACACTGCTCCAGCTCCTTTATTTTCTATAATACAGGAGGAAGCAGTGACGCTGCTCCAGCTCCTTTATTTCCTATAATACAGCAGGAAGCAGTGACGCTGCTCCAGCTCCTTTATTTTCTATAATACAGGAGGAAACAGTTACGCTGGTCCAGCTCCTTTATTTTCTATAATAGAGGAGGAAGCAGTGACGCTGCTCCAGCTCCTTTATTTTCTATAATACAGGAGGAAGCAGTGACACTGCTCCAGCTCCTTTATTTTCTATAATACAGGAGGAAGCAGTGACGCTGCTCCAGATCCGTTATTTTCGATAATACAGGAGGAAGCAGTGACGCTGCAACAGCTAATTTATCTTCTATAATACAGGAGGAAGCAGTGACACTGCGCCAGCTCCTTTATTTTCTATAATACCAGAGGAAGCAGTGACGCTGCTACATCTCCTTTATCTTCTATAATACAGGAGGAAGCAGAGACACTGCTCCAGCTCCTTTATCTTCTCTAATACAGGAGGAAGCAGTGACGCTGCTCCAGCTCCTTTATTTTCTCTAATACATTTGGAAGCAGTGACGCTGCTCCAGTTCCTTTATTTTCTATAATACAGGAGGAAGCAGTGACGCTGCTCCAGCTCCTTTATTTTCTATAATACAGGAGGAAGCAGTGACCCTGCTCCAGCTCCTTTATCTTCTCTAATACAGGAGGAAGTAGTGACGCTGGTCCAGCTCCTTTATTTTCTATAATACAGGAGGAAGCAGTGACGCTGCTCCAGCTCCTTTATTTTCTATAATACAGGAGGAAACAGTTACGCTGGTCCAGCTCCTTTATTTTCTATAATACAGGAGGAAGCAGTGACGCGGCTCCAGCTCCTTTATTTTCTATAATACAGGAGGAAGCAGTGACGCTGCTGCAGCTTCTTTATCTTCTATAATACAGGAGGAAGCAGAGACACTGCTCCAGCTCCTTTATTTTCTATAATACAGCAGGAAGCAATGACCCTGCTCCAGCTCCTTTATTTTCTATAATACAGGAGGAAGCAGTGATGCTGCTCCAGCTCCTTTATTTTCTATATTACAGGAGGAAGCAGTGACGCTGCTCCAGATCCTTTATTTTCTATAATACAGGAGGAAGCAATGACGCTGCTCCAGATCCTTTATTTTCTATAATACAGCAGGAAGCAGAGACGCTGCTCCAGCTCCTTTATTTTCTATATTACAGGAGGAAGCAGTGACGCTGCTCCAGCTCCTTTATTTTCTATAATACAGGAGGAAGCAGTGACGCTGCTCCAGCTCCTTTATCTTGTATAATACAGGAGGAAGCAGAGACACTGCTCCAGCTCCTTTATTTTCTATAATACAGCAGGAAGCAGTGACCCTGCTCCAGCTCCTTTATTTTCTATAATACAGGAGGAAGCAGTGATGCTGCTCCAGCTCCTTTATTTTCTATATTACAGGAGGAAGCAGTGACGCTGCTCCAGATCCTTTATTTTCTATAATACAGCAGGAAGCAGTGACGCTGCTCCAGCTCCTTTATTTTCTATATTACAGGAGGAAGCAGTGACGCTGCTCCAGCTCCTTTATGTTGTATAATACATGAGGAAGCAGAGACACTGCTCCAGCTCCTTTATTTTCTATAATACAGCAGGAAGCAGTGACCCTGCTCCAGCTCCTTTATTTTCTATAATACAGGAGGAAGCAGTGATGCTGCTCCAGCTCCTTTATTTTCTATATTACAGGAAGAAGCAGTGACGCTGCTCCAGATCCTTTATTTTCTATAATACAGGAGGAAGCAGTGACGCTGCTCCAGATCCTTTATTTTCTATAATACAGCAGGAAGCAGTGACGCTGCTCCAGCTCCTTTATTTTCTATAATACCGGAGGAAGCAGTGACGCTGCTCCAGCTCCTTTATTTTCTATAATACAGGAGGAAGCAGTGACTCTGCTCCAGATCCTTTATTTTCTATAATACAGGAGGAAGCAGTGACGCTGCTCCAGCTCCTTTATTTTCTATAATGCAGGAGGAAGCTGTGACGCTGCTCCAGCTCCTTTATTTTCTATACTACTGGAGGAAGCAGTGACGCTGCTCCAGCTACTTTATTTTCTATAATACAGGAGGAAGCAGTGACACTGCTCCAGCTCCTTTATTTTGTATAATACAGGAGGAAGCAGTGACGCTGCTCCAGCTCCTTTATATTCTATAATACAGGAGGAAACATTGACGCTGCTCCAGCTCCTTTAATTTCTATCATACATGTGGAAGTAGCGACGCTGCTCCAGCTCCTTTATTTTCCATAATACAGGAGGAAGCAGTGACGCTGCTCCAGTTCCTTTATTTTCTATAATACAGGAGGAAGCAGTGACGCTGCTCCAGCTCCTTTATTTTCTATAATACAGGAGGAATCAGTGACACTGCTCCAGCTCCTTTATTTTCTATAATACAGGAGGAAGCAGTGACGCTGCTCCAGCTCCTTTATTTTCTATAATACAGCAGGAAGCAGTGACGCTGCTCCAGCTCCTTTATTTTCTATAATACAGGAGGAAACAGTTACGCTGGTCCAGCTCCTTTATTTTCTATAATACAGGAGGAAGCAGTGACTCTGCTCCAGCTCCTTTATTTTCTATAATACAGGAGGAAGCAGTGACACTGCTCCAGCTCCTTTATTTTCTATAATACAGGAGGAAGCAGTGACGCTGCTCCAGATCCGTTATTTTCGATAATACAGGAGGAAGCAGTGACGCTGCAACAGCTAATTTATCTTCTCTAATACAGGAGGAAGCAGTGACACTGCGCCAGCTCCTTTATTTTCTATAATACCAGAGGAAGCAGTGACGCTGCTATATCTCCTTTATCTTCTATAATACAGGAGGAAGCAGAGACACTGCTCCAGCTCCTTTATCTTCTCTAATACAGGAGGAAGCAGTGACGCTGCTCCAGCTCCTTTATTTTCTCTAATACATGAGGAAGCAGTGACGCTGCTCCAGTTCCTTTATTTTCTATAATACAGGAGGAAGCAGTGACGCTGCTCCTTCTCCTTTATTTTCTATAATACAGGAGGAAGCAGTGACGCTGCTCCAGCTCCTTTATCTTCTATAATACAGGAGGAAGCAGAGACACTGCTCCAGCTCCTTTATTTTCTATAATACAGCAGGAAGCAGTGACCCTGCTCCAGCTCCTTTATTTTCTTTAATACAGGAGGAAGCAGTGATGCTGCTCCAGCTCCTTTATTTTCTATATTACAGGAGGAAGCAGTGACGCTGCTCCAGATCCTTTATTTTCTATAATACAGGAGGAAGCAATGACGCTGCTCCAGATCCTTTATTTTCTATAATACAGCAGGAAGCAGAGACGCTGCTCCAGCTCCTTTATTTTCTATATTACAGGAGGAAGCAGTGACGCTGCTCCAGCTCCTTTATTTTCTATAATACAGGAGGAAGCAGTGACGCTGCTCCAGCTCCTTTATTTTGTATAATGCAGGAGGAAGCTGTGACGCTGCTTCAGCTCCTTTATTATCTATAATACAGGAGGAAGCAGTTACACTGCTCCAGCTCCTTTATTTTCTATAGTACAGGAGGAAGCAGTGACGCTGCTCCAGATACTTTATTTTCGATAATACAGGAGGAAGCAGTGTCGCTGCAACAGCTCATTTATCTTCTATAATGCAGGAGGAAGCAGGGACACTGCTCCAGCTCCTTTATATTCTATAATACCAGAGGAAGCAGTGACGCAGCTCCAGCTCGTTTATTTTCTATAACACAGGAGGAAGCAGTGACTCTGCTCCAGCTCCTTTATTTTCTATAATACAGAAGGAAGTAGTGACGCTGCTCCAGCTCCTTTATTTTCTATAATACAGGAGGAAGCAGTGACTCTGCTCCAGCTCCTTTATTTTCTATACTACTGGAGGAAGCAGTGACGCTGCTCCAGCTACTTTATTTTCTATAATACAGGAGGAAGCAGTGACTCTGCCCCAGATGCTTTATTTTCTGTAATACAGGTGAAAGCAGAGACGCTGCTCCAGCTCCTTTATTTTCTATAATACAGGAGGAAGCAGTGACGCTGCTCCAGCTCCTTTAATTTCTATCATACATGTGGAAGTAGCGACGCTGCTCCAGCTCCTTTATTTTCTATAATACAGGAGGAAGCACTGACGCTGCTCCAGATTCTTTATTTTCTATAATACAGGAAGAAGCAGTGACGCTGCTCCAGCTCCTTTATTTTGTATAATGCAGGAGGAAGCTGTGACACTGCTCCAGCTCCTTTATTATCTATAATACAGGAGGAAGCAGTTACACTGCTCCAGCTCCTTTATTTTCTATAATACAGGAGGAAGCAGTGACGCTGCTCCAGATCCTTTATTTTCGATAATACAGGAGGAAGCAGTGTCGCTGCAACAGCTCATTTATCTTCTATAATGCAGGAGGAACAGGGACACTGCTCCAGCTCCTTTATTTTCTATAATACCAGAGGAAGCAGTGACGCAGCTCCAGCTCGTTTATTTTCTATAACACAGGAGGAAGCAGTGACTCTGCTCCAGCTCCTTTATTTTCTATAATACAGAAGGTAGTAGTGACGCTGCTCCAGCTCCTTTATTTTCTATAATACAGGAGGAAGCAGTGACTCTGCTCCAGCTCCTTTATTTTCTATAACACAGGAGGAAGCAGTGACGCTACTCCAGCTACTTTATTTTCTATAATACAGGAGGAAGCAGTGACTCTGCCCCACATACTTTATTTTCTGTAATACAGGTGAAAGCAGAGACGCTGCTCCAGCAACTTTATTTTCTATAATACAGGAGGAAGCAGTGACGCTGCTCCAGCTCCTTTATATTCTATAATACTGGAGGAAGCAGTGACGCTGCTCCAGCTCCTTTAATTTCTATAATACAGGAGGAAGCACTGACGCTGCTCCAGCTTCTTTATTTTCTATAATACAGGAAGAAGCAGTAACGCTGCTCCAGCTCCTTTATTTTCTATAATACAGTAGGAAACAGTTACCCTGCTCCAGCTCCTTTATATTCTATAATACAGGAGGAAGCAGTGACTCTGGTCCAGCTCCTTTATTTTCTAGAACACAGGAGGAAGCAGTGACTCTGCTCCAGCTCCTTTATTTTCCAGAATACAGGAGGAAGCAGTGACGCTGCTCCAGCTCCTTTATTTTCTATAATACAGGAGGAAGCAAAGACACTGCTGCAGCTCCTTTATTTTCTATAATACAGGAGGAAGCAGTGACTCTGCTCCAGCTCCTTTATTTTCTATAATACAGGAGGAAGCAGTGACTCTGCTCCAGCTCCTTTATTTTCTATCATACAGGAGGAAGCAGAGACTCTGCTCCAGCTCCTTTATTTTCTATAATACAGGAGGAAGCAGTGACGCTGCTCCAGCTCCTTTATTTTCTATAATACAGGAGGAAGCAGTGACACTGCTCCAGCTCCTTTATTTTCTCTAATACATGAGGAAGCAGTGACGCTGCTCCAGTTCCTTTATTTTCTATAATACAGGAGGAAGCAGTGACGCTGCTCCAGCTCCTTTATTTTCTATAATACAGGAGGAAGCAGTGACCCTGCTCCAGCTCCTTTATCTTCTCTAATACAGGAGGAAGCAGTGACGCTGCTCCAGCTCCTTTATTTTCTATAATACATGAGCAAGCAGTGACGCTGCTCCAGCTCCTCTATTTTCTATAATACAGGAGGAAACAGTTACGCTGGTCCAGCTCCTTTATTTTCTATAATACAGGAGGAAGCAGTGACGCTGCTCCAGATCCTTTATTTTCTATAATACAGGAGGAAGCAGTGACACTGCTCCAGCTCCTTTATTTTCTATAATACAGGAGGAAGCAGTGACGCTGCTCCAGATCCTTTATTTTCGATAATACAGGAGGAAGCAGTGACGCTGCAACAGCTCATTTATCTTCTATAATACAGGAGGAAGCAGTGACACTGCTCCAGCTCCTTTATTTTCTATAATACAGGAGGAAGCAGTGACGCTGCTCCAGCTCCTTTATTTTCTATAATACAGCAGGAAGCAGTGACGCTGCTCCAGCTCCTTTATTTTCTATAATACAGGAGGAAACAGTTACGCTGGTCCAGCTCCTTTATTTTCTATAATACAGGAGGAAGCAGTGACTCTGCTCCAGCTCCTTTATTTTCTATAATACAGGAGGAAGCAGTGACACTGCTCCAGCTCCTTTATTTTCTATAATACAGGAGGAAGCAGTGACGCTGCTCCAGATCCGTTATTTTCGATAATACAGGAGGAAGCAGTGACGCTGCAACAGCTAATGTATCTTTTCTAATACAGGAGGAAGCAGTGACACTGCGCCAGCTCCTTTATTTTCTATAATACCAGAGGAAGCAGTGACGCTGCTATATCTCCTTTATCTTCTATAATACAGGAGGAAGCAGTGACGCTGCTCCTGCTCCTTTATTTTCTATAATACAGGAGGAAGCAGTGACCATGCTCCAGCTCCTTTATCTTCTCTAATACAGGAGGAAGTAGTGACGCTGCTCCATCTCCTTTATTTTCTATAATACAGGAGGAAGCAGTGACGCTGCTCCAGCTCCTTTATTTTCTATAATACAGGAGGAAACAGTTACGCTGGTCCAGATCCTTTATTTTCTACAATACAGGAGGAAGCAGTGACGCTGCTCCAGCTCCTTTATTTTCTATAATACAGGAGGAAGCAGTGACGCTGCTCCAGCTCCTTTATCTTCTATAATACAGGAGGAAGCAGAGACACTGCTCCAGCTCCTTTATTTTCTATAATACAGCAGGAAGCAGTGACCCTGCTCCAGCTCCTTTATTTTCTTTAATACAGGAGGAAGCAGTGATGCTGCTCCAGCTCCTTTATTTTCTATATTACAGGAGGAAGCAGTGACGCTGCTCCAGATCCTTTATTTTCTATAATACAGGAGGAAGCAATGACGCTGCTCCAGATCCTTTATTTTCTATAATACAGCAGGAAGCAGAGACGCTGCTCCAGCTCCTTTATTTTCTATATTACAGGAGGAAGCAGTGACGCTGCTCCAGCTCCTTTATTTTGTATAATACAGGAGGAAGCAGTGACTCTGCTCCAGCTCCTTTATTTTCTATAATACAGGAGGAAGCAGTGACGCTGCTCCAGCTCCTTTATTTTGTATAATGCAGGAGGAAGCTGTGACGCTGCTTCAGCTCCTTTATTATCTATAATACAGGAGGAAGCAGTTACACTGCTCCAGCTCCTTTATTTTCTATAGTACAGGAGGAAGCAGTGACGCTGCTCCAGATACTTTATTTTCGATAATACAGGAGGAAGCAGTGTCGCTGCAACAGCTCATTTATCTTCTATAATGCAGGAGGAAGCAGGGACACTGCTCCAGCTCCTTTATTTTCTATAATACCAGAGGAAGCAGTGACGCAGCTCCAGCTCGTTTATTTTCTATAACACAGGAGGAAGCAGTGACTCTGCTCCAGCTCCTTTATTTTCTATAATACAGAAGGAAGTAGTGACGCTGCTCCAGCTCCTTTATTTTCTATAATACAGGAGGAAGCAGTGACTCTGCTCCAGCTCCTTTATTTTCTATACTACTGGAGGAAGCAGTGACGCTGCTCCAGCTACTTTATTTTCTATAATACAGGAGGAAGCAGTGACTCTGCCCCAGATGCTTTATTTTCTGTAATACAGGTGAAAGCAGAGACGCTGCTCCAGCTCCTTTATTTTCTATAATACAGGAGGAAGCAGTGACGCTGCTCCAGCTCCTTTATATTCTATAATACTGGAGGAAGCAGTGACGCTGCTCCAGCTCCTTTAATTTCTATCATACATGTGGAAGTAGCGACGCTGCTCCAGCTCCTTTATTTTCTATAATACAGGAGGAAGCACTGTCGCTGCTCCAGCTTCTTTATTTTCTATAATACAGGAAGAAGCAGTGACGCTGCTCCAGCTCCTTTATTTTGTATAATGCAGGAGGAAGCTGTGACGCTGCTCCAGCTCCTTTATTATCTATAATACAGGAGGAAGCAGTTACACTGCTCCAGCTCCTTTATTTTCTATAATACAGGAGGAAGCAGTGACGCTGCTCCAGATCCTTTATTTTCGATAATACAGGAGGAAGCAGTGTCGCTGCAACAGCTCATTTATCTTCTATAATGCAGGAGGAAGCAGGGACACTGCTCCAGCTCCTTTATTTTCTATAATACCAGAGGAAGCAGTGACGCAGCTCCAGCTCGTTTATTTTCTATAACACAGGAGGAAGCAGTGACTCTGCTCCAGCTCCTTTATTTTCTATAATACAGAAGGTAGTAGTGACGCTGCTCCAGCTCCTTTATTTTCTATAATACAGGAGGAAGCAGTGACTCGGCTCCAGCTCCTTTATTTTCTATAACACAGGAGGAAGCAGTGACGCTGCTCCAGCTACTTTATTTTCTATAATACAGGAGGAAGCAGTGACTCTGCCCCACATACTTTATTTTCTGTAATACAGGTGAAAGCAGAGACGCTGCTCCAGCAACTTTATTTTCTATAATACAGGAGGAAGCAGTGACGCTGCTCCAGCTCCTTTATATTCTATATACTGGAGGAAGCAGTGACGCTGCTCCAGCTCCTTTAATTTCTATCATACATGTGGAAGTAGCGACGCTGCTCCAGCTCCTTTATTTTCTATAATACAGGAGGAAGCACTGACGCTGCTCCAGCTTCTTTATTTTCTATAATACAGGAAGAAGCAGTGACGCTGCTCCAGCTCCTTTATTTTCTATAATACAGTAGGAAACAGTGACCCTGCTCCAGCTCCTTTATATTCTATAATACAGGAGGAAGCAGTGACTCTGGTCCAGCTCCTTTATTTTCTAGAACACAGGAGGAAGCAGTGACTCTGCTCCAGCTCCTTTATTTTCCAGAATACAGGAGGAAGCAGTGACGCTGCTCCAGCTCCTTTATTTTCTATAATACAGCTGGAAGCAGAGACGCTGCTCCAGCTCCTTTATTTTCAATAATACAGGAGGAAGCAAAGACACTGCTGCAGCTCCTTTATTTTCTATAATACAGGAGGAAGCAGTGACTCTGCTCCAGCTCCTTTATTTTCTATAATACAGGAGGAAGCAGTGACTCTGCTCCAGCTCCTTTATTTTCTATAATACAGGAGGAAGCAGAGACTCTGCTCCAGCTCCTTTATTTTCTATAATACAGGAGGAAGCAGTGACGCTGCTCCAGCTCCTTTATTTTCTCTAATACATGAGGAAGCAGTGACGCTGCTCCAGTTCCTTTATTTTCTATAATACAGGAGGAAGCAGTGACGCTGCTCCAGCTCCTTTATTTTCTATAATACAGGAGGAAGCAGTGACACTGCTCCAGCTCCTTTATTTTCTCTAATACATGAGGAAGCAGTGACGCTGCTCCAGTTCCTTTATTTTCTATAATACAGGAGGAAGCAGTGACGCTGCTCCAGCTCCTTTATTTTCTATAATACAGGAGGAAGCAGTGACCCTGCTCCAGCTCCTTTATCTTCTCTAACACAGGAGGAAGCAGTGACGCTGCTCCAGCTCCTTTATTTTCTATAATACATGAGCAAGCAGTGACGCTGCTCCAGCTCCTCTATTTTCTATAATACAGGAGGAAACAGTTGCGCTGGTCCAGCTCCTTTATTTTCTATAATACAGGAGGAAGCAGTGACGCTGCTCCAGATCCTTTATTTTCTATAATACAGGAGGAAGCAGTGACACTGCTCCAGCTCCTTTATTTTCTATAATACAGGAGGAAGCAGTGACGCTGCTCCAGATCCTTTATTTTCGATAATACAGGAGGAAGCAGTGACGCTGCAACAGCTCATTTATCTTCTATAATACAGGAGGAAGCAGTGACACTGCTCCAGCTCCTTTATTTTCTATAATACCAGAGGAAGCAGTGACGCTGCTCCAGCTCCTTTATCTTCTAAAATACAGGAGGAAGCAGAGACACTGCTCCAGCTCCTTTATTTTCTATAATACAGCAGGAAGCAGTGACCCTGCTCCAGCTCTTTTATTTTCTATAACACAGGAGGAAGCAGTGACACTGCTCCAGCTCCTTTAATTTCTATAATACATGTGGAAGAAGCGACGCTGCTCCAGCTACTTTATTTTCTATAATACAGGAGGAAGCAGTGACGCTGCTCCATCTTCTTTATTTTCTATAATACAGGAAGAAGCAGTGACGCTGCTCCAGCTCCTTTATTTTCTATAATGCAGGAGGAAGCAAAGACACTGCTCCAGCTCCTTTATTTTCTATAATACAGGAGGAAGCAGTGACTCTGCTCGAGCTCCTTTATTTTCTGTCATACAGGAGGAAGCAGTGACTCTGCTCCAGCTCCTTTATTTTCTATAATACAGGAGGAAGCAGTGACGCTGCTCCAGCTCCTTTATTTTCTCTAATACATGAGGAAGCAGTGACGCTGCTCCAGTTCCTTTATTTTCTATAATACAGGAGGAAGCAGTGACACTGCTCCAGCTCCTTTATCTTCTCTAATACAGGAGGAAGCAGTGACGCTGCTCCAGCTCCTTTATTATCTACAATACGGCAGGAAGCAGTGACACTGCTCCAGCTCCTTTATTTTCTATAATACAGGAGGAAGCAGTGACACTGCTCCAGCTCCTTTATTTTCTATAATACCAGAGGAAGCAATGACGCTGCTCCAGCTCCTTTATCTTCTATAATACAGGAGGAAGCAGAGACACTGCTCCAGCTCCTTTATTTTCTATAATACAGCAGGAAGCAGTGACCCTGCTCCAGCTCCTTTATTTTCTATAATACAGGAGGAAGCAGTGACGCTGCTCCAGCTCCTTTATTTTCTATATTACAGGAGGAAGCAGTGACGCTGCTCCAGATCCTTTATTTTCTATAATACAGCAGGAAGCAGTGACGCTGCTCCAGCTCCTTTATTTTCTATAATACAGGAGGAAGCAGTGACGCTGCTCCAGCTCCTTTATTTTGTATAATACAGCAGGAAGCAGTGACGCTGCTCCAGCTACTTTATTTTCTATAATACAGGAGGAAGCAGTGACGCTGCTCCAGCTCCTTTCTTTTCTATAATACGGGAGGAAGCAGAGACGCTGCTCCAGCTCCTTTATTTTCTATAATACAGGAGGAAGCAGAGACGCTGCTCCAGCTCCTTTATTTTCTATAATACTGGAGGAAGCAGTGCCGCTGCTCCAGCTCCTTTATTTTCTATAATACGGGAGGAAGCAGAGACGCTGCTCCAGCTCCTTTATTTTCTATAATACAGGAGGAAGCAGTGACGCTGCTCCAGCTCCTTTATTTTCTATAATACAGGAGGAAATGGAGACACTGCTCCAGCTCCTTTATTTTCTATCATACCGGAGGAAGCAGTGACGCTGCACCACCTCCTGAATTTCCTTTTTCGATCCCGTGTCCATCTTCGGCACGATACCTTGTGTGTTCTGATGTTTTCAACGCAAAATTCAGATAAGATTATCCCTATGATCTTAAACGAGACAACAATGGGAGGGAGTGAAACACCGTCATACTGAAGATAAATCCCCTCGAGCAACCCATTCACATTTTCCCCCATAGAGTGAGTCACAGACACACATGCCCGGAGGTGGGTCTGGGGTGTGCCAGGGAGGGCAGAGGTTTCGGGATTATACCAGCTCCTTGTGCTTCAGTTCCGCTCTCCATCTACTAAAGATCACCTCCCCCACCCCCCCACCCCCCACACACACAAAGATTTCTCCAACGAAAGGCAGCTTTAGGTGCAACTAAAGCCAGTTTTACAGACAATCAGAGACATTGCGATGAGTTGGAATTTAAAATGGACAATTGCCTCACATGGAACTTTCAAATTTGAAAACACACTGATCCAAATTCTGCAGCTCCTCAAAATCTGTCGCACATTGAGGTACAATACTCCCAAATTCGAGGCCCTTTGATCCAATCCCTGCAGTACATTGCACACAAATCAGGAAGGATTCGAACCACCAAAACTCCGAGGCATTATCCATGATGTCAGTGGCCCAACGGCAACTGGAGGTATGACAGGGAGTCGATATGAAATGGACACATGGACATCGGGGGAAACAGTATTCACAAGGTGAACAATCAGTAAAAATAATTATCGTCACTGTTTCACATCAGATGTCCCACTCCGTGAAGCAATGTCTTTCAATGCCCAAGGAAACATATTTACCCTCGGGTACCTGCTTCAGGGTCGCCTGCGCCTCTGCTGGAAGTTGCCATCATTTTATTCACAGTCACTCCGCGATTTTTTGATTCACTCCAGTGAAACATCTTTTCATACCAT
The DNA here is from genome assembly GCF_047496795.1 of Chiloscyllium punctatum. NCBI lineage: Eukaryota > Metazoa > Chordata > Chondrichthyes > Orectolobiformes > Hemiscylliidae > Chiloscyllium > Chiloscyllium punctatum. Next base: position 49,031,698 of record NC_092759.1, on the reverse strand, counting down.
CTGCCATGGCCTCTTCCAGTCAAGATCCTGAACCAGTCCAGCGAGAAACCTCTGTTGATTTGAATCCCGGGATGGAGAATCAGACGAGATGGACAGCGCCTTTTATTATTGGAACCCCTTCACTGCAACCTCACGCCTCAAAACGTATCTCTGCCCGCGTCAACCTGTTCTGTACATTCCTGCATTACACCTCCTGACCAACATCAGATTACCACAGCTCCGCTTTCTTTACTTTGAAACCTAAGGCGATAATATGAAGCATTTGCAAAATTGAAGAGAGAAACTTTGTTGCCGAAGGTGGTTATGAAGGGATGGACAGGCACAAGGGCGTGTACAATTCAGGTCGCTTTGGATACTGTCAGCATTACCGGGGGCCCGTGCTGAGGAGTCAAAGTTTGTATCGTCCAGACATGGATACAGTTCCCATTCAGGGAATGAAGGTTTAATTCTCTTCATGTGAATTGTCTGAATGAAAACGCATTCCCCGTTCCACACAGAAGACAAACAGGGATCCCTCCAGAATCAGCCCAGTGATTGCTTGAACCATGTAGAAGGACAATGACAGCGGACAGATACGATAGTGACCCCTTCAAATCTCCCTCCAATCATCTCACCTTCCTGAGGTGGAAATATGTTGGTGTTCCTTCAGTGCCTCTGGGTGTAAATCCAGGAAATCCCGCGCTTGCAGCATAATGGCTGTACCTCCGTGTGAAGGAGTTCAATGGCTCACAAAAGCAACTCATCTCCTCCATCTCTGGGGGATTTAGGAATGGACAGCGAGTCCTATTCCATTGAGTGATATCTTTATCCCAGGAATACGTTTCTAACAGTGGTAGGTTCCAATCGGACACCAGCAGGAGATCGGTAGTAAGTTGAGAAGTGGAACAGGGAAGTGAAATTGACGTGAATGACAATGATGACTGGGAGGCATGAGGCAGGAAGTGAGTCTGGATCTGGTGGTGCAAGGCTCAGTGTCGCTGCTAATGGGTCAGCCTTTACTGCAAACTGTTTACATTGCTCACACACCATTCCTGGTCAATTCATGGCAATGAGACTGTTTCTCTTCGTGTCAGATTCCCTCTGTGTGTATTAAAGCCGTGAATACGTCCCAAGAGGATGAAAAATGTCCCCTTTGTTCTGTTAGTTTAAACAGATACAAATATCTGTTTGAAGCCAATGCAAGAGAAGATTGCCCTTTTATGTGCCTTTGCATTGAAGAATGTTCAATCGTGAAATGTCTGGTTTTGCAAAAGCGGGGTTTGATTGCAAATTACACTGAGTAATATTGATACAGAAATGTATTTCCGAGTTACTGTGGTCATGTGGTTAAGGAACTGCACATATGGACGTCGCTTAGTTATTCAAAAACCCCCCTTGGTAAGCAGCTGACCATAGTGTCCAATCGCAGCTGCGCCTGTTTGTTGTCTTGAAGGCTCGTGGGTTCACCTTTTATAAAGTGTCGTGTTACTGATGAAGGGACTCAGCATCCTGTTTGAGTTCGAGTCTGTTATGATTTGGCAAACCCTTTTTCGTGGTTTAGTTCCAGCAGTGCATGTTGTCCTTTCTAACCAATACACCAACCTGGAGTTTTTAGCCGCTGTTCCAAAATGCACCCCTTCTTCTCCTCCACTTTTATTCTCCCTCCTTCAATCCAAGTTTGGTGGGAATAACAAGTTGAGGCAGTAGACACTGCAGAAAGGCCGTGGAATGTTGTGGTTATGGCACAGAAACCATCAGTGGATCACCCTCATTCTCTGCTGTCGCCATTCATTCATTTTACAGCATCATTTATGCTTCCATGTTCTCCTATAGGTGTAGCTTTTTTTTCAATTGGATAAAGAATGCAACTTTAATTTCGAAAGGGTTACAATATTTTGAGGAAGAAATGGCCCCTTGTATCACATCCAAATAGCAGACGTATTATGTGAGCCAGGTTTTACAGACTCCAACCAGGTTCCAGAAAACCTCTCAGCAGCTCCATTCTCAAACTATCCCTGAACGCCAGGCTTTTTATAGAGTAGGAATGGGAAATGAGGGATATTGGCAAAGAAAGGGTCAAAGAATATGATAAAGAGTGAGGTAGATACATAGAGATAAAGACAGAAAATTAGACACCCATCTTGAGGTAGACCCTGAAAGAATCAGATCTCGGGTCGACCTGGCTGCTAACTGGCAAAAAAAGTATTTTGACAACTATCCTCATTCGACCGATAAATCTGACCATTATCCCGGCATTGTGGTCTAGAAATGAAGAACTAATCTGGTTCTGTCGTTGTGAATCATTGTCTCTGTTTCTCTCCACAGATGTTCTCAGGACTATTCAGTTTGCACGTCAATTCTTGTTTTTGGTTCAGATTTCCAACATCTGCATCTCTTGGTTTTCTGTTAAACTTTAAAACGTTTGGCACAAAACCGATGTGCTGCCAGCTTTGAAAAGTGATCAGAAATATTTTTACCACGATGTGTGTGCAGAACAAATCACGCATTCCTTGACCGGGAATAGAACCCGTGTCAGGACGGCGAGAGCGCCAAATGCTGGTAACTAGACTCCAAGGGAAGGCAGAAGGTGGCCTTGCATTTATTCAGAATGAAAACTCTTTTCCCTTTTCATTTCTGATCAGTTTTGCTGCAGATTAGGTCCTCCTTGCCTTCGAGCTTTCACAGAGTGGGAAGAGACCGTTCGGCCCATCGGACAGTGTAGCTCATCAGGCATCCATGTATTCCAGTCCCAGATTCTAGTTTTGGCACAAAATGTTATGTGTACTGATGTTTCCAGAGCAAATATCAACGCGATTCTCACTGTGAATTTAAACGACACGACAATGGGACTGAGGTCTGACATGGTCACACTGTGTTGTAACCACCTTGAGGAACTGAACCTCATTTCCCCCCACAGAGGGAGACACACAGAAACATATCCCGAGAGGAACAGATATCTCAGGATCATACCAGCTCCTTGTGCTTCACTTCCGCTCTCTGCTCCACACAACAGCTTCTCTGACAAAGCTTTAGGTGGAACACTCGCCAGTTTGACAGGCAACGAGAGATGTTGAGCTGAGCTGCAATTTAAAATGGACAATAGACCTAAATGCAACTTTTAAATTCGACAACACACTGATCCAAACCATTCAGATCCTCAGAACCTGACAAAACAGGACCAATCATACACCTGTCTGACATTGAGCTGTAATGGACCCAAAAGCAACATTCCATTTGAATACACACTGATCCAATCCTTGCAGCTCGAAAGAACCTAAGAAAATAGCAACTGACAACATGCAATTGGCTGAACTAACACATTACACTCGAGACATGTAGGATGTAAACCTACATTCGTCTGATTCAAAGTCAGATGTTTTATCTATTGCTTCACTAGCAGGATGCACACGCACACGCTGGACACCTTTCCATATGTGATGTAAACATGGACATCTGGGAAACAACATTCATAAGGTGATCACCCAGCAAAGATAATCCACTTTGTGTAACAGGGCCTTTCAATGGCAAAGCAAATACATTTGTCCTCAGGTGCCTGCTTCTGTGTCGGCTGTTCTTCTGCTGGACGTCTCCAGCATTTTATTCACAGTCACTACACTATCTTATGATGCACTCCACGGAAATGTACTTTCATACGTGGATTCAGTGTCACTTCCAGTCATGATCCTGAACAAATTCAGCGAGAAATCTCTGGTCATTTCCAACATGGAATTTGGAATCAGACGATTTGAACGAAGGGTTTATTGTCGCCGCCCCATCACCGCAGATCAACGCCTCAAAACGAGCCGCTGTTAGTATCAAACTGTTCTGTACCTTGCTGCAGTAAATCAGGTTAGCACAGCTCCGCTTTCTTCACATTGAAACCAGGTCGGCAATATGAATTTTTTGGAAACTTAGAGAGAGAACCATTGCTGCTGAAGATGATGATGATGTGAAGATCATACACAGAGTCTGGACAGATCAGGTCACAAGTGTTACTGTCAGCTTCAGTCGGGTTCCTGGTTCGGAGTTTGTAATGCCCAGACCGGGATATAATTCCCAGTCAGAAAATGAAGATTTATTCCTCTTCTTGTGAGTTATCTTATTGAAAGCTAACTCCTGCGTCCGCACAGAACACAGACCCAGACCAACCCAGTGACTGTTTGCATCTATCTGGAAGGGCAAAAGCAACAGATACACGAGAGAACTGTAACCACAAATCACCCATCTAGGATCTCGCCTTTCTCAGTTGGAAATATGTCGCTGCTCCTACAGTGCTTTTGGGTCTAGATTCTGGAACTCCCTCCCTAACAGTAACATGGCTGTACCTCGAGTTCTTCCAGGGTTCTGTGAAGTAACTCAACATTTCGAGTAAATAGGGATGGACAGTGATTCCGATCCCATTGAGTGGCATCCACCGCCACGAATGAGTTTCGAACAGGGTGGTTAGATTCCATATCGCGAGGAAACAGGCCCTTCGGCCCAACACTGGCCCTCCAGAGAGTAACACACACCGACCAATTTCCTTCTGGCTAATGCACCTAATACTTTTGGCAATTCACCATGACAAATTCACCCTAAACTGCACATCTTTGAACTGTGGAAGGAAGCCCACACAGACACGGGGAGACAGTTGCCGGAGGCTGGAATTGAACTTGAGACCCTAGTGTCGTGAGGCAGCAATGTTATCCACTGAGCCACCGCGCGGACCCCTACGGTTTCATGGTGGACACCTGCTAATGATCAAGAGAAGTGATTCAGTGGAGCAGGGTGATTGAAATAAAATGAAAGGTAAAGCCGACTGGAAGGCTTGAATCAGTAAGTGAGAGAGGAGCTAGTGGAGCAAGGCTCAAGGTTAGAACTAAAAGATCAGCCTATACTGCCCACTGTTTGTACTGACTCACACAACACTCCTGATCCATTCACCACAATGACCCTGTTCTCTTGGGGTGATATTCCCTCTGTACATATTAACACAGTTCATGGGCTCCAGGAGGATGAACACATCCTCTTTATCCTGTCAGTTTAATGAAGATGGAGGTATCAGTTTGAACCCAACGCAAGAAGAGATTGCCTCTTTCTGTGCATTATCACTGGGGAATGTTCAGCTGTGAACTATTCTTTTCTGTATAAGGGGAGACTGATTTAAATTCTCACCGAGCAACTTTCAACCCGAAACAAATGTCCGAGTTACTCTGATTGAATAGTTAATGAACTGCAGATCTGGATTTGAAGATCAGTGTCTGCGCTGTCTCCGTGGATTAATGAGTTAAAGCGCCTGGTAAAAACCAGACCAGGACGGTGTCAAATCCTGGCGTTGCATGTCCTGTATGTTGAAGGTTCGTTGCTTAACCATCCCGTAAATGCTATTTTGTTGACCCACCATACCGAAAGAGATGGCTCAGCATCCTTCTGGTGTTTGAGCTCAGCCCATTGGTATTTCATGTTACCACGTCCTACCGCCTCCTGTGGCCCCATCAGTCAATGCTCTATCTTTCTAATTCCACTTTTATTCTCTCTCCTTCATTCCCACTTTGTAGGGAATAACGAGGTGAGGCAGGAGACACTGCAGATATCCCAGCAATGTTGTGGGAATGGCACACACACTGCAAGATGATACCCCTCCTTTTCTGCTGACACCATTCATTCGTTCAATTGAAGCAAAGGCTTCACTTAAATCGTATAATTGGGGTGAAATTGTTTTTTTGTTTGGTGGATTCTGAATTCTATTAAGAATTGTAAAAGCTCATCATATTTTGAGTGAAGAAATGTCACCTTACCACAGGCCTCAGTGACATACACTCTACCCGGAGAATGCGAGTACAGTTCTACACACTCTACTCAGGGGCGGGGAAAGCCCATTAGTAGGTCTACTCTCAAACTATCTCCGAGTGTCAGACTTTTCAAAGAGCAGAAATGGAAAATAAGCGATATTGATAGACAGAGAGTGGGAGAATGTGGAAGAGAGTGAGGTGGATACAAAGAGGAAATGAAAGACGAGTAGAGACACATATTGAGGGAGAACCTGATAATGGAAGCTCTCCATTTAAAATGGGTGCTCACTGACAGAAAGGGGAATAAAAAAGAACAATTGAAGGCCAGCGTTTCACCAGCTCAAGGCAACAGAATCAGCATTACACCCGGAAAAGGTCGGTTGACATTCAGAAAGTTGACCTTTCTCGTCTAATGTAATATTCTGATAACTATGCTGATTTGCTCAGTAAATCTGACAATTACTCCAGCATTAAAACAATAACATACATAACTAGTCTGGTTCTGTCGATCTGAAACATTAAACCTGTTTCTCTCCACAGATGCTGCCAAGTCTGCCGAGTTTCTCTGTCAATTTCCGTTTCTGATTCAGGTTTCCAGTATTCGCAGTGCTTTGTTTAAAGTTACTCTGCATTAAGTATGGGACAACACTTGATCAATTGTCAGCTCCATACTTCATTCCCTGCTTCGGGAAGGCTGTCCCCACGATTAATGGTACGAGGAAAACTCCACTTGCTGCAACAGTGAGAAAACTGAATCCTCACCAGGAGGCTCACAGGGAAAGCAAAAAGAAAAGGCACTGTGTGTTTTCATCATGAAACCGCTTTTGTCTTTTCATCTGTGATCATTTTAGTTTCAGATTAGTTTCTCCCTTTCTTCCGATTTTACAGCGTGAAAAAGACCTTTCGGCCCATCTGCAGTGCGGGTCATTGGACTTCCATCTATTCTAGTCCCAGTTCCCATAAACCTGCGTTTCTGATGTTACCAGGGCGAATCGAAATGGGATTCCCCTTTGATCTTAAATGACACAACAATGGGACTGAAGTTGGACATGGTCACATGATGTTGTAACACCGCCGAGGAACTCAACCTCATATTTACCCACAGATGGAAACAAACAGAGGTCTCAGGATTAGTCCCGTTCCATATGCTTCACATCCGCCAGTTTCTCCAACCAGCTCACCACAGCTTTTCAAAGAGGTCTGCAGCACAGAAAATGCCCTTCGGACCATCCAGTCTGCACCAGTCGAAGACTGGCCCCTGACTGTTTTCATCTCGTTTTCCAACGGTTGGCTCGTAGCTCCAACAAAGTTGGGATGGAATTGTTCAATTCATACCGTCTCAACTTCCTCTGGGGATTTCTGTGTGTTGTACCCTGAAAGGCAGAGGGTTGTGGATTGTCCCCATTCCCACCCTGTCTGAAATGTCTTTTTTCCCTTCTCCCGTGTTTTGTATGTGAAAGATGAAGATAGGATGTAATTTTCCTTTTTTATTTGTTGTCATTACTGAATCGTAACCGGTAGGATTCCAGGCTGTGAGGGTAAAACCAAATAAATTTCAAGTCCATTGCCTTAAACACGCATCGACGATTACAGAACCACACTGTCCTCTTCATTTTCCAGGTGTCTCTCATTGTGGAGCTGAGGAAGAGTGAATCATTATCCGGTTTTTTTTGAATCCAATCACTTCACAGTTTGCAAAAGCGTTACATTTTGGTGCATGGTGGGTCTGGTTGTATCATTCTGAAAGATGGAACGGACATTCATTTAAACCCAAGAACAATAATTGCAAGAGAAACTCAGCAGATCTTACAGCATCTATGCAGAGAAAATCAGAGACAACATTTCAAAACTTCATCAGAACTCGGTAATCTCCCACAGGTCCTGCCAAACCCGTCAGATTCGACAGCAGCTTCTGTTTTTGCTTCAGATTGCAAGAATCCACAGTTCTTTACATGAACCATTAAAGCAATGCAGAAACATCTTTGTGGTTCCTCACACGAAAGGGTTCCGATTGGAGAACATTTTCATGACCCCACTCGACACACGAAACTGTGCATCATCCAAACAGATGCAGCAAGAACAACCATTGCTGTCGCCCTGGGGGCTCTTGAACTAGGAACCTTTCATTTAACAGCCGAATGCGCTGAAACTTCTAACCTAACACCTTGCACGATCCTCTAAAGCAGGCTGTGACTGACTTCCCACTTCAGTCTGCCCTTCCCCGAACGCCAACTCTCCTCTATCAGTTTTACTTTGCCAGAATATAGACTGGGACATTCATTATGGCGACATGGGAACAGTCTGATCCCACCCACTACAGACACACCCATGACACTGGGAACCAGCTCTCCTCCAACAGGGACAATCTCCCTTCGAGCCTCCCAGTGTCTTGTGTGGCCCCGAGTTATTTCATTGATCTAGAGTCCAGATGAGATTTGTATTCCTCATGTACAGGAACGAGAATTCTTTCAATGTCTCCGATTAGTTCATGTGGCGTCCTCTTAAAGAAGGGGAAGGTGTCTTGGCTGTTTCTGCTTAGCCCGACAGTTCACCCTTCTTCATCCTCCTCTGATTCCATTTCCCAAAGAGTTCCCGAACATTCACAAAGCTGGAAACTGTGTTATAAGGGATGCGCCTTTATCATTTGTGCACCTGCCAACTGACAATATTTTCCCCAAATCTCTTCACAATCCTCTGTCTTACACCGTGTCCCAGGATGAGAAATCCCGTTTTATGGAGAGATTCACGAGGCTGGTGAGTTTCCCTTCGGAGTAAAGATAGTTAACCGGCAATTTCCGGCGGCTGTTTATAATGATGGGAGTGGGAACCGTGGGCATGGGCACTTTGACGAGCAGGAGCAAGTGTTGCCACTGACCAGAGGCAGTGAACAGGGGACTGGGATTAAAGGAATCTAATGAAAAGCAGCACTTCTGCGCAGTACATTCAGAGAATACTGCAGGAGCTCGATGGGTCCAGCAGTATCTGTGAAAAGATAACAGAAATAACGGTTGGAGGGTGGTATATTTCTGATTAAGAACTCGAGCAGCCTATGTCTAATCAAACAACTGACATGCTGTTTCTGAAGTTTGAGCGAGAATGCATCCTACAGGAAGTTGTTCAAGATGGAATTGGCAGGATTCGACCCTGCATGGGGAAGCATCAATGGATTACTAACCCATGGCCTTAATTACTGTGGCATGAGGACCCTTGCATGCAAATGGCTTAATATCTCTTCTAGAATGGAGATTTGTAACCTGAAATACCAGTATTTGGCTTGTCCTGTCCGCAGCATGACCCCAGAATTCGCTGTCACCCTCTCTTGGTTCAGAACGGAGGAGGATGCTGGGAGATCAAGTTGAATGACACACACATTGATGAGAGGTAAAGTGGATGGGAAGGATCCATTTTGATGTGCAGAGAGATTCATAGACACAGCAGTGCACCGAGTGTTCTTGTGTTTGACTAGCACTTACACCGCCAGCTGAATTACAGCCATTGAAGTCTCTTGAAGAAGACTCTCCATTGGCAAATCTAATGTGAAAAATCAGGTCTAATTGGTTAATCAGATGTCAAAATATGAAATGTTTTCAAATACCCACAGCTGTCAGTAGAGAGTGTAGATCTACCTTCAGTGGTTCATTCTGCTCGGATTTACACCCAGGATAATGTGGGACTCGATGGCCTCATCGCAACGGAAGGGGTCAAACATTGAAGACTCTGATGGGGAGGATATTCTCTCGATGAGAGGGTAGCAAATCAGTGGAATACTTTCCAACAGATGGTCGTCAAGGCTAGGTATTTTAACGGCTGAGATAGACACACATTTAGTCAATTCGCAATCAAGGGCCAGGGAGATAAGGCTGAGAAGGGGAGTTGAGGATTAAACAAATCAGCCCGTGATCTCATTGAAAATCGCCATCTTGATCGGCGAAAATGCTTCCAACTGATCTAATATCTTTGCTGTCATTTGGAAGATGCTAAATACCACTGTAAACGAAGGAAAGCACAAAGTTAGGAAGAGATGACTGCAGGCAAACGGAGTCACAATTATTTATTGAAGGGAAAATCAAACTGTCAATTTGCCAGATTTCTTTGCTCACGTGGGCGGTAGAGTTGATCAAGGGAGCTGTTGATTTGAGTGTTCTTGGATATGAAACAAATAAAGGTCAGTGACTTTTGTTTTCTGGCAAAATACATGGCCTCTCCTGATGCTTACAATGAAAGAGATGGTTTCCAAGAAAAGACAGAGACTAAGTCACCTGTAAAGTAATCGATGGCCAAGATATAACTTGCGATGTTCTATGGGACATATGTGATTTATTGATTATTGTTCTCCAAACTTCCTTTACAATGGAAACGGGAGTGGGAGCGGAGAAATTAAACCCACCCATGATTATTCCCATCTTTTATCACTCACTTTGTTTATTTCTTGTACGTTTTATTTCACATTGTGGTTACTGCGAGTGGGCTTGTAAACTGCATCTGCTGGTGAGTTCTTTCCTCACGGTTGCTAATCTTTTTCAAAACACATTCTGCATCCTTATCTCCTGAATGAAGGTAATCTCTCACCATTGTGTAAGTGTCACTAAAACCTCTGCATTTCACACGCCTCTGTATGTCATCTCCCAACATTAGTTGATACTTTACTGTGTTGCAATTGTCCATAATAAGATTAAAAATACAAAATAGAAACAGGTGAACATGGGTTTACAAGCAAGTTATTGCAGCTAAACCGCAGATGACTGCCCACAATACGATCACGGAAACACACACCGAACCATCAGGCAACACGGAATAAGTTCAGCACTAGAGGACATGTCAGGAACAGCACCAGAAACACAACAGAAATATTTCTCTGCGCTGCTATGTTGGATGGATTTCTCAATGAGCAATCGAGAGTTACATGTGTTCCATCAGGAGTTACGTCACACACGGAAGTAACCAGTGTCACAGACGTTCATGTGATCCAAGTTCCAAGCCCCGGAATCCGAGACACTCAGTGCCCTGTGGATAGCTCCAAGGTACAGCCGTCCGTGGCGTTTATGGATTAGTTGAACTTTATGAATGCAGCTCGCTAGTTGTCGGCCTGTTTCTCCGATATAGTGTTTCATGCTGTCGCTGCGTGGAATCTACACAACCACGTTTGTACATGATGGGTATTGAGTGTTGTGTTCTGGTGTGTTTTGTCTGAGCGAGGCTGTCGGTTTATGTGCTGTTGCAACCCAGTGTGTTCAGAGGAGTCTGACTGTCAGTTCCCAGCAATTTATTTTAATAAAGGGGAGTATGCTTTTATAATTGCCTGGTGGCATATCCTCGTTGCGAATTTCGTGTGCTAGATATCTGGGAATGAAGTCGTGGGGATATCCATTCTTGGCAAAGAAATTGTGTGGCCGTCCCGAATTGTTACGGACCAGCTGTCCCGAGTAGCAATCCGTCCAGACGGCAAGGTTTGGTGAGAACAGCACAATAGTAATAGGACAGGGGCAAACAGAAGGTTGCCAGAGAATTTCTAGAAGCAGGGCACTCATCCGCGGATTCCATCAATAAACAGATTCATCTGGACCCAGTCTGTAACCCCAAAATCCGGAAGCAGCGGGAATGAAACCAAATCAATTCCAACTGCCACAGGACAGCAGCGCTTCACAACAGACTCTGCAGCCCTGAGGAGGTCACCCAGAAATGTGAGAAAAAGGCTGCAAACCATCTTCCCAGCTCCGCCAAACATTCCAACACCAACTCCAGGGGGCACACGGGCTCCACATCTTTCTGCTCCAAAACGCTCCGGTTTTCTGCAGCAGAGTATTTTACCCTGAACCCCCAGGAACAAGGTGAGGATGCAAACCCGTACACGGCCAGGAACGGCAGTGAGAGCGAGGGCAACAGCTGCCATTGTCGTATGGACAGCCACAAACACTACCTTTGAAAAGGACTTTGTCCATATGAAAGTCTGTGCAGCAGAATAACCCGGAGCCCAAACCGCCTGCCCTTGGGATTCATATTCCAGACAATTTACGGTGGGTCACCGTTTTCCCTGAAAGTGAGTGGGGATTGATATTTCATTTCTGATGTGAAACCAGATCCTCCACTGAATCTGCTCGCCGTTTTTTGTTGCTGTGGTGAAACGGTGGGCAATCACGGTGTGAAACGTTGTTATAGCTCTCTGGTTTCCTTCATTACTGTCCTGGTCAGGGAGGCTGGGGATTGGTCCTCTCCATCAGATGGAGAGACCAGCGCATTGTTGACCCAATTTAATCAAGAATGAAATTCATCATCTTCACTTCTCATAGTTCATTGTTGTTCTGTTTTGTTGTATGTTACTTGAGCACTTTCTGGGACTTGACAATGCATTAAAGCTCCAGTATGTTTGGAAGCACGGTTTGGAATTGTCTCGCTGGCATTTGTGTGAGCAGTACATGACATTGACGAATCGCACTTTACAAAGTCAATATGCCAGTGTGTCTGGCAATGGTTCCGTAAATTCTGTTTTGCTTCTGTTCCACGCTAAGAGCTGTCAGTTTTTGGATTCGCTGGAGTGCTGAGGGAGTAACACAATTTGTGTGGTATTTTTCTTCAGGCCAAACTCCACCCTCTAGGAAAAATAGCCAAACGCGCAGAGTAACAAACAGCACGCGTTGTTTAGCAAATGGTCTATTCAAGCTGGTGTCAGCTTCTGGAGCGTCTCAGAGTTGCCAAGCACGGACACAGACCCTGTTATCTAACGTGCAAAAGTGACTTCACTACGAAACCAGAAGGAACAGAAAGCCAGTTAAGTGAGAGAAACTAAAAGAAATGGAGTTATCAGAGGGAGATCACAGGAAGTGACACCTTTTCCCACAGAAAATAACCTAAGACCAGGAGGCAGTGTTTCCTCCCCATGCTGGGTTTCAGGAAACATGGTCAGAGCTGAAGCTGAGTTTTCAATGGGACGGGCAGGATACCATTTTACTGACCATGTAGGTGTGAAAAACATACAAGGGTCTGCCTCGTCATTCTCAGGAACTCACTGTTTAACTAAGAAGCTGACCCACTGGATTAATATCTGTGTGCAGTGTTAATTAGCACAGAGCCAATCAGATCAGGGAGATACCTTGGTGCCTTGCAGACTGCTGTGGGAGAAATGGGTTCTGGTTCCCTTCTCACAGATGCTGCCTGACCTGATGGGGTTAGATTTCAGATCCCCAGGAACAGCATGGGTTTCCCTTTATGTATTTTCTTTCTCCTTACTTAATGGGTCATTTGTGTGCTTAAGATCCCACATGTTTTTTACTTACCCCTTCAGCAGATCTTGTTACAGTAAAAGACCTGTGCACATGAACACCAAGGTAACTCTATCCATGTTCACGTTTCACACTCTGTAGTTCGGTCGAGTTTGTCTCTCTTTAGCCTTTTATACCAAACTCCATCACAGCGGGCTTCAGTCTGTTCATTTCCCTCCACAACCTTCTGCTATTTCCTGGTGACATTATTATTCGCCTGTCTGTACAAACAATCATGATAATGTGTTACTGGAAAAGCGGAGCAGGTCAGGCAGCCTCCATGGAGCAGGAGAATCGACGGTTCGGGCATGAGCCCTTCTTCAGGAATGTGCAAACAATCCTGTTGGCCGGAATCATCCACAGTATCTTCTCCAAATCCAAGTTAGATGTCAAAGAAAATATTGATTGTCTTTTCTTTCTCGATAATAAATGACCGTCTGTATCGTTCATATATAGAGAACAACAGGATTAAAATATTCATCCTTGTAGTAAAAAAGCAAATTGGATTTTAATTCTGCTGTTTGCAAGTTGCAGTAATTTATGATCACTTTGCATTTCTCCATCCGAGCACATTAATTCTCCATGGTGAGCTGGAGCCATTTATTAGAATAACTTCAGTTTTTATCCAGCCTCTTATGTAATAAGTTGTGAAACAGATTGGACGGCCTTACCTTCATTCATCTTTTATTTTATTCCATCACATTTGTTGAATTTTAACTCCACACTGACTCTCCTTATACAGAGTCACCCTCTCCAGTTGGGTTTGTGTTGTTCTGCTCCAGGTATATTCCAAGTGTAAACAGCACCGGTGGCAAACTGATCCGCCTGTTGTCATCAGGAATAGATTCTTGTTGTACTTTTGAGACTGATGTCATATTGTAAAATTTGTATGTTGGGGCAATAGAATTACCCTTTGGGCAGAGAACTGGCTCGAATGTAGAAGACAGAGGGTAGTGGGGGAGAGTCAGAAAGATGCTATTCCACATTGGAAGTGTTTAAGGGGAATTGCTGTTATACAGATGTTTGTAAAACTTAGGAACTCTAGCTCTTTGTGGCTGGAGTTTATTTTATCCTTGTGTCGATTTGACACATTAACCCTCCTTCTCCACCACTACAGAAGCTGTTGGAACTGTTCAGTGTTTCCAACAGCTTCTGTAATTATTTCAGGTTCCTGACGGGAGCTGAAATAATTCGCCAGGAAAACCAAGGAGCAATCTGACAGATCCGGTTTACCACAGAATGAAACATTCATGAGCTGGTTTTGTTCGGTGGATTTCTTTAAAGGTGAGTTTAAAATCCATAACCAGGAATTGAACCTGAGCTTGGAAGGCAGCTATGCACACCACTATCCCACTATCACCCTGCTAGCAGCTCCCTCCCCATTCCCAAACACACTTAACAAGGCCGTGATCATCACCAACTGGGTTGGGGCTGAAATCCAAACAAGAAATTGCTGGGGAAGCTCAGCGGGTCTGACAACACCAGAATCAGAAGCCTTCAGTTCTGAAGACCAATCCCTGGATCTGAAAGGTTCCCTCCCCACAGATGCTGCCAGACCTGCTGAGTTTCCCCAGCAATTTCTGTGCTGTCTCTTAGATCTGCAGCATCTGCAGTTCTTTGTTGGAAACAACGCAAACGTTGAGCCACCGAAGGGGATATTGGGTCAGGTGATAGTCTCCCTCATCCATAGAGGCAGATGGGAAGGAGCATAGAATCATAGAATCCCTACAGTGTGGAAACTGGCCATTCGGCCCATCATGCATCCCACCAAGACTCACCCCCGCCCCACCTCTCCCTGTAATCACGCATTTCCCATGGCTTATCCATCTCACCTGAACATCCCTGTATACTACGGATGGTTTACCATGGCCAACCCACCCTAACCTGCGCATGTCTGGACTGTGGGAGGAAACCGGAGCACCCGGAGGAAACCCACACAGACCCGGGGAGAATGTGCAAACCCCACACAGACAGTCTTCAATCAGACAGGGATCTGGGGAATTGGAGAGGATTAGACAGGGAGTCCAGGCGGTTCGACTGGTATGTGAATGATGGGCCGAACAGCCTGATCTCAGTGCTGTAGAAACTCTACAGTAACATGCCTCCCTACATGCAGCATTCATCACAGTTTGTATTGTGCTTTAATCCGTCCTGTTATTGACCTTATTCTGAATGAAATGGATGGAGAGGGGTTGTTGTTGCAACAGTAAGGGAATTCCTAGAGGCATGGGACTCATCCACAGATTCAATCAATAAGCACATCGACCTGTACCCAATATACCAGCCACTACAGTGGACAGCTCGAAATGACAACCGGAAGCGGCAGAGACAGGCCACTATAAATGCCGGAGGAAACAGCACAGAAGCGCTTCACAGGAGGCTCCCAAGCACTGAGGATGTCACCTAGACAGGGGACAAAGTCTGCAACACAAATTCGATGAGATTCCCTACAGTGTGGAAACAGGCCCTTTAGCCGAACCAGGCCATACCGACCCCTCGAAGAGTAACCAACACCACCCCCCCCCCCGACCCCCCGACCCATTTCCCTCTGACTAATCACTATGGACAATTTTCCAAGGCCAATTCACCGAACCTGCACATTTTTGGCCTGTGGAAGGAAGCCGGAGCACCCGGAAGAAACCCACACAAACATGGTGAGAATGTGGAAACTCCACACAGACAGTCGCCCGAGGCGGGTATTGAACCTGGGATCCTGGTGCTAACCACAGAGCCACCTTGCCACCTCAATTCTGGTGCTGTCAGACCTGCTGAGCTTCCCCAGCAATTTCTTGTTTGGATTTCAGCCCCAATCCAGTTGGTGATGATCACGGCCTTGTTAAGTGTGTTTGGGAATGGGGAGGGAGCTGGGAGCTGGGAGCAGGGAGCAGGGTGATGGTGGGATAGTGGTGAGCATAGTTGCCTTTCAAGCAGCTGACCCACGTTCGATTCCCGGCTATCGCAGTGTTGCGCTTTCTAAGTCGATTTTTGAAAGAAAACCACCAGGATGGAACCGCATCTGTTAGATTGCTCTGTGCTTTTCCAGGCGATGGATCCTCTGAATTGCAGTGTGGAACCGGGCAAAATTGCTCGGCATCTCGGAAGCTTTCCCCTCTGCTGCTTCCCATTTCTTATTGAAATATTGGTTGCAGCACAAGGATGGGTTTGTTTTGTTCGAAAAGTGAGAGACTGCTCCCGTCAGGAACCTGAAATAATTACAGAAGCTGCTGGAAACACTGAACAGTCCCAACAGCTTCTGTAGTGGTGGGGAGGGAGGATTAATGTGTCAAATCTACACAAGGAGAAAATAAACTCCAGCCACAAAACAGAGTTCTTAAGTTTTACAAACATCTGTATAACATTATTCGGAGCCATAAATTCCCCTTAAACACTTCCAATGGGGAATAGCATCATTCTGATTCTCACTTTGAGAGATGTCCCTCAGTGAGCTCCTCCACCATTCTTTCCATTTAACTGGGAACCCACTATCCGCAGTCTCCAATCAAATGACCTGAACTCAGACACACAGAGATCTTAAAGAGTGACACAATGCAGATAGGAAGTTGATTTCATTTCTGGTTCTTAGTCCAATCTTCACTCAGTGAGACAGAGTCAGGTATTCAAGGCTCAAACAAGAGCTGGATTCTGCTTCTGGTGATTGTCTTCATTCAGTGAGAAGGAGGGCGTGGGCCGGAAGGAGCTCATCATTGTGCTTCGGGTTGGCTGCTCAGTCTGCAGCATTGCAGGCCGTAGGAGCAGGGAAGTGGGAAAGGTACCTCGTGTGGACTGCAATAGGACTTTCCACACATTGTTCCAGGCCAGTTACAGAGCTCCAGGAATTCTGAATGAGGATCGGAAAAATGCATTGATTGAAGGAGGAGGATCAGGAAAACAGGATAAAGCTGATGAGATCAGCAGGATCTCTCGGTCTAACTCTGTGCCATACTTTATTTTCTGCTTCATAAACCTACAATCCGGATCTCAATTCACTCAGAGCACTATAAGCTCAGAAAAAAATCATTCAGTCCAATACATCCATGCTGAACTGATATCCGATGTCAATCTCATCCTATTTGTCAGAATTCGGCCCATGTTGCTCTGAACGCTTTTTAATTCCTACACCCACCCAGATGCCTTTTAAATGTTGTAATTGTACCAGCCTCCACTACTTCATCTGGCAGCTCATGCACACAGTGCCCTCTGCGTGAAAAATGTTCCTCTTATGTCCCTTTTAGTTTCCCCTCTCAACTTTAACAAATGCCATCTGCTTCTGGACTCCCCCACCACAGGAAAATCACCTTGCCTTTTTACCCTATTGAGGACCTTCATGAATTTGTGAACCTCTATAAGGTTACCCCTCAGCCGCTGACGCTCCATGGATAATAGCCTCAACCTATACAGTCTTACCCTCCAGCACAAACCCTCCAACCTTGGCAACATCCTTGTAAATCTTTTCTGAACCCTTTCAAGTTTCACAACCGCCTTCTTATAGGAGGGAGTCCAGAATTGCACATTATATACCAAAAGTGGTGGAACCAATACTGCAACATGGACCTCCCAACTCCTTTACACAATTAACTGAGCAATAAAGGCAAAAATGACAAAAGCCTTCTTCACTATACTATCGAAATGTTAGTCCACCTTCAATGATCTATGAAGCTGCACTCCAGGTGTATTTGTTTAGCAACATCCAGTACCTTGTGAATAAGTCAGTGAATAAGCGAATAAGTCCTGCTCTCTTTTGCTTCTCCAAAGTGCAACACCTCACATTTATCTAAATTAATCTCCATCTGCCACTCCTCGGGCCATTGGCCCATCTGATCAAGATCCCGTTGTCTTCTGAGGTAACCATCTTCACTATCCTTGACACTTTCAATGTTACTGTCATTTGCAAACTTACTATCCATTCGTCCTATGGCAACATCCAAATCATTTATATAAATGACAAAACAACAGTGGACCCAGCACCGATCGTTGTGGCACACCGCAGGTCACAGGCCTTAAGTCTGAAAAGCAACCCTCACCAGCACCCTCTGTCTTCTACCTTCGAGCCAGTTCTCTACCCAAAGGGTAATTCTACTGCCCCAACATACAAGTTTGAAATTATGACACCATTTTCAAAAGTACAACAAGAGCCTATTCCTGATTGGGCAATCGGGGCCAGGGAATCATTAAAAAGAAATGTGCAAGGTTCGGTAAATTGGAGATTCAGTTCAGGGCATCACTAAATGAAAACAATTCAGCAGGGAACCTGTACGTGGAAGAAGTGATTCAGGGAACAATTAAATGGAAGGAATTGAGGCAGGGCAACAATAATTGGAGAATTTATGCTGGTGCCTTTATATTGGGCAGGATAACACTCAAAGGGAGAATTGGTGCAGTTTCAGGATTGGTGCAGGATTGGTAAACGGGAGAAATGGTGCAGAGCAGCGGAGTCATAAATAGGGTCATACAATCATAGACATGTACAACATGGAAACAGACACTTCTGTCCAACTTGTCTATGACTCAATCTTAGAATTCTGGCAGCACTCCACAAAATTGGAGGATCATTCCAAGGAAATGCTAAATGGATGGAAAGTTTGTCAAATTAGTGCAGTTAGAACCGAATGGGAGAGTTTCAGTATCGCAGTAAATGGGAGAATTAATGCAGTGCAGCACTAAATGGGAGAATTGGGACATGACAGTACTTGATATGGGAATGAGAGTTGGGCACCCCGAAATTGGACGAGGGCATCAGTCAGTATGAGGATTGGTGAAAGGCAAAACTGAATGGAGAACCTGTTCAGGACATCAGCAATTGAGGGAAATGGTGCTAGGCAACAAAGAATTAGAGAATTGATGCGGGACATCGTAAATGTGAGACCTGGTGCAAAGTGGAGCTAAATTAGAGAATTGGTGCATGGCAACAGTAAATGGGATAATTAGAGTAGCGCACCCTTAAATGGTAGAATCGGGCTCAGGTATCAGTAAATGGAAGGATTAGTACAGGGATACGAGTAAATGGGAGATTTGGTGGGAAACAATAAATGGGAGATCTGTTGCACAGTGCAGTTACATTAGAAAATTGATGGGAGTGCCAATATATTAGAAAATTGGAGCAGACCATGTCTAAATTGGGGAATAGGGGCCAGGGATTCAATAAAAAGAAGATATGTTGCAAGCATCGGGAAATTGGAGATTCGGTTCAGTGCATCACTAAATGAAAAAAAAAACAAGACATCCGATCGTGGAAGATGTGTATCAGGAAACAACTAAATGGAAGGAATTGATGCAGGGCAACATTGTTTGGAGAATTCATGCAGGTGCCATTAAATTCTAAGTGTGAGGACTGGGGCAGGATAACCCCAATGGGTGAGTTGGTGAAATTCCCGAATTAGTGCAGGATTGGGAAATGGGAGAATTGGTGCAGGGAAGGGGAGCACTAATTACAGCCTCAGAGATGCACAGCACGGACCCTTCGATTCAACTTGTCCACACCTAAATTTAAGAATTCTGGCAGCCCTCCGCTAAATTGGAGAATCATTGCAAGAAACTACTAAATGGAAAAGTTGGGGAAGAGCCGATTGAAATGTGAGAATTTCCAACAGGGCGTCAGATAATGGGTGAATAAGTGCAGTTCACCACGAAATGGGTAAGTTATGCTGTGTTGCACTAAATGGGAGAATTGGGGCAGGGAGATTTAGAGTAGCGCACCCCTAATTTGGGCGAGAGCATCAGTCAGCATGAGGATTGGTGTAAGGCAAAACTGAATGGAGAACTTGTTCAGGACATCAGTAATTGGGCAAAATGGTGCTCAGCAACACTGAATTGGAGAGTTGGTGTGCGGTATCAGTAAATGAAAGACCTGGTGCAGGGTGCTGATAACTGCGAGCACTAAACATGGAGCAAATGGGAGAACACGGGCAGTGAATCAGTAAATAGGACAATTGTTGCAAAGGATTAGTGGTCCAGATTCAATACAGTGCACCACAAAATGAGGAGTTGGTGCAGTTCACCACGAAAGGGGGGATATTTGCAGTTTGGGGAATTTGGAGATTTGATGCAGGGATTGCCAAGATTAGAGAATTCTGTCAGCAGTCTACTAAATAGGAGATTTTTGCCGGGAAATACTGAATGGAAGAGCTGGTGCACAGTGGAGCTAAATTAGAGAATGGGTGCATGGCACCGGGAAATGGGATAATTAGAGTAGCGCACCCTTAAATGGTAAAATCGGCGTTGGGCATCAGTAAGGAGAAGAGTTAGTACAGGAGTATAAGTTAATTCGAGATTTGGTGAGTTTCAATAAATGGGAGATTCGGTGCACAGTGCCCTTACATTGGAAAATTGGTGGGAGTGTCTGTATATTAGAAAATTGGAGCAGAGTATGTCTAAATTGGGGAATAGGGGCCAGGGAATCAAGAAAAAGAAATGTTGCGAGCATCAGTAAATTGGAGAGTCAGGTCAGTGCATCACTAAATGAACAAATAGAATCAGCAGGGAATCCGTACATTGAAAATGTGTATCAGGGAACAAGTAAATGGAAGAAATTGATGCAGAGCAACAATAATTGGGGAGTTCATGCAGGTGCCGTTACATTCTAAGTGGGAAAACTGGGGCAGGATAACGTCAATGAGTGAGTTGGTGAAATTCCCGAATTAGTGCAGGATTGGTAAATGGGAGAATTGGTGCAGGGAAGCGGTGCACTAATTACAGCCTTAGAGATGTACAGCACGGAAACAGATCCCTCCGTCCAACCTGTCCACGCCCAAATTTAAGAATTCTGTAAGCTCGACACTAAATTGGAGAAACATTGCAACAAAATACTAAATGTATAAATTTCGCAAGGGCTTATCGAAATGTGAGAATTTTCAACAGGACATCAAGTAATGGGTGAATTAGTGCAGTTCAGTGCTCAGTGGGTGAGTTATGCTGTGTTGCAACTACACGGGAGGATTGGGGCAGGACAATACCTTTTGGGACATTTAGAGTCGGGCACCTCTAAACTGGGCGAGAGCATCAGACAGTATGAGAATTGGTTTCAGGCAACACTGAGGCAACCTTGTTCAGGACATCAGTAATTCGGGGAAATGGTGCTGAGCAAAAATGAATTGGAGAATTGGTGTGGGGTATCAGTAAATGAGAGATCTGGTGCGGGGTGCTAACAACTTTGAGAATTGGAGCAACTGGGAGACCCCGGGCAGTGAATCAGTAAATAGGACAAATGTTGCAATCTGATCTCCAAGATTAGAGAATTCTGTCAGCAGACTAATAAATGGGAGATTTGTTGCAGGGAAATACTGACACTCAGTCGCAGCAGTGTGTACCATAGACAAGATGTACTGGAGAAATTCCCTAAGGTTCCTTCCAGAGCAGCTTCCAGACCCACGGCACTATCATGTGGAATGCTGAACACAGCAGATACACGGGAACACCACCAGTTGACAATTCCACATCAAGCCACCCCCCCATCCTGGCTTGGAAAAACATCTCAGTCCCACAAGTGCCATTGGTTGGAAATCCTGGAACTCCCTCCCTTACATCATTGTGGGTTTATCTGCACCAAATAAATGGCAGAAGTTCAAGGCAATATCTCACCGTCACCTTCACCAGAGCAATTATATCTGAGCAATCCGTGGTGACCCAGCGGCAATGACCCAAACACATGAATGAATCATAAAATAAAGCTCAGTATTTGGGACCCAGTGCTCAGCTTCTGAATAAATTGGATCTATATTCTAGAAAATAGAAAGGCGATTTCATTGGAATGTATCTGGTTCCGAAGATGCTTGAGAGGGAACATGCTGAGAAATTAATCCTGTGGGTCTGGGAATCTGAAACACGATAACACAGTCTCAGGGGTTACTGGAAAAGCTCAGCATCTGTGCAGAGAAATCAGTGTTAATGTTTCAGCATCCGCAGTTCATTCGGGTTTGATTACCACCCTCTCAGGGTAAGGGGCAGGTTATTTGGGACTGAGATGAGGAGACAGCGCTTCACTCTAAGGCCTCTGAGTCTTTACTATTCTCTCTCCCTGAGGATTGTGGATGCTCCCTCACTGAGTACATTTCAGATTGGAATAGACAGATTGCCAGTGTCTCAGGGAGTCACGGGATATGGGGAGTGGATAGGAAACCGGATTTGAAATCTGAAACCAACTCTGATTTGATTGACTGCCAGAACAGACTGAACAGTTTAAACAGGCTGTATAGTCTCCTCCTGCTCACATTTCCTGAGCTCTTAGATGTTTACTGAACCAATTCCCAATCCCCTTTGGATTTGGTTCAGAACTGATGGCTTCTGATTAGATTAGATAAAATTCCCTACAGTGTGGAAACAGGCCCTTTAGTCCAACCAGGCCACACTGACCCTCCGAAGAGTAACCCACCCAGACCCATTTCCCTCTTACTAAACACTATGGACAATTTACCAAGACCAATTCAATGAGCCTGCACATTTTTGGCCTGTGGAAGGAAGCCGGAGCACCCGGAAGAAACCCACACAAACATGGGGAGAATGTGCAAACTCCACGCAGACAGTCGCCCGAGGCGGGTATTGAACCTGGGACCCTGGTGCTAACCACTGAGCCACTATGCCGCCCAAAGTCTGGTGTTGCGCTAAGCTTCCCCAGCAATTTCTTGTTTGGATTTCAGCCCCCACCCAGTTGGTGATGATCACGGACTTGTTAAGTGTGTTTGGGAATGGGGAGGGAGCTGCTAGCAGGGTGATGGTGGGATAGTGGTGAACATAGCTGCCTTCCAAGCAGTTGACCCAGGTTCGATTCACGGTCATCGCAGTGTTGTGGTTTCTAAGTCGACTTTTAAAGGAAAACCACCAGTACGAAACCGGATTTGTCAGATTGCTCCTTGATTTTCCTGGCGATGGTTCCTGTGAATTGCAGTGTGGAACCCCGGGCAGCATTGCTCGGCATCTCAGAAGCTTTCCCTTCTGCTGCTTCCCATTTCTTATTGAAATATTGGTTGCAGCACAAGGATGGGTTTGTTTTGTTGGAAAAGTGAGAGACTGCTCCCGTCAGGAACGTGAAATAATTACAGAAGCCGCTGGAAACACTGAACAGTTCCAACAGCTTCTGTAGTAGTCGGGAGGGAGGGTTAATGTGTCAAATCTACACACGAATAAAATAAACTCCAGCCTCAAAACAAACAGAGTTCCTAAGTTTTACAAACATCCTTATGACACTTTTCTGAGCCATCAATTCCCCTTAATCTCTTCCAATGCGGAATAGCATCTTTCTGATTCTCACTTTGAGAGATGTCCCTCAGTGAGCTCCTCCACCATTCTTTCCATTTCACTGGGGACCCACTATCCGCAGTCTCCAATCAAATGACCTGAACTCAGACACAGAGAGATCTTAAAGAGTGACACAAGGCAGATAGGAAGTTCATTTGATTTCTGTTTCTGAGTCCAATCTTCACTCAGTGAGACAGAGTCAGGTATTCAAGGCTCAAACAACAGCTGGATTCTGCTTCTGGTGATTGTCTTCATTCAGTGAGAAGGAGGGCCGTGGGCCGGACGGAGCTCATCATTGTGTTTCGGGTTGTCTGCTCAGTCTGCAGCATTGCAGGCCGTGGGAGCAGGGCAGTGGGAAAGTCACCTCGTGTGAACTGCAATAGAACTTTTCACACATTGTTCCAGGCCAGTTACAGAGCTCCAGGACTTCTGACTGAGGATCGGAAAAACGCTTTGATTGAAGGAGGAGGATCCGGGAAACAGGATAAAGCTGATGAGATCAGCAGGATTTCTCGGTCTAACTCTGTGCCATACTTTATTTTCTGCTTTATAAATCTACAATCCGGAGCTCAATCCACTCAGAGCAATATAAGCTCAGAAACAAATCATTCAGTCCAACAAATCCATGCTGAACTGATATCCGATGTCAATTTCATCCTATTTGTTAGAATTTGGCACATGTTCCTCTGAACCCTTTTTAATTCCTACACCCACCTCGATGCCTTTTAAATGTTGTAATTGTACCAGCCTCCACTACTTCCTCTGGCAGCTCATGCACACAGTGCCCGCTGTTTGAAAAATGTTCCCCTTAGGTCCCTTTTATGTTTCCCCTCTCAACTTTAACATATGCCATCTACTTCTGGACTCACCCACCGCAGGGAAATCACCTTGTCTTTTTACCCTATTGAGGGTCCTTCATGATTTTGTGAATCTCTATAAGGTGACCCCTCAGCCACTGACGCTCCAGGGATAATAGCCTCAACCTATATAATCTTACCCTCCAGCACAAACCCTCCAGCCCTGGCGACATCCATGTAAATCTTTTCTGAACCCTTTAAACTTTCACAAAACCCTTCTTATAGGAGGGAGTCCAGAATTGCACATTATATACCAAAAGCTGCTGAACCAATACTGTAACATGACCTCCCAACTCCTTTACACAATTAACTGAGCAATAAAGACAAAAATGACAAACGCTTTCTTCACTGTCGTATTGAAATGTTAGTCCACATTCAACGATCGATGAAGCTGTACTCCAGGTCTACTTGTTTAACAACGTCCCTAGTACCTTGTCCATTCAGTGCAAATGTCCTGCTCTCTTTTGCTTCTCCAAAATGCAGCACCTCACGTTTATCTAAATTAATCTCCATCTGCCACCCCTCGGCCCATTGGCCCATCTGATCAAGATCCCGTTGTCCTCTGAGATAACCATCTTTACTATCCTTGACACTTCCAATTTTACTGTCATTTGCAAACTTACTAACCATTCGTCCTATGGCCACATCCAAATCATTTATATAAATGACAAAACAACAGTGGACCCAGCACCAATCCTTGTGGCACACCGCTGGTCACAGACCTCCAGTCTGAAAAGCAACCCTCCCCCACCACCGACGAACCAGCTCTCTACCCAAAGGGTAATTCTACTGCCCCAACATACAAGTTTGAAATTATGACACCATTTTCAAAAGTACAACAAGAGCCTAAGTCCAGTCAAGGATCGTAGTGGGAAGTTGTGTGTGGAGGCGGAGGAGATTGGTGAGACACTAAATCAATACTTTTCATCAGTATTCACTCAGGAACAGGACACTGTTGCTGATGTGAATATTGAGTCACAAGTGATTAGAATGGATGGCCTTGAGGTACGTATGGAAGAGGTCTGGGAATACTGGAAAGGATAAAAATAGATAAGTCCCCTGGGCCTGATAGAATTTATCCTAGGATCCTCTGGGAAGCTAGGGAGGAGATAGCGGAGCCATTGGCCTTGATTTTTATGTCGTCGTTGTCTACGGGAATAGTGCCAGAAGACTGGAGGATAGCGAATGTGGTCCCCTTGTTCAAGAAGGGGAGCAGGGATAGCCCGAGTAACTATAGGCCAGTGAGTCTCACTTCTGTTGTGGGCAAGGTCTTAGAGAGAATTGTAAGGGATAGGATTTATGAACATCTGGATAGGAATAATGTGATCAAGGATAGTCAGCATGGTTTTGTGAAGAGCAGGTCGTGCCTCACAAACCTTATTGAATTCTTTGAGAAGGTGACCAAGGAAGTGGACGAGGGTAAAGCAGTAGATGTGGTGTATATGGATTTTAGCAAGGCGTTCGATAAGGTACCCCATGGCAGGCTAATGCAAAAACTACGGAGGTATGGCATTGAGGGTGCATTAGAGGTTTGGATTAGGAATTGGCTGGCTGGAAGGAGACAGAGGGTAGTAGTTGATGGTATAGGTTCATCTTGGAGCGCAGTTACTAATGGTGTTCCACAAGGATCTGTTTTGGGACCATTGCTGTTTGTCATTTTTATAAATGACCTGGAGGAGGGGCTTGAAGGCTGAGTGAGCAAGTTTGCGGATGACACGAACGTCGGTGGAGTTGTGGACAGCGAAGAAGGATGTGGCAGGTTACAGCGCAATATAGATAAGTTGCAGAACTGGGC
The DNA here is from genome assembly GCF_047496795.1 of Chiloscyllium punctatum. Lineage (NCBI taxonomy): Eukaryota > Metazoa > Chordata > Chondrichthyes > Orectolobiformes > Hemiscylliidae > Chiloscyllium > Chiloscyllium punctatum. Next base: position 49,005,813 of record NC_092759.1, on the reverse strand, counting down.
AGTAAGGTGGCAAATGGAATTCAATGTAGCTAAGTGTGAAGTCATTCACATTGGTAGGAGTAACAAGAAGATGGATTACTGGGCTAATGGTAGACTACTTGGTAGTGTGGATGAGCAGAGGGATCTTGGTGTCCATGTACGTAGATCTTTCAAAGTTGCCATCCAGGTAAATAGTGCTGTGAAGAAGGCATATGGTTTACTGGGATTTATTGGTAGTGGAATTGAGTTCCGGAGTCCTCAGAGCATGTTGCAGTTGTATAAGACTCTGGTGCGGCCTCATCTGGAGTATTGTGTGCAGTTTTGGTCGCCATACTATAGGAAGGATGTGGAGGCACTGGAACGGGTGCAGAGGAGGTTTACCAGGATGTTGCCTGGCATGGTAGGAAGATCGTATGAGGAAAGGCAGAGGCACTTGGGGCTTTTCTCATTGGAGAAAAGAAGGGATAGAGGTGTACAAGATGATTAGGGGGTTAGATAGGGTTGATAGTGAGAACCTTTTTCCGCGTATGGAGTCAGCTGTTACTAGGGGACACAGCTTTAAATTAAGGGGTGGGAGGTATAGGACAGATGTTAGGGGTAGATATTTTACTCAGCGGGTTGTGAGTTCATGGAATGCCCTGCCAGTATCAGTGGTGGACTCTCCCTCTTTATGGGCATTTAAGCGGGCATTGGACAAGCATATGGAGGATATTGGGCTAGTGTAGGTTAGATAGGCATCGGTCGGCGCAACATCGAGGGCCGAAGGGCCTGTACTGCGCTGTATTTTTCTATGTTCTATGTTCTATGACAGTACTCGATGTGGAAATGAGAGTAGGGCACCCCTAAATTGGGCGAGGGCATCAGTCAGTATGAGGATTGGTGAAAGGCAAAACTGAGTGGAGAACTTGTTCAGGGCGTCAGTAATTGAGAGAAATGGTGCTAGACAACAAAGAATTAGAGAATTGATGCGGGACATCAGTAATTGTGTGACCTGGTGCACAGTGGAGCTAAATTAGAGAATTGGTGCATGGCAACAGTAAATGGGAGAATTAGAGTAGCGCACCCTTAAATGGTAGAATCAGCTGGCGCATCAGTAAATGGAAGGATTGGTACAGGGATGTGAGTAAATGGGAGATTTTCTAGGAAACAATAAATGGGAGATTCGGTGCAAAATGCCGTTACATTGGAAAATTGATGGGAATGCCAATATATTGGAAAATTGGAGCAGTGCATGTCGAAATTGGGGAATAGGGGCCAGGGAATCAATAAAAAGAAGAAATGTTGCAAGTATCGGTAAATTGGAGATTCAGTTCAGTGCATCTCTAAATGAAAAAAAAACAGCAAGACATCCGTACGTGGAAGATGTGTGTCAGGGAACAACTAAATGGAAGGAATTGATGCAGAACAACAATAATTGGAGAATTCATGCAGGTGCCATTAAAGTCTAAGTGGGAGGATTGGGACAGGATAACCTCAATGGGTGAGTTGGTGTAATTCCCGAATTAGTGCAGGATTGGGAAATGGGAGAATTGGTGCAGGTACGCGGAGCACTAATTACAGCCTTAGAGATATACAGCACGGAAACAGATCCCTCCGTCCAACCTGTCCACGTCCAAATTTAAGTATTCTGGCAGATGTCCACTAAATTGGATAATCATTACAATAAAATACTAAATGGGTAAATTTCGCAAGGGCTTATCGAAATGTGAGAATTTTCAACAGGACATCAAGTAATGGGTGAATTAGTGCAGTTCAGTGCTCAGTGGGTGAGTTATGCTGTGTTGCAACTACACGGGAGAATTCGGGCAGGAGAATACCTTTTGGGAGATTTAGAGTCAGGCACCCCAAATTGAGCTAGAGCATCAGTCAGTATGAGGATTGGTTTAAGGCAAAACTGAGTGGAAAACGTGATCAGGACATCAGTAATTGGGGGAAATGGTGCTGAGCAACACTGAATTGGAGAATTGGTGTGGGGTATCAGTAAATGAAAGACCTGGTGCAGGGTGCTGATAACTTCGAGAATTGGAGCAAATGGGTGAACACGGGCAGTGAATCAGGAAATAGGACAATTGTTGCAAAGGATTCGTGATCCAGATTCAATACAGTGTATCACGAAATGGGGGAGTTGGTGCAGTTCACCACTAAAGGGAAGATATGTGTAGGATCGGTAATTTGGAGATTTGATGCAGGGATTGCCAAGATAAGAGAATTCTGTCAGCAGACAACTAAATGGGAGAATTGTTGCAGGGAAATACTGAATGGAAGAACTGGTGTACAGTGGAGCTAAATTAGGGAATGCGTGCATGGCACCAGGAAATGGGAGAATTAGAGTAGCGCACGCTTAAATGCCAGAATCGGGCTCGGGCATCAGTAAGTAGAAAAGGTAGTACAGGGCTACGAGTCAGTTCGAGATTTGGTGGGTTTCAATAAATGGGAGATTCGGTGCACAATGCCATTACATTGGAAAATTGGTGGGAGTGTCTGTATATTAGAAAATTGGAACAGAGCATGTCTAAATTGGGGAATAGGGGCCAGGGAATCAATAAAAAGAAATACTGCAAGCATCGGTAAATTGGAGTCAGGTCAGTGTATCACTAAATGAACAAATATAATCAGCAGGGCATCATTGAAAATGTGTATCAGGGAACAACTAAATGGAAGAAATTGATGCAGAGCAACAATAATTGGAGATACTAAATGGGGGAATCAGTGTAGAGTTCCATTCCATCAGAACATTGGTGAGAATGCAAACATATTTTCTGTAATACAGGAGAAAGCAGAGATGCTGCTCCAGCTCCTTCATTTTCTATAATACAGGAGGAAGCAGTGACACTGCTCCAGCTCCTTTATTTTCCATAGTACAGGAGGAAGCAGAGATGCTGCTCCAGCTCCTTCATTTTCTATAATACAGGAGGAAGCAGTGACACTGCTCCAGCTCCTTTATTTTCCATAGTACAGGAGGAAGCAGTGATGCTGCTCCAGCTCCTTTATTTTCTATAATACAGGAGGAAGCAGTGACGCTGCTCCAGCTCCTTTATTCTCTATAGTACAGGAGGAAGCAGAGACGCTGCTCCACCTCCTTTATTTTCTATAATACAGGAGGAAGCAGTGACGCTGCTCCAGCTCCTTTATTTTCTATAATACAGGAGGAAGCAGAGACGCTGCTCCATCTCCTTTATTTTCTATAATACAGGATGAGAAGAGAAGCAGCTCCAGCTCCTTTATTTTCTATAATACAGGAGGAAGCAGTGATGCTGCTCCAGCTCCTTTATTTGGTGGAAACAATAAATGGGTCGGTTCCATGTTGTACATTACTATGACTCTATTTAAAAGGCATGTGGATGGGATGTAGACAGGGAGGGTTTGGAGGTGTAAGGGTCAAATATTGGCAAATATAGCTAGATTAATTTCGGTTATCTGGTCAGCAGGGACGAGCTGGAATGGAGGGTCTGTTTCTGTGCTCGGCACCTCCGAAATCCTGATGAAGGACTTTTGCCCGAAACGTCGATTTTCCTGCTCCTCGGATGCTGCCTGACCTGCTGTGCTTTTCCAGCACCATTCTGAGCTAAGCTCTGAAATGCACTCTTTCAGAGTTCCATCAATCTCATACCATGTACTTCTCAAGCAGGCGACTTCTACTGCCTACCGAAGGTACACAATGCCAGCACACCAAGATGTCCCATCATATTAGGCAATGGGACCCGATGTGGGAACCTCACTGCCAATGTCAAATACATCTTGAAAGCCATGAGGCAGCGGGTATCCCCAGCTTTTGCCAGGACAGAACATTGGGACACAGGCAGATTTCAACCTCACACCTTCAAAGATGAATCTGAGCTGAGGTGGCACCTATTGTTAACGAGTTACCTGAGAATTTAGCTATTTTTACAGACGGTTTACATATGATACAACAAAATCTAACATGGTATTTCTAACAGTATACAGACCGAACAGACAATACACTTTTATTTTTAAATATATCATTTCAGTGGCATCACCCTGTAATCTTTTACAATAAAGTCTGTGTCGTATGATGTTATGCTCCATGAAGGATCAGCGCTCCAAAAGCTGGTCCTATCAAATAAACCTGTTGGACTATAATCTGATGTTGTGTGACTATTTAATTTTGTCCACCCCAGTCCAACACCGGCACCTCCAAAACTTTACTGCATATTGTTTACACTAACTCACACGCTGTTCAGGTCAGTTTAGCACAATGACCCTGTTCCTCTTTTTGTGAGGTTCCCTGTGTATATTAACAGAGTTAATGGGCCCCGAGAGGATGAACACATTCTCTTTATCCTGTCAGTTTAAACAGTGGAACATATCAGTTTGAAGCCAGTGGAAGAGGAGATTGTCTTTTTCTGTACAATTTCAGTGCAGAACGTTCAGCCATTAACAGTCTTTGTAAAAGTGGGGGTTGAATGCAAGTCTCACTGAGCAACATTAATACAGAAAACACAATTCCGAGTTCCTGTTATCAATTGGTTAAGGAACTGGGATGAGAAAACCACTTGTGGTGTGGTGCCGTGGCTCAGTTTGTGAACTTGCCTCCATCATAAACAGCCCACCAAGATTTCACATCGTAGTGGTGCCTGTGTATTTTACCAAATGCATGGTTGTCTCAACATCTCCCAAGTCAGTGTTGCTCATCCGAGGGGGCAGAAAGCCTGTTAGCTCGTCCACTCTCAATTTGTCTCCGAATGTCAGACTTTTCAAAGAGCAGAAATGGGAAATGAGGAATATAGGCAGACCGAGAGTCCGAGAATGTGAAAGAGGGTCAGGTGCATTCACAGAGAAAGAAAGAAATATGGAGACGCATATTGAGGGAGATACTGAAAGAACCAATACTCCAATCGCCATGGCTGCTGACTGACAGAAACAAATAGTAATAAAAAGGTAACTATTAAGCACAGCCGTTCACCAGCTCCGGGTAACGGAAAGATTCTTACAGCCAACAAAGTCATTTTGAATTTTCAACATTGACGGTTATAAGTTAATGAAAGATTTTGGTAAATATCCTGACAGGGAAAACTGATCATTTTACCAAAAATATAATACAGAAATGTCGAAGTACCCTCGCTCTGCCGATATGAAAGATTAACTCTGTTTCTCTCCACTGCCCGACTGAGTTTTTCTATCAAATCTTGGTTTTGGTTCAGATTTCAAACATCTGCAATTCTTTGTTTCATGTTACTCTTAACAACGTTTGAGACAAAACCAATGACCTGACGGCTTCAGAAAATGGGTCAGAAATACTGTTAGCAAGATATCTTTGCAGAACACATCGCCCATTCGCTGACCAGGGATCACTCTTTCCCCTTCAGAGAGTGCACCAACTCCTCACCGTGAGATTAAAAGGGAAGGAGACAGAAACTGTCGCATTTATTCTCAATGAAACCACTTATACATTTCATTTTGGATCATTTTCACTGCACATTAGTTTCTCGTTGTCTTCGAGGTTTTTTTAACACAATAGAAAAATACCATTCGGCCCATCATGCAGTATGGCTCATCAGATAGTCATCTGTTTTCGATCCAGTGTCCAGCTTTGACACGATACCTTGTGTGTTCTGATGTTTTCAAAGCCAAATTCCGCAAAGATTATCCCTGTGATCTTAAACGAGACCACAATGGGAGGGAGTGAAACACCGTCACACTGAAGGGAAATCCCGTCGAGCAACCCATTCACATTTTCACCCATAGAGTGAGTCACAGACACAAAGGCCCGGAGGTGGTGGTGGGGGGGGGGGGGGGAAGTCAGAGGTTTCGGGATTATACCAGCTCCTTGTGTTTCTGTTCCACTCTCCACCTACTTAAGATCACCCTCCGCCTCCCCCACCCATCTCCCCCCCCCCACCCCCCCCTCCCCCACACACACATAAGTTTCTCTGACAAAAGGCAGCTTTAGGTGGAACTAAAGCTCGTTCTACACACAATGAGAGACGTGGCGATGAGCTGGAATTTAAAATGGACAATTGCTTCACATGCAACTTTCAAATTTGAAAACACACTGATCCAAAGTCGGCAGCTCCACAAAATCCGTCGCACATTGAGGTACAATACTCCCAAATTCGAGACCCACTGATCCAATCCCTGCAGCACATTACACACAAATCAGGAAGGATTCGAACCACCAAAAGTCAGAGCCATTATCCATGATGTCAGTGTCCCAACGGCAGACGGAGGTACGACAGGGAGTCGATATGAAATGGAATCATGGACATCGGGGGAAACAGTATTCACAAGGTGAACAATCAGTAAAAATAATTATCGTCTTTGTTTCACATCGGATGTCCCACTTCGTGAAGCAAGGTCTTTCAATGTCCCAAGGAAACATATTTGCCCTCAGGTACCTGCTTCAGGGTCGCCTGAGCCTCTGCTGGAAGTTGCCATCATTTTATACACAGTCACTCCGCGATTTTTTGATTCACTCCAGTGAAATATCTTTTCATACCTTGCGTCACGGCCTCTTCCAGTCAAGATCCTGAACCAATCCAGTTCACCTTTTATTAAGGGTCGTGTTACTGATGAAATGACTCAGCATCCTGTTTGCGTTCGAGCCTGTTATGGTTTGGCAAACCCACTCCTTTTTCCTGGTTTAGTTCCAGCAGTGCATGTTGTTCTTCCTGACCAATACACCAACCTGCAGTTTCTTGCCGCTGTTCCCAAAGCACCCCTTCTTCTCCTCCACTTTTATTCTCCCTCCTTCATTCCAAGTTTGGTGGGAATAACGAGTTGAGGCAGGAGACACTGCAGAAAGGCCGTGGGATGTTGTGGTTATGGCACAGAAACCAGGAGTGGATCACCCTCATTCTCTGCTGTCGCCATTCATTCATTTTACAGCATCATTAATGCTTCCAAGGTGTAGTTTTTCTTTTCTATTGGATGAAGAATGCAACTTTAATTTTGAAAGGGTTACAATATTTTGAGGAAGAAATGGCCCCTTATATCACATCCAAGTGGCAGACGTATTATCCGTAGAATGTGAGCCAGGTTTTACAGTCTCCTGCCAGGTTTCAGAAAACCTCTCAGCAGCTCCATTCTCAAACTATCCCTGAACGTCAGGCTTTTCATAGAGTAGGAATGGGAAATGAGGGATATTGGCAAATAAAGGGTCAAAGAATATGAAAAAGGGTGAGGTATATACACAGAGATAAAGACAGAAAATTAGAGACCCATCTTGAGGTAGACACTGAAAGAATCAGATCTCGGGTCGACATGGCTGCTAACTGGCACCAAAAAAAGGATTTTGATAACTATCCTCATTCGACCGATAAAACTGACCATTATCCCGGCATTGTAGTCTATAAATGAAGACCTAACCTGGTTCTATCGTTGTGAATCATTGTCTCTGTTTCTCCCCACAGATGTTGTCAGGACTATTCAGTTTGCACGTCAATTCTTGTTTTTGGTTCAGATTTCCAACATCTGCATCTCTAGGTTTTCTGTTCAACTTTAAAACGGTTGGCACAAAACCGATGTTCTGCCAGCTTTGGAAAAGTGGTCAGAAATATTCTTACCGCGATGTGCGTGCAGAACAAAGCACGCATTCCTTGACCGGGAATAGAACCCGAGTCACGGCTGCGAGAGCGCCAAATGCTGGCTACTAGACCACATGGGAAGGCAGAAGGCGCCCTTGCATTTATTCAGAAAACTGAATTAGTGACTGTATGAGAGCATGAGTCAAGCAGTTCATCTGAGGATGTGAATCTTTTCATTCCTGTTGTTGACTGAATGAGCGGTAACCATACCTTCTGCTTGGAAACTCCAATATGTGAACTGCTCCAAACCATGACTGAGGTTTTCTGGTTTGGGTTCACGCAGGTTTAGAAATGCTCGGGTCTAAATGAGGCGTTTCCGAGCCTACTTTGGGATACATTAGACAGAGATGACATCAGGTAACCAGTGTTCGCTGTGAGCCGAGCAAATGAGAGCTTTCCATGTCACTGAACCAGGCTGCCTTCACATGGAAAGCAAAAGTGATAGTTTTGGTGCAGAAAGGATCAGTGCCGGTAACTGTACCCTTAAAATGGACGGCGGGAGAAGATCTACAATCGACGTATATCGCCGACCCGGGAGGAGAGAAACTTAGTTGAGAGTGTGGTGCTGGAAAAGCACATCCAGTCAGGCAGCATCCGAGCAGCAGGAGAACCGCCGTTTGTTTTCGGAGCGTTTCATCATCTCCAGTCATCACTTTATCCGAGCAGAGAAACTGAATAAAGTTTGACCCAGCAATTAATTGGAATGGTATTCCTTTTCACCATGGCAGCAGATATGGGCTAGCCCATTCAAAGGCAGGTTTGCTGATGAGAACAACCAGCAGGAACGCTCCATTCCCACCAATCCACCTGTCCCAAGGGAATAAAGTTGCTCCTGCCCTGGTTTGAACTAGAGATGTTTCGGATGTGACCCAAATGGAACAACGAGGTCCCAACCGAGTCACCGAGCCACTGCTCTTCATCCAACACTGACATTTCCGTTCCGTATAGACCAATGTTGGCCAGGGTTATTAACATGATTGAAAACAATAAAGGATATCACGGGAAAATGCTCAGGAAATACTGACAAACAGGTTGCCAGGTTTGCCGAGTTTGGAATGTACAGCGAGGCTGAATAGGCGCGGGCAATTTTCCCTGTAGCGCCGAGACAGAGGAATGTTCATAAATGCGCTCTTAAACAGGATGGCCAGTAGGGCTGGAGATATCGCCACATATTCACCACCACTGCGCAGTGAAATTTGAAAAGAAATTAATGCAGCAGTTATTTGGAATTATACTTCTTTTCACCACTAGAGTAGTGATAGGCGAGTAAATACAAAACAAGGTTTGCTGATGAGACTGCAATAAAGCCCCATCGATCACCATCTGGAAAACTGTCACGATTTGGAGATGCCGGTGTTGGACTGTGGTATACAAAGTTAAATATCACACAACACCAGGTTATAGTCCAACAGGTTTAATTGGAAGCACACTTGGTTTTGGAGGTGATAGTGGAGGGCTCGATCGTAACACAGAATGTAGAGCAAACATTTTCAGTATGATTAAACTGAAATTATACATTGAAAAATTGATTGTCTGTTAAGCCTTTCATCTGTTAGAATACAGTGATAGTTTCACTTCTTTCATGTGTAAATCACCAAACCATTTTTAAAAGTTGCATTCTCGGGTGAGCTGTTAACAATGGTGATAGCTAGACAATATGTTGAAGGTGTTAGCCCCCTGAGTTCTCTGTCTATGACCTGATGTTTAGATTGATTCTAATCTAAAAAGTGAGATAACAGCGTTTTCCATAAATTCATGCAGTTTTTGAGCTCAGAGTTCTACATGAATGTATGCAGTTTTTGAGCAAAGTACAATGTAACCGTGAAAGTATAAATTCACCCCACAAAATATACGTGTGCATGTCGGTCTTTGTCTGTCTGTGTGTCTGTCTGTCTGTCTGGGGTGGGGGTTGTGAGTGGGTGTGTGTCTGTCTGTCTGTCTATCTGGGGTTGGGGTTGTGAGTGTGAGAATGTGTGTGTGTGTGTGTCGTGAGTGCAGAGTGTCTTAAGTCTGTGAGGGGGTGCATGTGTGAGTGTAGGAGTGTGTGTCTCTCTAACGGTGTGTGTGGGTGTTTGTGTGCGCGTCTGTGTGTACCTGTGTCCGTGAGTATGTGAGAGTGTGTGTGTAGGAATATTTGTGTGTGTGCAGTGCAAAGGTAATGTGACATGAACCCAAGATCCCGGTTGAGGCCGTCCCTATGGGTACGGAAATTCGCTGTCAGCCTCTGCTCTGCCACTTTTCTCTGCTGCCTGTCCCGAAGTCCACCTTGGAGGATGGTCACCTGAAGGTCTGAGGTTGAATGTCCAGGACCACTGAAGTGTTCCCCAACTGGGAGGGAACCCTCCTGTCTGTTGATTGTTGTGCGGTGCACATTCATCTGTTGTCGTAGCCTTTGCTCGGTTTCCCCAATGTACCATGCTCCGGGCATCCTTGTCTGTAAAGTATAAGATAGACAACTTTAGCTGAGTCACATGACTACCTGCCCTGTACAATGTGGGAGGTGTCCCCACGCGGAATAGTGGTATCTATGTCCACAATCTGACACATTGCAAGTATCAGGGCCCGCCGACTGCATTCTTCAAAATAGTGATGATCTGTGCTGGAAACATCCAACTTTCTTCCAAACGAGGAAGAATGTGTATCGAATAAAATCGTACACGGCAATTAATTGGACTTGCATTTCCTTTCACGACAACGGCAGGAATGGACAGGGATATACAGAGTAAGGTTTACTGACCAGGTCAGAGAGCAATTCCCTCCACCTATGTTCACACACAAGCCGATCGTTCTTACTGCCCGGATATTTGAAGCACCGATCCTTCCCATGGGAGGTGAAGGTGATAACTGCTCCCCCGCAGAAACACAGTGGGGCCAGAGACCTGATCGAGCTGTCCCCCAACGGTGATTGTGTTGTTCAGAACAGATTGGTTTTGCCGTGTGGGACTGAAACTCAGCTCGATCACACACACAGACACGGTGCAACAGCCGCCAGCAGATGTGGAGGGGTTTGGGGTAGATGTAGACCCAGTCTGAGAAAAAAGACTGGGTCCTAAATTCAGGGGGAATGAGTGTTACAGGGAGAAGACTGAAGAATGGGATTGAGAACGGTCTTAGCCCATGATCGAATGGCAGAGCAGACTATGGGCTGAAAGCTCTAACCGTCATCCTATACCTTCCGGTCTCTGGGCACCTGGTATCTAAGGAATGAGAAACAGAGTTAATTGTTCAGTTCCAAGTTCTCCGGTCATAAATGGGCAAAGTGAGAGATGGGACAGATCTGATACAAATTTAAAAACTGGGGAAATGGTTGGAGAGGAAAATAAAAGAGAAGCTGAGTATAAAGTTGGAGGTCAGAAGATAGTCAATAAAAAGGAACAGTGCACCAATCCAGAGGGAGATGGGCATGCAAAAAGAAATGTCACTAGTCCCCAAGTCTTAACTCTGTTCCTTTCCAAAATGTGAGCAGACCTGCTGAGATTTTCCAGCAATTTCATTTGTTGGTTCCGAAACAGAAGATGGGAGTGATCCTGGACCAATCAGCTCTCCCGTGCTCTGGGGATGTTTGACTGACCCGTTCACCCAGATCACTTCTGTCCCACTGTGAAACCTCACAATCCTGCCCCACCCCCACCCCTGTTACTGACAATAAGCTGTTCATTACGTGAACCCCCATGAGCACACAAGATCATTTTCCGTGTAAATTGTGAAACGTTCAGGGAGAGTTCCCTTCGGTTTCCGTCAGAACGGTCTGAATCACTTCATTTTGGTTCAGGACCATTTGACATTGAGCGGTCACTGTCAGACCCCCCAATAAGTAGCCATTCGTGTTGTGTGTCTCGGAGCACTTTGTTTGGTGCACGTTTGGAGTGGAACCTGATGATTTGAAAGGGACACCATTCATCGTACATTCGGCTGCACTGATAAACTTGTCTCTGGCACTTCCAGGAAAGTGGAGACAGCTTTCACTCACAAACCGAGGTGTGATCAAACACAGTCGGATCGACGTGTCAAAACCAACCCCTGCACTGGGTTGCAATACTGCAAGTGGAGCAGAGAGCTGGATTTCTTTCAAGGAGGGGAAGGGCCCATCGTGAGGCTTGAACCTACGGCCCTGAGATTAAGCATCTCATGCTCTACCGACTAAAGTAGCTGGGCTGGCTCACGATTGATCAGTGTGTCATTTCATACTGAGCATATTTCACCTGGCATTGCAATTTGCAAGGATCCAGTTCATTCCTCCCAATCACAAATGTCATCATTCACATTTTCCATTTCTCAGCTGCTATTCCTTCAGAACATTATTATCTATTCAGCACTTGTCTCTGGATTTAAGACTCAATATAAATATTTTCATATTCTTATCCTCATCTTTATGTCTCTGGAGTGATTCCCAGTCACTCTGGCAGACGGTAAGTCAATTGGGAAATTACCTAAGGAAACCCAACCATTTCTGTTTCGAGTGTAAGGAATCCCATCTGCTGACGAGATAGAGTCCTCACAGTCAACACTTTCCCTATTCTTCCTGCCAACAACTTTTCCCCCTTCTTATTTGCGAGACAGGAGTTTTGTTTATGAAACGTTCCAAGAACAGGAACAATCCTCTGAAGCCGTGTCCAATTTAAAGTGGAATGGTTGTCCCTTTCACACGGGAAGAGCCGTTCCTGGGGAAGGATTTTCCATGTGCTGTGTCCCAGGGCTGAGCAGGAAGCCGCTGATTGAAGCTGCAGTAGCCGCTTTCTGTTGGCAGCGGGGCCTTGGAGAGATTGGGGCCACATCCAGCTGCAGACTCGGGTGAGTTCTCGTGGTTGCAGTGTCTGGACATGGTTGGTCTCAATGCTTGAACTGAAATAATTAGGCTCGGTGCGAAGTGCGGGCTCGAACCACCAAACTTTCAGACAAACGCGCTGACTATTTGAGACACCGAAACTGGCCGCGCATTTTTCCGAAAGCAGAGTGGTTGAGGAGGTTCCGACAGCAAGGGCTCACACTGTTTTCCAAGTCAGTCTGGATCAGAGGCTTGAGCAGCTGCAAACACAACAACGAAAACGTTCAACATCCACCAACTTGGTAGCGAAGGGATTCGAACCCACGACTTCATTGAGACTGGAGCTTAAATCCTGCGCCTTAGACCACTCGGCCACGCTACCGTACTGAGGGAAACTGTCAAAATTGTCATTACTAGTGTTTCAGCATCGCTTCACTTCAGGTCCTAACAGATCGCGAAATTAAGGAACGAACGTGGTGTAATTTGGAAAATATTTGAAAGGGTTTCCAAGGTTTGCACTGTTTGGACAATACACGAGGCTGAATTGGCTTCGACAGTTTTCCCTGGAGCTTAAGGGCTGAGGAATGGCCTTACAGAATTTTATCAAGTCATGAGGCAGACGGACAGAGAAAAGAGTCAGGGAGTAATTTTTCACAAGGCACATGAGTTCAACGCGAGATAACATTGGTTTATTGTGAGAACAGGAACATTTAAAGGGGACGTGAGGGACACTTGTTTTGAACACAGACATTTCCGTGTGTTCAGAATGAATTGCCTTATTTAGTGGCAGAGACTGGTGCGCTCACAACATTTCAAAGGCATCTGAATGGGTTCGGAGAGATAAGGGACAAATTTTGGCAAATATTGTTTAGATTAATTTCGGTTATCTGTTTAGCTGTGGCAAGTTAGATATCCGGCTCTCTTTCCGTGCTTGGCAACTCTGAGACGCTCCAGAAGCTGACACCAGCTTGAATAGACCATTTGCTAAAAAACGCGTGCTGTTTATTACTCAATTAGAGCGTTTGGCTATTTTTCCTGGAGGGTGGAGTTTGGCCTGAAGAAAAATAACACACAAATTGTGTTAGTCCCTGAGCACTCCAGCGAATCCAAAAACTGACAGCTCTTAGCGTGGAACAGAAGCTAAACAGAAAAGGTGGAACCATTGCCAGACACACGAGCACGCTGACTTTGAGGTAGTGCGATTCGTCTATGTCATGTACTGCTCACACAAATGGCAGCGAGACAATTCCAAACCGGTGCTTCCAAACATACTGGAGCTTTAATGCATTGTCAAGTCCCAGAAAGTGCTCAAGTAACATTCAACAAAACAGAACAACAATGAACCATGAGAAGTAAAGATGACCAATTTCATTCTTGATTAAATTGGGTCAACAATGCGCTGGTACCTCCATCTGATGGAGTGGACCAATCCCCAGCCTCCCTGACCAGGACAGTAATGAAGGAAACCAGAGAGCTATAACAACGCTTCACACCGTGATTGCCCACCGTTTCACCACAGCAACAAAAAACGGCGAGCAGATTCAGTGGAGGATCTGGTTTCACATCAGAAATGAAATATCAATCCCCACTCACTTTCAGGGAAAACGGTGACCCACCGTAAATTGTCTGGAATATGAATCCCCAGCGCAGGCTGTTTGGGCCCCGGGTTATCCTGCTGCACAGACTTTCGATTCCAGTCTGTAACAGAGTCCTGGGTACCTGACACTCTGTGTACACACCATCCCGATGCACTTGGTTAGATCCCTGCCTGTATCAGTTACTGGGTGGATGAATCAACCCCCAAAAATCGATTAGATTCAAGTCTGTAACTCACTCCCCGGGATCTGTCATTATGTATAACCACGTCTACTCCCGAACCCCACATCAACACCCCCCACTCCCCACCCCAACACCGATTAGATTCAAGTCTGTAACTCACTCCCCGGGATATGTCATTATGTATAACAGCTGTAAAGAATGCAGCTGAATCTAGATATATTGGAGAGTTGGGCAGAGAAATTGCAGGTAGAGTTCAATCCAATATGCATCACCTCCCATCTGAACATACGCAACAGCAGGTTCAGGAACAGCTTCTTTCCAGCTGTTGTCAAACTGATGAATGGACTCTCTAGACTCATATAATGCTGATCTTGTTCATGCTGATCTCGCCTCGCGCACCCTCTGTGCAACGTAACCTAATGCCTCTCAGACATGTTTTACAACCATTGTTCGGTATATCCTTGCTCATTATCATCTGCCTGGACGCTCTGGCACAGGTGACAATAAATCCTCACCTTCCACTCTCCAGCTCCCTCTGATCCTCACTCTGAGCTCCCTCGAGTCCTCACCTCCAGCTTCTCATGATCCGCACCCCCAGCTCTGTGCGACGCCCACCCAAAACAGCTCCCCATATCCTTTGTCCCTCACTGTTTCTCTCACTCCGTTTCCCTGTGTTTTCCTTTTCTCTGTTTTCTGTTTGTCCCTCTGAGTTTACTCTCTCCCCTTCTCCCTGTCCATGTGACTGTTTGTTTCCTTGTTTTGTTTCCTTTCTCTCTTTGACTGACTGTCCTCCTGTTTCTCTTGCGAACTATTTTGGAACTGCATGTCTCCCAGTGTTCTATATACTGGCAACTGAAAACATTCTATTCGAGTGCATAATCGTCTGGCATGATAACTGTCCTGCCCAGGAGCATGAGAACCTACAGAAAGGTGTGTGCACAGCCCACACCATCACAGAAACCAACATCCCATTCACAGACGCCATTTATACTTCTCATTGTCGCAGGAAGTCTGGCAACATCAAAGATCTCTCTCACCCAGATAATTATCTCCTGCAAACTCCTGCATTATACTGATGAATTGACCTCTCTAACCTCAAATAATATCAAACGTGCTAACGTCGATTTTGCTCTGCACACCACCTGTGTGATGTATCCTTGTATGCCTCACTCTGTTTAAGTACCCTGTGATCTCTGTTTTCTTGGAGAAAGTGAGGTCTGCAGATGCTGGAGATGAGAGCTTAAAACTGTGTTGCTGGAAAAGTGCAGCAGGTCAGGCAGCATCCAAGGAGCAGGAGAATCGACATTTCGGGCATAAGCGCTTCTTCAGGAATGAGGAGGGTGTGCCAGGTAGGCTAAGATAAAAAGGTAGGTAGGAGGGACTTGGGAAGGGGCATTGGGAATACGATAGGTGGAAGGAGGTTAAGGTGAGGGTGATAGGCCGGTGAGGGGGTGGGGGTGGAGAGGTCGAGAAGAAGCTTGCAGGTCAGGAAGGCGGTGCTGAGTCCGAGGGTTGGGACTGAGATAAGGTGGTGGGAGGGGAAATGAGGAAGCTCGAGTAATCTGCATTCATCCCTTGTGGTTGGAGGGTTCCTAGGCGGAAGATGAGGCGTTCGTCCTCCAGGCGTCGTGTTGCCATGGCCTGGTGATGGAGGAGGCCAAGGACCTGCATGTTCTTGGCGGAGTGGGAGGGAGAGTTAAAGTGTTGAGCCACGGAGCGGTTGGGTTGGTTGGTGCGGGTGTCCCAGAGATGTTCAACCCTCAGACTCAGCACCGCCTTCTTGACCTGGAAACGTCTTCCCGACCTCTCCGCCCCCACCCTCTCTCCATCCTATCATCCTCACCTTAACCTCCTTCCAACTATCGCATTCCAAACGCCCCTCCCCCAAGTGCCTCGAACCTACCTTTTAACTTAGCCTGCCTAGCACACCCTCCTCATTCCTGAAGAAGGGCTTATGCCCGAAACGTCGATTCTCCTGTTCCTTGGAGGCTGCCTGACTTGCTGCGTTTTTCGAGAAACAGTTTTAAAATCTCTGTTTTAAACATAGAACATAGAACATAGAAGAATACAGCGCAGGACAGGCCCTTCGGCCCTCGATGTTGCGCCGATCAAAGCCCACCTAACCTACACTAACCCACTATCCTCCATATACCTATCCAATGCCCGCTTAAATACCCATAAAGAGGGAGAGTCCACTACTGCTACTGGCAGGGCATTCCATGAACTTACGACTCGCTGAGTGAAGAATCTACCCCTAACATCAGTCCTATATCTACCCCCCTTAATTTAAAGCTATGCCCCCTTGTAATAGCTGACTCCATACGTGGAAAAAGGTTCTCACTGTCAACCCTATCTAACCCCCTAATCATCTTGTACACCTCTATCAAGTCACCCTTAAACCTTCTTTTCTCCAATGAAAACAACCCCAAGTGCCTCAGCCTTTCCTCATAGGATCTTCCTACCATACCAGGCAACATCCTGGTAAACTTCCTCTGCACCCGTTCCAGTGCCTCCACATCCTTCCCATAGTATGGCGACCAAAACTGCACACAATATTCCAGATGCGGCCGCACCAGAGTCTTATACAACTGCAGCATGACCTCAGGACTCCGGAACTCAATTCCTCTACCAATAAAAGCCAGTACGCCATATGCCTTCTTCACTGCACTATTTACCTGGGTGGCAACTTTCAGAGATCTGTGTACATGGACACCAAGATCCCTCTGCTCTTCCACACTACCAAGTAGTCTACCATTAGCCCAGTAATCGATCTTTTTACTAAACTTACCAAAGTGAATCACCTCACACTTAGCTACATTGAACTCCATTTGCCACCTTTCTGCCCAGCTCTGCAGCTTCTCTATATCCCGCTGTAACCTGCTATATCCTTCCTCACTGTCTACAACTCCTCCGACTTTCGTATCATCCGCAAACTTGCTCACCCAACCTTCTAACCCATCCTCCAGGTCATTTATAAAAATGACAAACAGCAATGGTCCCAAAACAGATCCTTGCGGAACACCGCTAGTGACGGCACTCCAAGATGAACCTTTGCCATCAACTACTACCCTCTGTCTTCTTCCAGCCAGCCAATTCCTAATCCAAACCTCCAACTCACCCTCAATGCCATATCTCTGTATTTTCTGCAGTAGCCTTCCATGGGGGACCTTATCAAACGCCTTACTAAAATCCATATATACCACATCTACCGCTTTCCCCTCATCTACCTCCTTAGTCACCTTCTCAAAGAATTCAATAAGGTTTGTGAGGCACGACCTGCCCTTCACAAAACCATGCTGACTATCCTTGATCACATCATTCTTATCCAGATGTGCATAAATCCTATCCCTTACAATTCTCTCTAAGACTTTGCCCACAACAGAAGTGAGACTCACTGGCCTATAGTTACTAGGATTATCCCTACTCCCCTTCTTGAACAAGGGAACCACGTTTGCTAGTCCTCTGGCACCACTCCTGTAGACAAAGAGGACACAAAAATCAAGGCCAATGGCTCTGCAATCTCCTCCCTTGCTTCCCAGAGAATCCTAGGATAAATGCCATCAGGCCCAGGGGACTTATCTATTTTCACCCTTGCCAGAATTTCCAACACCTCTTCTCCACATATCTCAAAGCCATCCATTCTACTTATTCGTGCCTCAGTATTCATATCGGCAACAATGTCCTGTTCCTGAGTGAATACTGACGAAACTTATTCATTCAGTGCCTCCCCAATCTCTTCAGCCTCCACACACAACTTCCCATTACTATCCTTGATTGGACCTATTCCTACCCTAGTCATTCTTTTATTCCTAACATACCTATCGAAAGCGTTAGGGTTTTCGCTAATCCTACCAACTAAGGACCTTTCATGTCCCCTCCTTGCTGCTCTTAGCTCTCTCTTCAGGTCCTTCCGGGCTACCTTATAACTCTCAATCGCCCCTATTGAACCTTCACGCCTCATCTTTACAAAGGCCGCCCTTTCCATTTAACAAGGGATTCCAACTCCTTATTAAACCACGGCTCCCTCACACGACCCTTTCCTCCCTGCCTGATAGGTACGTACTTATCAAGGACACTCAATAGTTGCTCCTTGAACAAGTTCCACATATCAATTACGCTCTTGCCTTGGAATCTACTTTTCCAATCCACACATCCTAAGTCATGCCTCAACGCATCATAATTTCCCTGCCCTCAGCTATAACTCTTTCCCTGTAGTACACACTTATCCCTCTCCATCACTAGAGTAAAAATCACCGAATTGTGGTCACTGTCCCCAAAGTGCTCACCTACCTCTAGTTCTAATACCTGGCCTGGTTCGTTACCCAGAACCAAATCCAGTATGGCCTCACCTCTTGTTGGCTTATCTACATATTGTGTCAGAAAACTCTCCTGCACACATTGCACAAACACTGACCCATCTAACGAACTTGAGCTATTGCTTTCCCAATCAATATCAGGAAAGTTAAAGTCTCCCATAACAATCACCCTATTACTGTCACTCTTCTCATGAATCATCTTCGCAATCCTTTCTTCAACGATTCTAGGACTATTAGGAGGCCTGTAAAAGACTCCTAACAGGGTGACCTCACCTCTTCTATTCCTAACCTCAACCCAAACTACCTCAGATGGCAAATCTTCGTCCATCTTCCTTTCCACCGCTGTAATACTATCTTTGACAAGCAAAGCCACACCCCCCCCTCTTTTACCCCCACCTCTCACCCTACTAAAACATTTAAACCCTGGAACCTGCAACAGCCAATCCTGTCCCTGATCTAGCCACGTCTCCGTAATAGCCACAACATCGAAGTCCCAGGTACCAACCCACGCTGCGAGTTCATCTACCTTATTTCGTATACTTCTGGCATTAAAGTATACACACTTCAAGCCACTCTTCTGTTTACAGGTACCCTCCTTTAAGATTGATGCCATATTACTAACCTCCCTACAGTCCAGGTCCTGCACCCTAAAGCTACAGTCTGGTTTCCCATGCCCCTGCAGAGTTAGTTTAAACCCCCCCCCAAGAGCACTAGAAAACCTCCCCCCAAGGATACTGGTGCCCCTCAGGTTCAGGTGCAGACCATCCTGTTTATAGAGGTCCCACCTTCCCCAGAAAGAACCCCAGTTACCCAAGTACCGAAATCCCTCCCTCCTGCACCATCCCTGTAGCCACGCATTTAACTGTTCTCTCTCCCTATTCCTCGACTCTCTATCACGTGGCACGGGTAACAAACCAGTTGTTTATTACCACGTGCCTCCACTACTCACAAAACAAAACCTACTACTCTATATGGGATTAGGAAGTGTGGACTTTTCTGAATTTTCCTCTCGCTGCTCTAATAAGGCAACTTTGGAACTTCCATTCTGAATTTGCTTCAGTAATTTATTTATATAAATTGACAAATATTTTAATGCAGTTTTATTTGTTGTGAAGAAGTAATTTTTACGCTTTTCGGCCTCAGTCCAAAACCAAAAGTGATAAGTACAATGAACTTATTCATTAAGACCTATGAATTAATGAGTCAGGTTGAAATGAATATGACATTGGCTGGAAGATGGCATGAAATGGGTGCAGTGGCTTTCCTTTCTCTCTATTTGACTGACTGCCCTCCTGTTTCTCTCGCGAAATATTTTTGAACTGCTTGTCTCCCAGTGCTCTGGAAACTGGCAACTGAAAGCCATGGGGAGACTGCATGGAGAGTACAATGATATTCCCCAATCATGATACTCTTTCTGACAGATAGAATTAACCATAAAACACAAGGAAACAGCCAACGTTTGGGAGATGCAATGCTGAATGGCAATGTAAACTGAACATGATAATTTTAAATGTGATAAAATGAACTATATTTTTATACACATCATTAAATTAATGGGAATACAGCTTGAGGAAGGGTCACCGGAACTGAAACATTAACTTCGATTTCGCTTCACAAATACACTTGATCTGCTTCGCTTTTCCTCCAATTTCTGTCTTCTTTTGTTGAGATTGATATTATTGCTTACATCTAGATAGGATACTTGTATTAAAAACAGACACTGATAACAAAACGTGAAGGGCAATGGGGACAATACAGGAGAACAGCAGTAGAGGTACAGCTCATTCCAAGCTGGAAGACACGATGGACTGAGTTTCCATCACCTTTGGTGTAACAATTAGGTGATATATATTGAAGGACTTTGGAGAGTCGGAAGATAAGCTTGTTCAATGAAGGAAACAGAGTGTTCCATCATCAATAATGTATTCCTATTAGTTCATGAAGTTCAGCTGCCTCTAAAATGTCTTTTCAAACAAAGTGGATTTCCTGAGATTTGTTGGATATTCTTAAAAAGATTTTTTTTCATTTGAAACTTCAAAAATAAACAGACTTCAGCTGTAATACAAGTGCCACAGACGCACCAAATATAGTAGGAATAGGAAAGGACCAAATTGTCCAAATATAACCAAGTTCAATATGTAGACCTGACACGAAACATTAAATATAATGATATGGAAATATGAAATACAAACTGAAAATGGTGGGAAAATGCAACAGATAAGGAAGTATCTGTAGATAGAAACAGAGTTAACATATCGAATATGATGAGACACTGTTCTGAAAAGTCATATTGGAATCAAAGGTTAAGTCTGTGCATCTCTGCTCAGATGTTATCTGACCAGCGAAGTTTTGCTCCAGTTCTTTCGATTTCCTTTTCTTTCGGAACTGTGACAAATTGTCTGATCAGAATGATATCAGCAAAACCGTTATCTCAGTTGAATCTCGAGTAATTTGTTGTGGACATTAAATGAGAAATTACAAAGTTCCTACATTTGACAGGGCTCTAAATATCGTTGACGTATTGCATTGTGAGAACTTGCCATGAAAATGTTGAAACAAAAGTAGAAGTTGCTGCAAAAGCTCAGCAGGTCTGGCAGCTTCGGTACAGAGCAATCAGAGTTAACGTTTCGGGTCCAGTGACACTTCCTCAGAACTGATGGCAGCTAGGAAAATGTTGTTGATATGCAGAAGAGGCTGGATAGCTGTTAATGGAAACGATTAGTAGCTAACAATAGAGGGTGAGTAATGAAAGGTTATGTGAGGACTAGGCCTGTTGTATGGGTAGGGAGCAAGGATATTGGGGAGTTCAGGCCCTAAAATTATTGAACTTGATTTTCAAACTGAAGGGCTGCAGGGACCGTACGCAGAAAATGATATGTTGTTCTTCCAGCTTGAGCGGAGCTTTCCTGGGACATTGCAGCAAGCCTGACACAGAGATAATGGCCAGTAAACAGGATAGGATACCAAACAGGCAGGCAACTGGAAGCTCAGGATCTTTTGCAGACGTTCAACATAGATGTTCTGTGAAGTAGCCAAGTAGCTTACTCTTCACTTCCCCAATGTAGAAGACGACCACATTTTGAGCAGCGAATGTAGTGGGCTAGATTGTGGAAAATGTTGATAAGGTGCTGCTTCACCTGTAGGTAAGGTTGGGCACTTGGATAATGAGGAGTGGGCAGTAAATGAAGAAGTGTCGCACCTTCGGCAGAGGAAAGTGAAGTGGACATGCGGTGGGGGGTGCGGGGAGGTGTTGGGAGTGAATAAAGAGCGGACAGATGTGTCCTTGAAGGATTGGTCCCTGCAGAAGGTGGACAACGGAGGGGAGGCGAATATGTGTCTGATGGTGGCATCTCACTTGAGTGGTGGGGGGGGAGGTGGGTATGCGGCTGATTGTCCTCTGCATGTGAATGCTGGTGGGATGGTAGGTAAGGACAAGGGGAAGTCTGCAGCAGTAGGGAAGTGGAGGGGGAGGCTGGACGTGCAGGAAATGAGTCAGACCCGTTTGAGGACCCTCTTGACAACAGCGCGTGGAATCGTTGTTTGAGGAACATTGGGGCATTTAAAAGGCGTCCATGTTGAATTTGGCATCATCATCGAAGAAATGCGGTGGAGATGGATGAACTGAGAGAATGAATTGGCGTCTTTTCAGGAAACAGGGTGTGAGGATGTCTACTCCAGAAAGTTTTAGGAGTTGGTTGGTTAATACGAAATATCAGTGGTTGGTCTATTCCCAGAATTGGAAGCAGAGACGTCGAGGAAAGGAAGGGAGGAGTCACAGGTGGATCAGGTGAAAGTGAGGGAGGGGTGAAAATTCAAAGTGAAATGAATGAACGTTTCTAATTCTGGACGAGAGAGAGAAGCAGCAGCGATGATAACATCTTTGTCTCTGAGAAAGAGCTGTGGAAGTGGTCTGGAATAGAACTGGAACAAGGAATGGCCTATGTGCGCCATGAAGAAACGGGTAGAACACCGCCACGTGTGTATCCATGCACCCACTCTGTATGGCAGGAGCAGGCTGAAGCAATGGGTCTGTTCAGGCAGTTCTGTTTCTGGATTTTCAGGAAGAGATGGAAGCGAGCTCTGCTATCAGACAACCATCAGCTTGAGGCAGTTAAGGGAGGAGGGGTCAAGTGGGGCGGTAATCTCCAGATTAGATGTGGTCAATTTTTGTAGTTGAGACAATGGCCTGATGTGCCATGTTGGGGTCATGGTCCACGGGAAGATAAGAGGAGATATCTGAGAGCGGGTGCTCTGTCTCTGCAATGTAGATGTTAGTCCACCAGACTACAGCAGCACCACCCTTATCAGCACAGGCTGAATAACACAGTCAGGGTTGAATATAAGCACATGGTATGCAGTTAGTTCAGAGGGTGATAGGTTGGATTCGAAGAGGGGGGAGAAAAGAAATGAAGACAACCAATGTCACGTCGATAGTTCTTAATGAACAGATTGAGTTCAGATAAAAGGGTAAAGGGTGGGGTCCAGGTGTAGAGAGAGTGTTGGAGCTGGGTGACGGGGTCTATTGGATAGGGAGAAGAATCTTGTCCAAAACAATGGGCACTGAGACGAAGACAGCAGAGGAACAGCTCAGCATCATGTCGAGACCAAAATCCATTAAGGTGGTGGCACGGAGAGGCAAAGTTCAGATATTTGCTGAGTTCAGAACATTCAGTATCAGAGAGTGGAAGTTCAGGAGGGATGGTGAATATACGACAGGAGGTCGAGTTGGGGGAGGGCATGGAATCAGAGGGTAGGGTATGGGAGGACAGGAGGCTTCCAGACTATCATGGGTATCTCTATATTGTTGCACATTCGGGGGCCTACTACATCTGGTGAGCATGGCGAATGAGCTGGGGAATAAATTAAAATAGTGGAGTTCTGCAGCCTTGACCCAATGTGATACGCTGTTACTGGACAGAGAAAATGTTGCTCTCAGTGGCACTGACATTGCACGATCAGTCCTCAGAAAGTAACTAATTGAAAATAATCGGGATCATAATCTTATTGAAACGTACTGATTTTTTTGGGGTGGCACTCAACCTGCAAGCTATAATCTTTCTGAGAGTTTGACCAAACTGTAAAAACATAATATGTCTTGATGTTATTAACAGAACAGATTTATCCATGGTTTTGGAAGGCACTAGCAAGGGCAGAGTTTATTTGTCATTCCCAATAGCTCTGTGGAAGGTGTCATTGTACAGTGAGGAAATTACCAGCACAGAATTTCCTTCAGTTCACATTGACCACAGTTTACTCAGGGTTCCTGGTGTCACATGAGGGGACGAGACTGTTACACACCTCCTTCTGGAATGTGCCTATGAAAAGGAACTCTGGAGAAGAATGCAGTGGCGTTCGTTGAGCTTCATTCCAAGCAGATCCGTGATGCAGGACTCCATGGTCTGAGGTCTGTTCCCTAGGACACGCACTGAGACGAACATCAACTGTGCCTGGAGGATCATCAACTCGGTCAAAGACGCTCTTTGGTCTGTCTGAAACCTGTTGATCTTCCAGCTGAAGGGGTTGACCCCGACTGAGTGTTGCAGACTGGCACATCCCAATGTCCAGGACTAAGTGTTGAGGGAGGCGCTGAATCTTGGGGCAGCAGCCACTAAGGCGCAGTAATGTCTGTCCACCAAAGGAGAACAGTGGGCCCACTCAGTAAGTGGGCTCCGCTGACACCTCAGCTAAATATATGGATGGTAAACGTACAGACTTGTATATACGAAGGATTAATTCTAATCTCTTTATCAAAAGAAATGCAATGTGCACATATGAATCGCTTCATCAATTGTATAGATCATCAAAATATTTTATGAATAAAGTATATTTTTGAAATTAAAAAAAGTGTTTCCCTCCTTCTCTAACCAAAACTATGTGTGGAGTGGTCGATTGACATGCTCTAATTGGCAGAGTTGGTAGTAATGTTTTGGTTCGAGAAGCTTCAGTAAGCAGCAGTTCAGCAAAATGTGCAAGGAAGTTCAGATAAAGTCCCTTTAATGCTAGTCTGACAGCAGTCGAGATGGCAGTTAGGGCAGTCACATGTCCTTCCTGCGGGATGTGGGAGCTCTGGGAGACTTCCACTGTCCCTGATGACTACACGTGTATGGGAAGTGTTTTGTGGGAAACTACGGGAGATGTAGCTGGCTGCTCTCAGGGTCATCCGAGATACTGAGAACTTCATAGATAAGAGCTTTAGTGATGTGGTCACAGCCAAGTCCCTCCCTCAGCCTGTTTCTGCAATGACTGTCATATCCCAGTCCCATGTAAAGAGTTAATCTGCCTTACTTGTCAGCTCTGTTGTCTTTACATAAACGCTATTTTATCCAACAGGCGTTCCATGCTTCCTGTCGTGTTCCAGGCAGAGAGTAGCTGGGCGACCACTTGGAATGGCAAAGGGAATAGGCAGAGAGTGTAGGAATCCTCTGTGGCTATTCCCCTTGAAAACAAATATACCATCTGGATACTGATTTTGGGGGTGGGGGAGTGGGTGGGTGTCGGGAAATGACCGTGCAAGGGAAAGCAGCAGTAGCCAGGTTGGTTGCAGGACAACTGGCTCTGGGGCACAGTGGGAAAGGGAAAAGATAAACAGGGTCTTAGAGGTAGGAGAGTCGATTGTTGGGGGACAGATCGAAAATTCTGTGGCCTCAAATGGGAATCCAGGATGGTGTGTTGCCTCCCAGGTGTCAGAGGCCATGATGTCTCCGAGCGGCTGCAGATCCTTCTCAAGGGGAAGGCTGAGCTGCTCGAAGTCATTGTGCACGTTGGCACAAATGACAGAGGTAGATATAGGAATGAGGTCCTACAGAGTGATTACAGAGAGCGATGAGGAAAATTAAAAACCAAGACCTCGACCGTGGTAATCTCTTGATTACTTCCAGTGTCATGAGCAGGTGAAGTTAAAAATAGGAGAACATGGCAAATAAATATGCGACTAAATAATTGGTGCGGGGGCAGGGATTCGGAATTTTAGATCATTGGGATCTTTTCTGTGACAAATGTGACCCGTTCAAGAGGGACAGGTTGCACATGCACTGGAGAGGGCACCAATATCTTTGCAGCCAGTTTTGCTAGTGCTGCAAGAGGGAGTTGAAAGGAGATTGGCAGGGGGGTGTTATCTTCAAGAGCAGGGCTGCAAGTACGAGGCTGGAAAGAGATAGAGTAATCAGGATTTGTAATGTGAAAAGACGGGTCAGGCTGGAACAAAACGGGGAACAAGGAATGCCTGTTTGATTAAATTGCACTTATTCCAATGCAAAAGGGGTGCGAGTTAAGATCGATGAACTCCGGGTGTGGATAGGTATGTGGGACTGGGATAGTGTAGCTATTGCGGAAATATGATTAAGGGTCAGATAGGATTGACAGCTTAATGTGCATTAGGAAGGACAGAAATGGAAAGAGGGGAGGGGAACTTGCATTTCTGATTAACGGGAGTTTCACGAAACATCAAACATGAAATAACTAAAGGATCAATCAGGGTGGCTTTGTGGGTGTAGCTAAGAAATAAGAAGGGAATGGTGGCATTATTGGGGTTGTTCTATGGGCCCCCAAATATTCAATAGTAATTACAGGAACAAAAGTATGTAGAGAGATAAGGGAGACTTGCAGGAACAGGAGCTTTACTTTTTATAACCCAGATTGGGACTGCCAGAACATTAAGGGATTTGATGAGATTGAATTCATTAAGTGCGTCAGGAAAGTTTCCTCAAACAGTACGTAGATGGTCCTAATCGGGAAGAGGCAAAATTTGACCTATCCTTAGGAAATAGGCCAGGAGAGGTGAGTGAGGTGACAGTGGATTCGCAGTTTGGGACCTGTGACCATAGTTCTATAAATTTTAAAGTAGTTATGTACAAGGGAAAAGAAACTGGTCCAAAGATTCAAGCTCGAAATTGGGGCAAGGTGAATTTTGACAGAATTAAGAGCTTGCCGGGATTGATTGCAGTAGTTTGTTTACAGGCAAAGGGATCTCTGGCAAATGGGAAGCCTTTAAAAGTGAGGCAGCTAGAGTTCAAGGTCTATATGTTCCTGTGAGGGTGAAAGGTAGACAGGCAGAAGACTGGAAGAACGCAGCAAGCAAGGCAGCATCGGGAGGTGGAGAAGTCAACTGCTTGCAGATAAATATTCTTCAGGACTGGGGTGGGGTAGGGAGCTATAGATAAAGAGGCAAGACGAGAGAGGAGGAGGCAGGGTGGTGAGGTGGGGATAGATGAACACAGGCAAAGGGGTACCACTGGGTTGGACGATGGGAGGACGGAATCCAGTTGAATCTGAAAGTAGGGTAGCGAGTCTGGAAGGGAGGAGAACGGGGTGGGAAAGGAGTTGGGGGATGAGAAGGCAGGTTACTTGAAATTGGAGAACTCAATGTTGCCTGACTTGCTGTGTTCTTCCATGCCCCTGCCTGCCTACTATTACACAGGAAGATAATGAGCTCAGTCAGTACATCACACTGGTAAGCAGGAACCAAGAGTCGCCCAATAATGTCCGTGAACCTTTTCCCTGGGACCAGAAGGAGGAGTTTCAGCCCCTTGAAACACTAACGAATGAAAAGAAGAAGCTATTCAGCCCCTCCAGACTGTAAAACAAAGTAGGATGTCACTGATGCTCCAACATTGCAAACCAATGAAGCATAGACTGCACAGACAGACTGGTCCATGTTGTTCCTCCTGGCTCCATTGCTAATGGTGCACACATATTATGTTAACGATACCATGGTTTGCTAACAGTGAGGAGGGACAGCGGACGGTTTGTGCCATATCTCAAGGAGGCATCTCCCAGAAGGCAGGCTAGTGTTCTGTATGGAGGTCAGACGTTGGTTGGAAGGCGAACTCTATCAGAATGTGGCTGCTGACAGGTTTCTGAACAACATGAAGTTCAGTGCAGGATCACAGACCAACTGTACATTGAGGCAGTGACAGTTCATTTAGAGCCTTGAACTCTCTTTTACCAATATGAGGTACCACTCAGGTAAGTATAATGTCATAGTATCGTAGAATCTGACGGAACGGAGACAGGCCATTCAGCCCAAACTCGTCCATGCTGACCCAGATGTCCATCCATGCTAACCCAAATTCCCTACACTTCTCTCACATCCTTCTAATGTTTCTTCCTGTATATTTGCCCATGTGAAAACATGTATCATGCAAAAACACATGTTTTAGTTAACACTGTCAATGTTTTGTTTTGAAAATAATGAGTGTTTGTCCATAACTCTCAAGTTTAAATACAATCCCTTTTTTTTCTTTTGTAGTGATACAGATTATTTCCTTCACAGTCTCCTCATTATACCATCACCACACGGATTAGTCTAGTGAAAATCCTTTACACTGGCTCTCTGTGGCAAGGTGATGATTCCTTACAAAGGAGAGATAATCTGTAAACGGTGTTCCAGGTACCTTCTGACCAACACTCCTGCACTGCAGGAAGGTGTATCTCTTCTATTCTTGAATCATTTTGCAATGAAGGACAGTATACAATTTACTGTGTTGATTACTTGCTGTCTGGTATGAATTCTGATTATGACTCCTAACCAAGGAACACAGCTCATTTTCGCCAAAGGCCCTTCTGATCCTCTAAAGTTCTAATAAGTTCAAAAATAATGAAGGATGGTATGTTTTGCCAAATGATTCCTTAGCCTGGCGACAAAGTGTGCCTCAAGCACAGCCACACAAACAGTAACACCAGTATTGCCAGTTGAGATGCTTGGAGATACTGGGAAGGCGATGTCCTCACAGTATTATCTCCAACTTTATAATCCAGGGACCCGGATGCTGATCCCCACCCTGGATTCGAATCCCACTGTGACAAATGGTGGCATTTCAATTTAATAAAATCAAATGAAGCTACGAAACCATTGCTGATTATGAGAAAATCCTACCTGACACTCTAATGTCGTTCAGGGAATGACATTTACCACCTTCAGGTGGTCGGGCTGACATGTGAATCCCGCAAGGCATTTCACTCTGAATTGCCCTTTGAAAGAGCCAAACCAGCCGCTCAGTCATATTACTCATTACAAACATCAAAGAAATGAAACCGGGTGGACCTCAGCACTGACTACTTACAGCCCACAGACAGCTGTGGGTTAGGAAGGCAGCTCACCAACACTTTCTCAAGGAAAATGAGGAAAGGGAATTGCATACTGGCCTAGCATCCCATTAATAAACAAAGGAAGATGATCACATTCAGGGAAGACAGACAAAGCGACAGAACTCTCTTAAAACAGGGACTTTGATGTATACCCTACATGGACATGATTTTCAATAATATGGGAACAGGAGAAAAAAATAAATAAGATTGATCTCTTTTTTAAAATTTCTATTCCAACTGATCATTCTTCAATCCCTTTGTTTGCTTATTTTCTTTTATCCCTGTCTTTCTCTGTCTATTCAACTCACCCCTTGTCTCCTTCATAATAGACATCCCTGTCAACAACATCAACCACAATATTTTCAAGTTGTGTTCAGTTACAAAGGTGAGTGAGCGGACTCGAAATGCTAATTCTATTTTCCGCTCCACCCAAGGGTGCCAAATCTGATCAGTTGCTGCGGCAGCTTCTCTTTTTTTTTGTTTTTGATCTCTTGCATCATTCTTTGTTTTGTTTAAACTTCAATATTGTTATGACGTGGAATGCCTGCGTCGCTGGTAAGGGCAGCATTTATTGACCTCACTAAATGTCCTTTACTGTGAGGTCATTCCTTCAGACAGTATAGTGCCAAGCACATTGTTGTGGGTCTGGCGTCAGTCTTAAGACAGTCCGGTAATAATGCTAGATTTCTTTACCAAAGAACATCAGTGCTATAGATAAGCGCATTGACAAAATGCTGGTGCTGTTATTGTAATATTAGTGAAATTATCTTTTATTTACAATTCTTGTCATTTGACTTTAAGTTCTGACATATCTGAGATAGGATTTAAAACAGTGTATTTTGAGCAGTAACCTGGGCCTCTGAATTACATATCCGCTGACATCACTTCTCTGACACACTATCCCTGTCATGAATTTACTTTAGCGACAAGAACAAGGTTGTGATGGACATATTTGTAACGGAAATTGTGCTTGTAAGAGAACTGGAACCATAAAGTCTAAATTTTATCAAGGCATGGATAATGGTTTATTTAGTACCCGCACTGAGTCAAGAGGGGGTCTGCTGATATTATGGAGCTGGTCGTGGGTAGGTTTGGTGATGGAGAGAATACCGAGAAATAAATTAATTCGGGTCCAAAAGGTACTTCAGGATTGTGAACAGTCCTGTTCTCAGATTTTTGTGAGGACGAGCTTGTTGGGCGGTTCAGATGTTTATGGTAATGAATGGAATTTGTATTTGAAACGGAAGAGAATAGATTCTGTCTTTGCCAAATATAGATTACAGAAATAGCAATGAGGTTCACCATGCTTTATGGGATTAATAAATGGATAGAAATGAAGAGACTTACCAGGAACACCAACAATCGTGAGCATGGGATAGTAGCCCGCCTGAATAATCATCTGCACACCCATATATCCAATCTGATAAAGTGAACCAAGACCAGGAAAAATTGGAAAGACCCCAGGATCGATAAACTCCTGTCCATTGTTGCAGCATTCCAGTCTGAAGTTCTCAAAATCTGATCAATTAATGGAACAGTCCAGACTATTCTCAGATGATTATCTCTCCTCTCCATGTCATTGCAGCTGCTGATCCCTGTTAGTGTTGGAGGTGATGCATATGCTGCTACAATGGGATAAAGCATTGCAAGAAGCCCTTACTATTAGAAGAGGGAAACCATCCAGTGCCACAGTTAGGATTCATGGAGACTGATATCAATCACAGTCACAGAACAAACAGATCCAATTAACTCCTTTCAGTGTGGTATCTTCTGTTCACAATAAAAGCTGGACTGGATTGAATATTGGCATCACTGATTATTGGTCACATCTCCCATCACCAATTGCTGTTGTGACGTTAGTTGTGAGGGACAATGAGGATTTTTCCGATCACAAGTTAGATGATTCTGCTGTGTTGTCCGTTTGCAATGTTATAACCACCTGAACCTCCCATCACCACCACCCCCAAAATACACAATACAGATGTAGTTACCGTACTGATGTATCCTCCACTAGAGAAGGCACCAGCCAATAGATTTACAGTCGGCATATTTGCCCTGACCATACACAGGAAGTGTGAATCTGTCTGGACATTCCTCTAATTGCTCTAATAAGACAATATTTTATCTTCAATACACAATGCCCTTCAGCACTGTTTTATATAAACTCACAAACACTGTCATTTTTAAAAAAATTCAGTTCAAAGCCAAATAAGACCAGAAGACCATAGGAGCATATGACATAGGAGTGGAAGTAAGGCCAATCAGCTCATCCGGTCCACTCCACCATTCAATTCTGGCTGTTGGGTATTTCAACTCCACTTACCCGCATTCTCCCCGTAGCCCTTAATTCCTTGTGACCTCAAGAATTTATCAATCTCTGCCTTGAAGACATTTAGCATCCTGGCCTCCACTGCGCTCCACGACAATGAATTCCACAGTCCCACCACTCTCTGGCTGAAGAAATGTCTCCGCATTTCTGTTCTGAATTTACCCCCTCTAATTCTAATGCTGTGTCCACGGGTCCTAGTCTCCTCGCCTAACGGAAACAATTTCCTAGCGTCCACCCTTTTCAAGCCATGTATTATCTAGTAAGTTTCTATTTGATCTCCCCTTAATCTTCTAAACTCCAATGAATACAATCCCAGGATCCTCAGCCGTTCCTCGTATGTTGTCACAAAGCTGGTCCCTTTCCAGGGTCATGTTGTTCTTGATCTTTTTTTTCAGAGAGTTTCTAAATGACCCAAGATTCCAATATGTCTGATTTTTAAAAGGATTATCCAGCTGATTGGGGTAAGAGAATTCCATTTGTGCCTTTTGTGCTCAGAGATGCACAAAATGAATCGACCAAATTCTGTCCATTTTAATTAGGTTATTAAGAGCTAGGATTGTTAAAATTGATTAAGGAGTAATTAGCAAATCAGAATTAAATGGCCACAGAATTGGATATTGTCTCAAATTTTCTGGCGCGATGAAAAAGTGCTGGGGAGTTGGTTAGATGGCATTTAAAAGTATTGCAGAATACAGCTAAACAGGAAGTGGACAAGAAATGAAAAATTTGCAATTTTGCTATCGGGGATGAGGTATGTATGTTACTTCCAGTGATGGGTGAATCTTGAATCTAGAAAAGCAAGGACTGGTGAACCTTATCAAATACAAAGATTATTGAGTGGGGGTAACTACTTGATAGGGACTCCAGAGAGAAAGAAATCTCACAGAGTATGTCATGTGAATATGCTCAAAGGATATATCGACAGGGAAGGAGAGCAGCAGGAGAAGGTGTTAATGATTACAGTACAGAAGGAAGAACCACGTTCAGAGGATTCTGAACTGGACATTTCTCAAATTAAAGTGGACAATGAGGAAGTTGCCTAAAATTGGGATAAATTATTGATTAACCTTACTGAGGAAAAAAAAATGAAATGAACTGAAAGAGTTGTTAGTATTACATGGGGAGATATGAAGAAATTAAATGGGAAATACTACCTAATTGTGCATAATGTAGAGAAAGGACATGCTGCTCCGAATAAGCAGCATCCTTATAGGCATAATCCTCTAAAGTTGGCATAGGTTCAGAAGGGGATTGAACACATGCTCCAAGATGACATAAATCGACATGAGTTACAGTGAACGGAATTCACCCAAAGTCATTGTACTGAAGCCAGATGGTACCCAACGATCTTGTGTGGACTATCGCAAAGTCAATGCAGTTTAAAAAAAGGATGCATATCGACTTCCGCAGTTGGAGGGCTTTAGTGGGAAGGTGGGACAAGCAACTTAGCCTTGGTATGAAAAACGTGCCGGTCAAGTTCCAGACACTAACCAATAGATTGCCAGATTATCCATATGTGCTGTACATTGATGACCTGGTGATTTTTAGTCACTCATGGAAGCAATTATCAGACTTGTTTAATCGATTTGGAAGGCAGGCTTGGTGGTAAACCGAGCGAAAAATCAATTTGCCAAATCCCAAGTCAATGGTGCCATGAGATGTAAAAGTGAAGGAAATTGGGGAATTTCCCACATAGTCGACGAAAGGAGCTATATTATGGTTCCTGGGATTGAGTGGAAATTATCGCAAGCTTGTGCCTAATTTTAGCAGTATGCCTGCTCCACTCACTGAATTGCTCAAGAAAGGCAAGAAACTTCAGGGCAACGGTCTGAGAAAAGACATTTGACAGCACGCAAAATGTGTGAACCACTGCCCCAGTATCAGCTCCATCTGATGAAGCGAAGCCTTTCAAGGGGGCTCTAAATGCGAGTGATGTGGGTGTGGGTGCTGCCCACCTGCTGGAAGACGGCGAGAAGATAGAAAGACTCATTGGTATTTATCTAGAAGGTTAAACGTTTATTGGTAGGAATATTCAACAGCTAAGAAAGAGACTTTAAGCTTCGTGTTGGCACGACAACGTTTCAGTTTTTATATTATTATCAACGCATCTGAGACAACTGTAAGTCCTGATCATAAGCCATTGAAGCTTTTGGAGAAATTTAAGGACAAAAATGCGAGTCTGTTTAGCTCGACCCTGTAATTTCAGCCACAGAATTTGAAAATTGTGCCTGTGGCAGGTCTTGAAAACATGATTGCCAAAGTATTGTAGAAACATGAATGACAGATAGACACGTTCAATGGTAGGTGTATCACACACTGAATTTGGATGTAATTCTGCAGGTTTGCATTTTTATACTAAGTGAATGCATATGTGTGTTTTTGTGTACTAACCACTACTTTTGGTGATTTTGAGAACTGAAGACATCTTTGGATATTAATGATTCAGTTTTATATGGTCCCTTCACAAGTTTATGTTGTGCTTGATTTTTTTATCAGAGCGGTTCTAACCGACCCAAGGTTCCAACATGTCTCAATTTTGAACGGCTCATTGGGGTCCTTTGGTTTATACCAAACTGGTAATACCTCAAGAAGAAGGCTTTCAAGTCTTTAAAAAAACTTTATAATCAAGGGGAGGTGGCCTGCTCTCCACCTGCGCGGTTCAGACAGTTCGAAGATTATTTAAGTCAGAGTCACTGTTCAAACTGAACGCTCTCCCCATCCTTCTGTCCTCTGAATTTGAAACCTGTAAGCTTGGTTTGTGTAATTTTTACTCTTTGTGCCAAGGGGTTTGTTTGTTGGGAATGTTGAAAGCAATTTGGAACAGCATCATTAAGTCGGGAAAGCCTGTTACGTTCGGATCGGATGAGTTATTCGGGTTTCTATATTCGGTTGGTTGTGTTTCATTACTTAATGTTTTAAATAAATTCTTTTTGTTTAAAACTCGGCAGTCTGACTAGGTAATTCACTCTGAGGATATCCACTATACACCTACCTTCAACAATGAGCAAATCTACGGTCTGGGCGACCTGATTAAAATGTTTAGAGGAATAGGGCCTGGTCCATAAAAATGTACAATAATCTTGTTCATCAAAAGTTCTGATTTAACGAGTAAGGGAAGGAATGAATTTGATATTGGCTATGACACAGAAAGGATTGGGGCCAACAACTGAGGAGACCCTCTCAGATTACAAAAAGATCTTGATCAAATGGGTAAATTGGCTGACAAATAGCAGACAGAGTTCAATCTGTATGAATGCGATGTGCAGGCAGTAGTATGTGTTTGCTGCTGTCTTCCTCACCAGGAATGAGATGATTTTATTCCGCAACTCCTGCGTTCAGCACATCGTAACCTTTGTCAGACTTTACTCTCTGGTTAAGTCTTGCTGTTAATGTAGTTGCAGAATATCTTTGAATTATCATTTACCTTATCTGCGCATGCTATCTCATATCTCTTTTTGGCTTTCCTTATTTCTTTCAAAATGATGCCCCACACTCTTTATATTGATTAAGAAATTCAATTCAATGAAGTTGTCTTTATCTAAAGTAAGTATGTCTTTTATTTTTGAGTGGAACCTCAATAGCTTTAGTCCTCCATGGTTCCTTAACCTTACCAGCTTTATCCTTCACTCTGACAGGAACATAATGCCTCTCAACTCAGGTCATCAGAGTGTTGAATGCATCCCCCTTGTCAGACATTATTTTACCTGTGAAAAGTCTACTCCCATCAAACTTGGACAGTCCTTGTCCCATGCCATTAAAATTTATGGTACTCCAACGAAAAAGATAATATTAATGGAAGGCGTATTATTTTCCACTAATAGTTAGGATTGCAAGACCCAAAAGTATTCCCCCATGTTTACTTCAGTCGCTTGCCCTGCCTATTTCACAAAACCAGGTCTCGTTTTGCTCCCTTCTCTATTAGGATGATCCACGAACTGATAAAGAAAATTTTCTTGGACACATTTGTCAAATTCTTCATGATTCAACCCTTTAACAATATGGTAGTCCCAATCAGTTTTTTTTAAAATTAAAATCCCCATTATTATAACCTTATTAAGCTTACATATATCCGAGATCTCCCTACATGTCTGTTTCTCAATTTTGTTCTTACTGTTGGAGAGCAGATGGTGCAATAACGTCAACGTATTCCATCCTTTCTTATTTTTAATTTCTATCAATATATTTGCATTGGACGATTTGTCACAAATGAGCATATAGTGCAATCTCTTCAAAGTGATCTTTACTTTCTTATGTTTAACACTACCCATGTATTTTACCTGATGAATGTTGAGAAATAACTTCTCTAGTTACACCAATAATTTATCCCTTAATCCCTTAATCTAAAACTGCAGGCGTCCCCCTCTCCACCACTTTTTCTATTCATTCGATGACACCTTTCACCTGGAACATTGCATTGACAGTCTTGAACATCTCTCAGGCGAAAGTGAGGACTGCAGATGTGGAGATTAGAGTGGAGAATGTGGTGCTGGAAAAACACAGCAGGCCAGGCATCACCCAAGGAGCATGGAAATCAATGTTTTGTGCAAAACGCCTTGAACAGCCCTTTCCTGATGAGGGGAATTTGCCCGAAGCGTCACTTTTGCTGCTCCTTGGGTGCTGCCTGACCTGCTGTGCTTTTCCAGCACCACACTCTCGACTTGAACACCTCTGCACCAACTTTCAATCATAAGTATGATACCCCAATCCTATGTTCTTAAACATGCCCTGAGTTCATCAACCTTCCCCGTAAGACACCTTCCATTTAAATAAATGCAACTTAGTGCTTCAGAATTACTTTATACTCTGACTCTCTCATCTTTCGTTTCTAATGGACGTGATCTACTCACATTCATAACCTTCTCCATCCATCTGTCCATTAACACTGCCAATTAGAATAACCCCCTTGCCTTCTCTATCAATATAATGTCTCCCTATACAGAGTGAGCAAATCTCCTGGCTAAGATATTTGTTGATTTCCAGTTTAGATTAGACCAATCCTTTTTGAACATGTGTTTTCTGTTCCAAAACACATTCCAATTTCCCAAAAATCTAAATCCCTCAAAAACAACCCAGCTCTTCAGCCATTGATTTTTCTCCTTCAACCTTTCGTTACTCCACCGGTTGGGCTTGGCATTGGGAGTAAACCACAAATTACTACTTTTAAAGTTTTATTTTTAATCTACCTCACCTCTTAAATTCACTCTGTCCTGCTTTAATCTTTTCCCTAAAAATGTCATTCCTACCAATATGTACAACAATCTATGACTACTCAATCTCACCTTTAACAATGTGCTTGAAACATTTAGAGTCATTCTTAAGCCTAGCACAAACCATCCTAAACTCCTGCTCACTGCCACAGAATCTCCTGCTAACACCTCTGACTGAAAAGCCCACTGCAACAATAATTCTATTAAATCTTCTCTAATGCTGCCTAATATAAAAATCGTACCAATAGTCCAATAACTGACGGCTCTTCCATTTTCCTCAGAAGACTGCCTTCTTCAATAGTTCCAAAAAGTGAAAATCTTTTTGATAGAGGAATAGTCGCCGGAGACGTTTGAAGTACCTTCTCATCTTTCCTGACAGTCACCATTTATCTGACTGCTTTGCTGGGTAGTACTTTTTTTTCTAAATCTTCTAAGCATCCTCTCTGTGGCAAAAATAACATTATGCCTAAAAGCAGGATTTTTCACAGCACCTTATTTATATGTTACCTTTCATTACCTATAGATAATATTGTTAAAATGGAAGAAAAACATATGCACATCAAACATATAAAAATTAGATAAAATCAACCCTTTAGCTAATTTACTCAATATAAATACTCATCTTCAATATATTCCTAGAAGAAAAGTCTTCTCCTGAGCTGAAAACAGACAGGACTCTCCGGAATGAAGGCACAAATACTTAATTTTAAAAAAAATGTTTAATTTTTCGAAACAAAAACAAACTTTCGCAGCGTTAAAAAAGAAACCTTTATAAGCATGTGAAAACAGGAAGTGTTGGTTTTGCCTATGCCATTTCTGAGTTTACTATTATTATCTCGCTGTTTTCATCATCGAAGACGCCAATATTTAATTTTAACATTCTTATTTTTGTCTTCTGGGAGAAATGATATTTATCAATTCTTATGATTTCTACTCGTTTTGCTTCATAGCCATTTTGGTGTTGTTTTTAGTAACGGTTTGCTGGCATTTAAAGCACTTTTCTTTAATTTATTCATAGGATGAGGGCGACACTCTGATAGGCAGCACTTATTGCCCATCCCTAGAGGGCAGTTAGGAATCAACCACATTTGTGTGGGTTTGAATTCATACATAGGTGAGACCAGGTAAGAATGATGGTTTCCGTCCCTAAAGGACACTCATGAAATATACGAGGTAAAAACAATGACTGCAGATGCTGGAAACCAGTTTCTGGATTAGTGATGCTGGAAGAGCACAGCAGTTCAGGCAGCATCCAAGGAGCAGCGAAATGGACGATTTGGGTAAAAAGCCCTTCATCAGGAATAAAGGCAGAGAGCCTGAAGCGTTGAGAGATAAGCTAGAGGGGGGTGGGGGTGGGGAGAAAGTAGCACAGAGTACAATGGGTGAATGGGAGAGGGGATGAAGGTGATAGGTCAGGGAGGAGAGGGTGGAGAGGATACGTGGAAAAGGAGACAGACATGTAGGACAAGTCCGGACAAGACATGGGGACAGTGCTGAGCTGGAGGTTTGGAACTAGGGTGAGGTGGTGGAAGGGGAAACGAGGAAACTGTTGAAGTCAACATTGATGCCCTGGGGTTGAAGTGTTCTGAGGTGGAGGATGAGGCGTTCTTCCTCCAGGCGTCTGGTGGTGAGGGAGCGGCAGTGAAGGAGGCACAGGACCTCCATGTCCTCGGCAGAGTGGGAGGGGGAGTTGAAATGTTGGGCCACGGGGTTGTGTGGTTGATTAGTGTGGGTGTCCTGGAGATGTTACCAAAAGCGCTCTGCTAGGAGGCGCCCGTCTTCCCAATGTAGAGGAGACCGCATCGGGAGCAACAGATGCAATAAATGATATTAGTGGATGTGCAAGTAGTCACGGAGGGAACGGTCTTTGCGGAAGGCGGAAAGGGGTAGGGAGGGAAATATATCCCTGGTGGTTTGGTCTGTTTGGAGGTGGCGGAAATATCGGCGGATGATTTGGTTTTTGGGAAGGTTGGTAGGTTGGAAGGCGAGCACCTGGGTGTTATGTCCTTGTTACAGTTGGAGGGGTGGTGTCTGAGGGCGGAGGTGCGGGATGTGGATGAGACGCATTGGAGGGCATTTTTAACCACGTGGGAAGGGAAATTGCAGCCTCTAAAGAAGGAGGCCATCTGGTGTGTTCTGTGATGGAACTGGTCCTCCTGGGAGCAGATACGGTGGAGGCGGAGGAATTGGGAATATGGAATGACATTTTTGCAAGAGATAGGATGGGAAGAGGTGTTATTCAGGTAGCTGTGGGAATGGGTGGGTTTGTGAAAAATGTCAGTGTCAAGTCGATCGTCGTTAATGGAGATGGAGAGGTCCAGGAAGGGGAGGGAGATGTCAGAGATGGTCCACCCCCTCCAAGACTTCCGTTTCCCCGGGCCCCAACGCCTCATCTTCACCATGGATATCCAATCCCTCTACACTTCCATCCGCCATGACCACCCTCCTTGACTACCTGGTCAGGTCCACGCCCCGTGACAACCCACCCTCCCATCCTGGCACCTTCCCCTGCCACCGCAGGAACTGTAAAACCTGCGCCCACAATTCCTCCCTCAACTTCATCCAAGGCCCTAAAGGAGCTTTCCACATCCATCAAAGATTTACCTGCACATCCACTAATATCATTTATTGTATCCGTTGCTCCAAATGCAGTCTCCTCTACATTGGGGAGACTGGGCGCCTCCCAGCAGAGCGCTTCAAGGAACATCTCCGGGACACTGGCACCAATCAACCACACCCCCCCCCCCACCCCGTGGCCCAAAATTTTAACTCCCCCTCACACTCTGCCGAGGTCATGGAAGTCCTGGGCCTCCTTCACCGCCGCTCACTCACCACCAGACGCCTGGAGGAAGAACGCCCCATCTTCCGCCTCGGAACACTTCAACCCCAGGGCATCAATGTGGACTTCAACAGTTTCCTCATTTCCCCTTCCCCCACCTCAACCTAGTTCCAAACTTCCAGCTCAGCACTGTTCCCATGACTTGTCCAGACTTGTCCTACCTGCCTGTCTCCTTTTTCACCTATCCACTCCACCCTCCCCTCCCTGACCTATCATCTTCATCCCCTCCCCCACGCACCTATTGTACTCTATGTTACTTTCTCCCCACCCCCACCCTCCTCTCGCTTATCTCTCCACGCTTCAGGCTCACTGCCTTTATTCCTAATGAAGGGCTTTTCCCGAAACGTCGATTTCGCTCCTCCTTGGATCCTGCCTGAACTGCTGTGCTCTTCCAGCACCACTAATCCAGAACTCGTGAAAGATATGGCTCTTTCTAAATATGAGCAATGCTTTCATGATAATCAATAGACTCTTAATTTTAGGTTCATATTGAATTTAAATGCCGCCATCTACCATGACAGCATTTTAACCCGAGTCCCTTGAACATTTTCTGGATGGGCAGTCGGCGATAATACCACCAGGCCATCACTGTCATGTTATTGTTGACTTCCTTGTTAAGCTATGGATCACTTTTCATCTTTTTACAATTGCTTATCCACTGATGATTGCACTTCAGTTGAGGTGTTTTGATTATCTCCCGAAGTAGTTACCACTGTTATTCAACTGTCCTGCCCTTTATTAATTTGCCAAGTCCGTTTGGTTCAAATCGCTTCCTCAGGCCAGCAAAGTTGTCACTGCCCAGCGCTAAACCTCTCGTATGTGACTATCTTTACTGTTTCAATCTTAAAGTGAACCTCCAGCATGCTGTGCCACTCTTTCGAAGTTAATCCTTACGAAAATATGTTTTATCACTCCTTCCTCATTACGTAATACCAAAGCCGGTTCTCTGGTTGGTTCCATGACATGATAATTGAATAAGTAATCCCTCATAGATTCGATGAGTCGTTCTTTGTGTCCCCCCTTGCAAATTGATTAATCCAGTCAATATGCATGTTAAAATTGCCCATACTCACTCGTGTGCCCTTGTATCAAGCCATCATTATTCCTTGGTTCATGCTAGTCCCTCCTTTGAAAGTAGTTTGCAGGGATGGGAGTTTGTGGGCTGGAAATGTTCCTCCCAATGTGTTTTTTTCAATGTATTCTATTTCGAACCGGACTGATTCATCATTTTTGTCCCACGTGTTAATATCATTTCTTAATACAGCCTTGACATTATCCTTGACCAATGCAGACACTCCATCTACTGCTCCTCCTTGTCTGAAAACTGTGTACCCGTGAACATTTAATATCCCAGTCTTGACCTTCCTGTAATCACTTTTCAGAAATCCCCAACGTGCCATATCTATCTATCTCTGTTTGAACTGTCAGCTGATTAATTTTATTCCAAATACTGCACGCTTCTAGATAAAAGATTTTTTTTACATAAGTTCTAATGATATGTCTTTACTTTTTAATACTTTTGTGCACAGCCTCTTCATTCTTTTTTAAAGATCACCAATAATAGTGAGCCTATCATTTACTCCAACTTTCTACTCATATTTTTAAATTGTTATGATTCTTTCATAACACACGCGAGAGGGTGTGTGTACCTATGTTAAGACACAGACATATTTGGCAGATCCCTTTCCCACACACTCACTCCGTGGTTTCAGAGCTTCCCCTCTCTGAATCTCTGCTCAGTTTTTGTTCATGTTACACACCCAGATGCTGTAAATCATCAGGATTCTCTAAATGTGAGAAGAAGTTCACAGCACGACCTCCAGCAAACCATCCACAGCCCATCCACTAAGGTTTCAATAACAGGAGACAGTCAGAAGCTCCTCAGTTACAAGTTAG
This sequence comes from Chiloscyllium punctatum, assembly GCF_047496795.1. Lineage (NCBI taxonomy): Eukaryota > Metazoa > Chordata > Chondrichthyes > Orectolobiformes > Hemiscylliidae > Chiloscyllium > Chiloscyllium punctatum. The sequence continues at coordinate 48,965,073 of NC_092759.1, read as the reverse complement.
ATGCCTGGTCTTTTATAATGATAGTCGAGGGGTTTCCTCGTGTTACTGACTGCACAGTCAGCTGAGAGTGACAAACACAGGCGTTCAGTGGACAAGCACGTCTCTCAAAGCTACTGAAACCCCCTGTCCAACATGGATAAGCATATGGGACACACCAGGAAGTGATCAACAGCCCAATACACACTATTTCATTGTTTCAAAGCTTCACAATGCCAGCATTCGATCCACTCAGATGCCAAAAATAAAACACAGGTGGTTCACATTCTGATTGAAACAGTGAAGACAGTCACATACGAGAGGTTTAATGTTGGGCAATGAAAATATGAATAAGGAGAGAGAGGAGTGAGAATAACTGGAGAAGTGAGACAATGGTGGGTGCAATCACAAAAATGAGAACATCAAATGAAAACATTGGCAGATCATTTGAAATGTTTCGTTATATCAAAATCTGAATCTGCCTCACAGAACCAACCCAGACACCAGAAGCTGGAACAAGGTACCAGCCAGAATGGAGAGCTGTGCAGACCATGCTAGTGGAGTACTCCATAAACTGGACTACCTGCCCAGCATGAGGACCATTGCAATCCTTTGACAGTATATTGCTACGATACTTGCACGACAGAAATGCTTTAGACGGGAAGATATGCAAACGATGCAGTGAGTGACAGTAAATGGGCTCCCACAAATATTTGACTCTGTATCGCCACTGCATCAATATAAGGCAAGAGAGAGAGAGTATGTGTGTGTGTGTGGTGAAAATTGCTGTTTGAGAAAGAACACACATGGAGGGAATCAGTTTAAATGAGAACAACTGACAAGGGTTTGGATAATCAATATAGAGACACTGAGGATTGTGCCACCGACAGAGGAAACGATGTGCTTCAAAATATTAAATTAAAGGCATTGCCAGACCCAGCAACAATATGTATCGATCCTCACAGAAATGATGGGATTTTGGCGTGAGGTGAGAACCGAGCCATAGAATATTGACTCAGATTTGCAGATTTGAATTTGGGATTGTCAGCAGCAGATATTGGGATCATTAAGACTAAATTTCATAGCTCAGGGTTCAATTTACAGATAGAATAAGCCAGTGAAGTATATTCAGGAGATGTTAATCATTACAAATAGGAATGGTTAAGACATGTCAGGAATCAGCTCATGGCCAAAGGGATCACCATAGTTGTGGCTCGTCTGTTTCAGCCTCAGATAATAGTCAGGGATGGGATGAAGTCAGAGGAACGAAATGGTGTTTGTAACCAGAACAGAAGACAGTGACCTCCAAGCTTTCAATATTTAAATAGGGCTGTGATGCAATGAATTGTGGTTCAAAGCTGAAACTGAGTAGGTGAACCGACAAGGCACAGTGTCAGAACGAAAGAAGGAGAGAAAGAATTAACAAGTTCACTGTTGTTGTTCCTGGTGGTTTGGAAAGTGAATGTTTACAGAACAGAGTAAATGAAAAGAACAATAATACAGTCACACGTGATTAATGCAAATAACAAATCGACAGTGAAACTTACCAGGTACACCAATAATAGCCAGGGTAGGATAATAAAAATATTGAATAATGTAAAGTGCATATTGGATCCGCCATGGCAAAGACCACAAATGATTTTTAGAAAGAATCCATACATAAAAGAATAAACTCCTGTCCATTGTTGTTACATTCCAGTCAAATGTTCTCAGATTCAGATCTCTCCTTCCCCTCTCTCTGTAACTGCTGATCCCTGTTAGTGCTGTCGGTGATACTATGGGATAACACATTGAACTGTGCCTATTGAATCATTAAAATATGTAAACCCTCCACTGGGATAAGGACAATCTATGGAGACTGACATTAATCACAGTCACCAAACAAACAGGTTCAGTTAACCAGTTCCTTACATTATTTTACACATCCCAATAAAAGGGAACATTTACTCAGTCTGGATTGAGTGGATGACGGTTGCCGAGGGATAGATCATAAATCTTTCAATCGTTTAAATCTTTCTTCCTTGAATGTAGGAGTATTGCTGGAACATTGCAGGTTTGTATATGTTCCAACCTATTTATAAAAGGAGACAGGGATAGAATAACAGACCAGATGCATAAAATGCCTCTTAGGGAATTTTCTAGATACCTTGAGTAATGCTGCTCGTAGTTTGAAATGCCCTGGCATCAAACCATTTCATAACCTCAAGGCACTATTCAGTGCATTGAAATTGCTGTTCAGGAACAATTCTGTCCCCAAGAGCCTGCTATAGAGACATAGGAAGACATAGGCCTTTCGGCCTGTTACAGAGGGACAGGAGGAACTGATCAGCCTCTAGAACCTGTTATTCGTTCACCTTCTCAGACCTGTATCACAAAAACAGAGTCAGTCAGCATGATTGTTCAGTTACTGGGAAATAAAATACAAATGCAACATTCTGACTTTGATGGTATTTTACAGAAACAGCAGAAAGGTTTTCATTCAATACGAACTAAATGGAATGTGAAAGGATCATTCAGTCCTTCAGTTCCATTACACAAGAGCAGCAGGAGAGCACACAACTATTGGAGAAGGTTAGTCAGGAGCAGCAGGTGGAGAGTACACAACTATTGGAGCCTGTTACTCAGGAGCAGCAGGAGGAGAGCACGCAGCTATTGGAGACTGTTACTCAGGGGCAGCAGGAGGAGGGCACACAGCTATTGGAGCCTGTCACTGAGGGACAGCAGGTGGAGAGCACACAGCTATTGGAGCCTGTTACTCAGGGGCAGCACGTGGAGAGTACACAGGTATTGGAGCCTGTTACTCAGGGGCAGCAGGAGGTGAGCACACAGGTATTGGAGCCTGTTACTCAGGGATTCAGAGTTTGGGAGAAGATTTGTAGCTCGGGTGCTTATTGTTGTGGTTCTGTTCGCCGAGCTGGGAATTTGTCTTGCAAACGTTTCGTCCCCTGTCTAGGTGACATCCTCAGTGCTTGGGAGCCTCCTGTGAAGCGCTTCTGTGCTGTTTCCTCCGGCATTTATAGTGGCCTGTCTCTGCCGATTCTGGTTGTCAGTTCCAGCTGTCCGCTGTAGTGGCCGGTATATTGGGTCCAGGTCGATGTGTTTGTTGATAGAGTCTGTGGATGAGTGCCATGCCTCTAGGAATTCCCTGGCTGTTCTCTATTTGACTTTCCCTTTAATGGTAGTATTGTCCCAGTCGAATTCATGTTGTTTGTCATCTGTGTGTGTGGCTACGAAGGATAGCTGGTCGTGTCGTTTCGTGGCTAGTTGGTGTTCATGGATACGGATCGTTAGCTGTCTTCCTGTTTGTCCGATGTAGTGTTTTGTGCAGTCCTTGCATGGGATTTTGTACACTACATTGGCTCATGCTGGGTATCGGGTCCTTCGTTCTGGTGAGTCGTTGTCTGAGAGTGGCTGTTGGTTTGTGTGATGTTATGAGTCCTAGTGGCTGCAGTAGTCTGGCTGTCAGTTCGGAAATGATCCTGATGTATGGTAGTGTGGCTAGTCCTTTGGGTTGCGGCATGTCCTCGTTCCGTTGTCTTTCCCTTAGGCATCTGTTGATGAAATTATTCATTATCCTTTCCTTTTGTCCGGGGAAAAACATTTTAGTGAATTCGATATCCGAAGGTCCCCCAGGACTTTCCAATTGGCACAGGATGGTCATGGAATATATCCCCTTAACTTCCTTATGAATATAGTGAACCAAAAGACGGAATTATTTTATCGAACGTTTTGAACTACATAGACACAGATATATCAGCCACATTGTTCAACACATTTGTTTAGCCATAGGGATGGTTCTGGCTGGTTCGGGGGCCCCGGAGGAGGAATCCTGTATCAGTACGGGTGCTGTTATGATGACCTAGAGGGGCATAGTTTTAGGGTGAGAGGAGAACGATATAAAAGAGACCTACAAGGCAACTGTTTCACACAGAGGCTGGTGCATGTATGGAATAAGCTGCCAGGTGTAGTGGGGGAGGCTGATGCAAGTGCAACATTTAAGAGCAATTTCGATGGGTAAATGAATAGGAAGGGCTTGGAAGGATATGGGCTGGGTGATGGCAGGTGGGACTAGATTTGGGATATGTGATCGTCATGATGGTTTTGACTGAAGGGTCTTTTTCCATGATTTACATCTCTATGCCTCTATGACTCTGACTTATATTAATATCTGTTTTTTGATTCACCATTCTGATGATAAAGTCCAAAGGGAAATTCTCCATGGTGAGCTTACAAAGACCCAACAGACGCGGGGAGTTTTCAGACATCCATCACAACCGAATATTCTTCCTAGCACAGAAAGTAAGGATATATTTTTTCCCATGTGCATCTGCATAATATAATCTGGGCAGGCCCAGGAAAAGAGAAACCGGGTCCATCTCCAATTCAGTCCCCCAGACCCACTCTATCACACCTGATACATTGCTCCAATATATATGAAGCCTGCAGCAGGACCACATGCAATAAGCAAGAGTGCCTGTAGTCATTCTGCATTTAGGGCATGCTGAAGATAATCCCACTTTGAATTTTGAGAGAAAATCTGAGGTCAGATAGACTCTATGAAGAATTTTCAACTGCATGGAATGGGTCCTATTACAGTCAAAATCCTTCGTGCATTTTCACAAATATCCTCCCATGTCTCCGAAGAGATCTAAACCCCCAACTGTCTCGCACAGACGTCACGAAGCTTCACAGTCTTGCCTGAGAGGGCACTGTTCTGACAAAGAGTGTAATTCTTAGCACTAAGCACTTAGCACTTCGCACTTCTCTATATCGGATCTATAAGTGTCTGTTAAAAGTAATTTTTAAATCAAATTTCTAATCTGGAAAAAACTGAAGAAGTCTCTAATAGGTCGTCCATACATTACGAGTTATTTGACCAAATGATATCATTGTTTCTCCCTCAAATAACACATGGTGTCTCAGTGGTTTGCACTGCTGACTCACCGCACCAGGGTCACAGGTTTGGTTCCAGCCTAGGGTGACTGGCTGCGTTGAATTAGGATATTCTCAACTCTGTCTGCATAGGTTTCCTCCCACAGTCACGAAGATGTGCAGGTTAGATTAATTGGCCATTGCTAAATAGCTCATAGTTTTCCAGGATCTCTAAGTTGGGGCATTAATCAGGGTAAATATAGGGTGGTAAGGGAATGGGTCTGGGTGGGTTAATCTTCAGAGTGTCGAAGTGGACTTGTGGGGCCCAAGGACCTGATTCCACTCTGTAGGGATTCTACCAATTCTAAATCACCCAAGCAAGGTACACCCCTCGCTGCCCACAGTTTAAACCTGGAATCCATTATCCCCGTTTGACAACCCAGTATACCAATTATAGGGGTAAGAAACATAGTAATGGCTGTATTGCCCTCAATCTGACGCATTGTCCGTCATGTTTTAACAATATTTATCATCATTAGTTTATGACAATATTCCATAAACGTTGTCAATTTATCTAAGAACAGCAGACTAATAAGGGTTCACTTTGTCTGAGAGGGCTCAATGTCTAGCCATATCGATGCCGAGATCTCAGCGGCCCAGGCACTCAAATACGATAAAAAAACGTAATTAATTGCTTTCAATCTGGGAGATCAACTCCCCACAATCTGTGGGGCAGTTGCAATTTTGTTAGCTTGATAAAGAATCGCTTATGGTGCCAAATAAAAGAGAGAAACCAGCCATGTTTTCTATAAAAAATCTTCGATCACTTACAGTGTGGAAACAGGGCGTTCAGCCCAATGAGTCCACACTGAGCCGCTGAAGCGCAACCCACCCAGACCCATTCCCCTCCATTTACCCCTTCACCCAACACTACGGGCAATTCAGCGTGGCCAATTCACCTAACCTGCACATTTTTGGACTGTGGGAGGAAACCGGAGCACCCAGAGTAAACCCACACAGACACGGGGAGAACGTGCAAACTCCACGCAGCCAGTCGCCTGAGGTGGGAAGTGAACCCAGGTCACTGGCGCTGTGAGGCAGCAGTGCTAACCACTGTACCACCGTGCCACCCACATGCCTCATCTGTCTGGGAAACATAAAATAAAGCATTCACACGGGGTGTAGGAAATGAGGAAGGACATTCATTTTAATCACAGCTATCTGACCTAGCCAGGATATTGGAAGTGCCTCCCATCTTTGAAGGTCTTGTTTTATTTTGTCAAACAAATGGACATAGTTCACGTTAAATAAATAATCAATGACAGATGTAATGAATATACTGAAATAGGGAAACCACCCCAGTGACCATTTAAAAGGAAACCAGGATTTGGCCTCAGTATCAGGTATTTCCCTAAGACCTCCCATAGGCATAGCCTCCAACTTTGTAAAATTAATCTTATCACCCAGAAAGGCAACAAGCGAATCAATGCATTGCATCACATGAACTACCGAAATTGCCGGATTTGACAAAAAAACATAAGACCCTCGTCTGCATACAATGTAATCTTACATAACTTCTATCCCACCTCTGGGGCAGATATGTTGACATCCCTACGGATGGCCTCCGCCAGTGGCTCAATATCCAACGTAAACAACAATGGTGAAAAGTGTTAACCTTGTCGGCTGCCTGGAGAAATATTAATATTACTGGTTGGCCACACCATTAGTGAGAACCCAGCCAGAGGATAGCGGTAAATGACCTTCACCCACTTGATAAAATCTTTGCAGAGACCAAACCGTTCTAATGTACAGAAGAGATCCGGCCACTCAACCCAATCAAATGTCTTCTCTCATCTAAAGAGATCAATAATCCCTGCACAGATTGTTGTTGACACCACTTGGATCATATTGAGTAATTTCTTAACATTGTAGGAAGATCTGTGGCCCTTTAGAAAGCTTGTTTGGTTCTCTTTGGTAACGGAAGGCAGCAAAGTTTCCAGCCTGAATGCACGAGTCTCAGACAGGATTCTGTAACCAACATTTAAATGTGAGATTGGCATGTAAGAAGCACAATCCTCCAGGGTCTTCCTTTCTTCAGCATCAGAGAGATATGAGCCTCTATTAAGGATGGATGGAGAGGTCCTGACTGTATGAGTGATGGAACATACAATAGGTTTATAAATTATTTATAAAATTCACTCGGAAATCTGTCAGGAACGTGTACCTTTACATTCTGAAGCTGCTTCCCACCCTCCTGTGCTGAGAATGGTGCATTAAGGCAAAACACATATTCAGGGGTTACTCCTGGAAGACCCAGGTTCTTGAAACATGACTCCATCTTAATCCATCTATCCTCATAATGCTCAGTCTGAAATAATTCAGAGAAAAGTCTCGGACAGGCTGCATTAATCTTTTTGGAATTGAAGGTAAGGATCCCAGTACCTTCCCTAATTGAGGTAATGGCTTAAGAGGGGCGCTCGTTTTCCTGGCAAGATAGAATAAATACCTGCCTGGCTTATCACCATGTTCAAACAGCCTTTGTTTTGAAAAAATAAGTTCCTTCTTGGCTGTCTGTGTGAGCGTGGAATTCACTGTAGACCGAAGCGTTGTGATCCTCTGCAGCTTAGCCACTGAGGGTCTATCACAGTATGCCCTCTCGGCTGCCCTCAGCTGTGCCTCAAACCTGCGTTCCTGCTCCCGCTTCTGCTGCATCCTAAGGAATAATTATTCCCTTGGCATAAGCCTTAGCAATTTCCCATAGAATGGATGGCTTAATGATTGAATCTGAATTAATGGCTAAGGAAGTTCTGAATTCATCACAGAAATACTCAATGAACTAACTAGGCTTAAGAATAAAGGGACACATTCGCCAGTGTCTCGAATCTGTTATATTTCCCTGGATCTTAATCAATAAGTATGGTCAGAAATGGTAATATTCCCAATTGTGCAGGATGCCACCGAATCTAAGATTGTTGCAGAGATGAGGAAGGTATCAAACGTCGTGTGGCATTTCTGCAGGTTAAAGAAGATAATAAAAGCCCTACTTGTGAGGTAGATGTGCCTCCAGACCTACTCTAGTTCTGCACACAAATCCACCAATTGATTACATTATAACGAGGGCATTGAGGGATCTTCGGACATTCTGTCCACCGTGGGGTCCATAAGAGAGTTGAAATCTCCTTCTACGATAATGTGCCATGATGCA